>NC_090375.1:105282341-105587918 GCF_036365525.1 Heterodontus francisci | reverse complement strand
GGGTTTTAAAAATTAAACCCTGTCACAGTCAAACCAGGAAAAGGCTGAGAGGGAACCCCTGGACCCTGTTCTCACCTGGTCATAACTGAAATTTGGGAGCTCGCATCTGGATTTGACCCACAGGCAAATGAGAAATTGGAATTGGGAAGTCAAATTGATCCCAATCAAAAAGAGAAAAGATTTCAATCCAGGTTTTCTTGTGGTTGTGTGTGCTGGAATACTGACATGTCTGCGACTGAAGCTAGTAACTTCCCAAGCCAGGGTGAAGTAACTTGGGATAAGTGAAAAGCACTGTCTATGGAAGAGCTGAGGAAAATGGTTGAGCAGTGTGGAATCACTGTACGTGGCAAGGCTAGGAAGTCTGAACTCCTAAGACTAGTAGCCAACCATTTTTCTCTTGAATCTGAAGAAGCAGAAACAGGGTTAGAAATAGACTCTGACTGGGTATCGCTAGCAAAGATACAATTGGAACAGAGGAAACTTGAATTAGAAGACAGGGAAAGAGAAAGGAGACAGGAGAAAGAAAAAGAGAGAGGAGAGAAAGAAAGCAAGACAGGAGAGAGAGAGAGAAAGAAACTTCCAGAAGGAACGTGAGGAATGAGAAAGAGAGAGAGACAGGAGAAAGAAAAAGAGAGGAGAGAGAAAGAGAAAAAGAAAGAACTTTGAGTTAACTAGGGGCGACAGAGTAACCTCAGTGAAAGCATGGCCAATATGGAGGATAGTAATTCAGGACTGGTTGCTGAATTGTTAACATTTACTCAACTGATCCCAAAGTTCAATGAGGGAGACGTCAAAGCATCTTTTGTATCTTTTGAAAAATTTGCAAGGCACTTAAAGTGGCTAGCTGAGACTTGGATTCTTCTGTTACAAAGCAAGTTAACAGGAAAAGCCCATGAGGTTTATTCCCTGTTGCCAGATGAGAGTTCATTCAATTATGAACTGAAAAAAAAATGCTATCCTCGGGGCATTTGAGCTAGTACCAGAAGCCTATCGCCAGAAATTGCAAACCTTCAAGAAGCAAGCTGATCAAACTTACCTGGAGTTTGAAAAAAGTAAGCAGCTAGCTTTTGACCAGTGGCTGAGAGCTCTTAAAGTGCAGCCCAGCTATGAAAATCTCAGAGAGGTAATTTTGCTCAAGGAATATAAAAACTCTCTCCCACTTTCCATAAAGACACATGTAGAGGAACAGAAAGCCTGGTAAGCCGCAATTCTGGCTGATGAGTTTCCTCTCATCTGTAAGTCGGTTCCCCGGGGGAAAGCCTTTCCTAGTCACTCCCACAAATCCAAAAAGGTCAAAGGGTGGAAAGGTAATAGAAGCCCAAGCAGTGCTGGGATGGAAAGAAAAGCAGGAGACACAGGGGCCCTCCTCCAGCCATAAAGGAAGGTGCTGTAAGTTGGAGTGAGACCCGGAGACTTGTGTGCTTCCATTGTAAGAGTGTACTGGGCCCCAACGAGATGGCAAGATTGAACTTCAATCAAAGACTTTATTTACATCAAACTCAAAAGACAGTACAAGTACTCCAGCTATTGCTTCAAACCTTTCCCCTTGATTCTTTCTCCTTTTCTGTCTCTATCTGCATGTGTGTTTATCACCTATGCATGCTAGTATGGTTGCATCTCGCATTTTTAGTAATTTTAACCAAATTAGAGTTTTAAGGTTAATAAACTTACACCTTACTTGTTTAAATCTAAGAAAACCTGTCTGGTTAATTGAGAGCAGTGAACAAGGATTCACTGAGGGGAGCTAAAAACACAGGGTTTTAAAAATTAAACCCTGTTACGGTCAAACCAGGAAAAGGTTGAGAGGGAACCTCTAGACCCCATTCTCACCTGGTCATTACAATCTTCATTTCTCAATTTTGGAAAAACTAGATTGTACAAAAATGTAATAATAAGATACTATAATTTAATCAGAGAACAATTTCAATATATAATAACAAAGAAAAAACATCCAACAAGTTTCAGAGATCTGGAATCATCATTTGAAGTAAGTATTTATCTTGCTTATTTGGAAATAATAACCAAAGAGGAGAGTAAGACATTTTACATTTTATTCCCAAGCAACTCACATAAAATCTTCTCTCTTCACAGCAGAAGGATGGTTTGACAGATAAGGACACATAAGGAAGAGAAAGCAGGACACAGAGATAATCCAAGAATGTTATGTGACCCATTCTTTCCACAAAGTGAATAATAGACCATCTGTATATTAAGGAAATAGAAGCCCTTCTAATGAATGTTGCTTTATCAGATTGGCAGCATTTCCATTTGTGAATAGTAGGCAAGGATACTGACAATGGTGGATAATGATTGCTATCCCTTTAGCTGTTTTTTTCACAATATATGGAATTAAATCAACATACCCAGGTTCCATAACAATGATTGAGTTAATTTTTGAACACAGGTGGGTATTACCTTCTGATGAGTGTGTGCCTGTTGCAAGTCAATGGGTCAAGTAGTCTTTTACATGAATAAACCAAAGATTGCAGGATCTCTAGGATAGAACCTTACTTCATTTGATGGAACAAATTCCTTCAGGTAAATTTTATCTTGTTAAGAAGGGGAAAGGATTCTCAACCAATTAAAATTAGTCTGGAAATGTATTTTTCCCCTATTATTTTGAATGGAGGGAATTTTAACCCAGAAAATGTGTGTGTTTGGGTCATCTGGGGGAGTTAAAGTCTTAAAATCAGATTCCCAACCCAATCCGTCTCCAACCCACCCACCTCCGGCTTTAAATGAGGCCAGAATGTTGGCAGGCAGTCAACCAACCCCAAGGATGCAGGATGGTGCTTTAAATATGATAATGAGGCTGCGTACTTCAGTCATTCAGCTTTTCAAATTTAACTCTGGTTGGCTTGGCTTCCTGAGCCCCAGGAAACCCGGCAACAACCTCCAGGTAAATGTTTGGCAATCCAGGAGGTGATTCCTTTACACCTCCCTTCTAGATTCTGTGTACCTGCCTGAGGAACCCCACAAAATCAGCCCAGGGCCCAGTCTACACTAGCTGTTAATGTTAGAGCGGTTCAGGGGATGCAGGATGCACAGAGGACCAACCTGGGACCAAAAGGGACCATGAAAATGCTTGTTTCTGGTGCTAGAGATAACAAGCTTACCAGGGTTGTGACTGAAGAGTTAGAAGCAGCTAAAGAAAAGTCCCAGGAGATTTTGGAGCAGGCGAATATAACCAAAGAGATGGACAGTGACAGTGAACTTATGAATAATAAATATGTACTTATGAAGTATGAACCTGAAACAGACACTTTCCTGTAAAACAAAATGGAGTTGAGAGGTCAGATGACCTTTCCTTTCCCGCCAATACACATGGAACTGCAAGAACCGCAAGCTAATTTTCATGTTTGGACAGGTCTTGGCGAAGTCATTAAAATTCAAATGACCTTTCTGGGCATATCTTTGAGAGGTCCATTGAAATGCAATCACCCTTCCTGTGGTAATGGCTGGATTTCTCAAACTAATTTAAAAAATAACTGCATTCACAATACTATTGCAGACTCTTAAACTTCAAACTTGAAATCCATAAAATGGGTGTGAGAAGGTTTATTTTGTCAAAATGGTATGTGGATGAGTGACACCCAGACTCCATTGTCTGACAATGGCCTAACCATCAGAAACTATATATAAGGACAATGGAAAGAAGTGATCTGGTCACTTGACAGAAACTAGGTTTCTGATAAGGAGTTTTATAAGGCACATTCTGAGCAGACAGGAAGACAGGAAAACATCTATGCCAACAAAGAGAAAAGACCCTGCCTAAGACCACCAGCTTTAAGCCATATGTAGGCAGAGATGTTTTCCTGTTGACAGAGCAAAAACCTTCACAAAGAGTGGAAATATGCACGCTGCGCCACTTGATGTTTTGTATGGTTTCGTCATCAAATCATGGGATGCTATTAGTACACAAACTGTCATCAAAAAATGCAGAACATCCAATTCAATGGATGGAGAGGAAGATGATTTGTTGTGGAGGGATGATTATGAAACTGAAAGCACCACATCTGATCCAGAGGGAGATCCTTACGATGATCCAATAGCCAATCTGGCTCAGAATGAATTTGATGGGTTTTAAAATACTTTGATTGCAGTTAAAGTATCTTTGTAGAATTAATTTATTCAATAAACCATGCCACATTAATTTAATATGATTTTAATATGATATAATATGATTTCAAAAAGGCGGCCACCCACACCCAAACCTGTGGATCACATTTTATACTTGGCATCTAAGTTGACCTCTGTTTTTGAAATGATATTTCTAGGCTTCAAAGGTTGACTTATGCGCTGCGATCCGCAGTAGTGTAAAAGTACAAGTTCTCGTTAGTTCAATAATTTCCAATTGACTACAGTCTGTGAGGAATTCAACAGTGTGCCCGATGGAGAAGCGTAAAATCATTGACAGCAACTTCTGTATTTCTGCATTTATCTGTGCATGTGTGGACTCCAGAAGTTGAAGTCAATTTCAAAAGAGTAATGATGGTGAATGTTGATAGCTTCTACATGATACAACCACAAAATCTGGGCCATTATTACTTTCGGATATATAATCAGCCATTGTGAGGTTTTCTCAGTATGCCAATGTAAATAGTCCCAGAATTTTTTGTCTGTGCGAAATATTCATAGACTAAGCAGTATGAATTATTTCAATCTGCATTAATCTTTGCTTTTTTTTGTCTTTTCTCCTTTAATATTTTAGAAGACCTTAATTAGAACAAACATATGCTCAATTGTTTCAATTCAAATTACAAATATTGGGACATTTCATGTTGCTTTTTGTTGATTCAATTAAATAGGCTTAATACATTATAAAATGTGTTTACTGTTATTTATTTCTTATGAAAAAAACTTACTTGAAATTACTATCAAGCATTTACATGCAAATTAAGTCTTGTAAAAACACTATAATTTCCAAAATGCTTTCCAAATTTAGTATGTTTGTTTAACATGATAATAAGCAAAGCTTCAGAAGAATGCATAATAATGTTATTTGCTGTGGGCTGAGGTTTTAAAAATTGTGCTAGAAATTTCATGCGGTGAAATGGACTGTTTGTAATGGTGAATGAGTGATGCCCACTACCGATGGCCTGGAAAGGTATTTACACCACAATTTCCTGAGTTAGCGCATTTGCATATCCATTGAGTGGGGTTGCTACAAAACCCAACTAAAGTGGGAGCAATATTCTGGGGTGCATGGCATGCTGCCTTTAAAAATGCAGTTTAGGTTGAAGATTGTAGCAGCAGGTAAATAAGGAACAGACTACAGCTCTCATGATGATAGAGAAGGAAATAACACCCTGTTTACCAGCTTCCAGACCATGGCAGCTTTGAAGAGGCTTCAGTCTCGCAGAACTTTCAGGATCTCATATCTGTCATTAAATCAACCATTCTGCTGATCAGTGGGGACACTGATGTGACACAAATGCGAGACTCAGGGAAATGGTAAAGATGAGTTTCTCGCAGGAAAGCAGCACCTGTCAGGTCTCCAGCTTTCCCCACAAAGCACCATACAATGGAACCTAGTCAACACCAAGTTAACCAGGAATATTCGACAAAGTAAAAGCAAAATACTGCAGATGCTGGAAATCTGAAATAAAAACAAGAAATACTGGGAACACTCAGCAGGTCTGGCAGCATCTGTGGAAAGAGAAGCAGAGTTAACGTTTCGGGTCAGTGACCCTTCTTCGGAACCCCGGTTCTGAAGAAGGGTCACTGACCCGAAACATTAACTCTGCTTCTCTTTCCACAGATGCTGCCAGACCTGCTGAGTGGTTCCAATATTCTACAAAGATTAGGCCAGCAGTGGTCCCTGCCAGGATCCAGCTGCCATAGGAAGAGAGGCACTTTAGATCCATGACTTTTTTACAGAACACGAGAAGCCAACCAGCTCTTGAGATACTGAACCTCATGATGCACCAATAAAAAACCCTAAAACAAATTCTAAAAAGGCACATTTGGCCACCAGCAGTAGCACAGTGTTAGAAAACAGTGGGTTGGCTTACGTTCACTTTGGACTTTGTTGTAATAAAATAGCATGGGCATCATGTCATTCTTTGTTATTCATTTTTTCAATTCAATTGTGGGATGTGGGCATCGCTGGCTGGGCCAGCATTTATTGCCCATCTCTAATTGCCCTTGAGAAGGTGGCAGTGAGCTGCCTTCTTGAACCGCTGCTGTCCAGGTCGGGTAGGTACACTGACAGTGCTGTTAGCAAGGGAGTTCCAGGATTTTGACCCAACGACAGTGAAGGAATGGCAATATAGTTCCAAGTCAGGATGGTGTGTGACTTGGAAGGGAACTTGCATGTGATGGTGTTCCCTTGCAAATACTGCCCTTGTCCTTCTAGTGGCAGAGGTTGAGGGTTTGGAAAGTGCTGTTGAAGAAGACTTGGTGAGTTTCTGCAGTGCATCTTGTAAATGGTACACATTGCTGCCACTGTGCGTCTGTGGCGGAGGGAGTGAATGTTGAAGGTGGTGGATGGGGTGTCAATTAAGCGGGCTGCTTTGTCCTGGATGGTGTCGAGCTTCTTGAATGTTGTTGGAACTGCACCCATCCAGGCAAGTGGAGAATATTCCATCACACACCTGACCTGTGCCTTGTAGATGGTGGACAGGGATTGGGAACACAGGAGGTGAGTTACTTGCTGCAGAATTCCCAGCCTCTGACCTGGTATTGTAGCCACAGCATTTGTGTGTCTGATCCAGTTCAGTTTCTGGTCAATGGTAACCCCCAGGATGTTGATAGTGGGGGGTTCAGTGATTGTAATGCCATTGAATGTCAAGGGGAGATGGTGAGCTTCTCTCTTGTTTGAGATGGTCATTGCCTGGCACTTAAATGGCACGAATGTTACTTGCCACTTCTCAGCCCAAGCCTTCAATATCTGAAGAGTCATGAATGGTGCTGAACATGGTGCAATCATCAGCGAACATCCCCACTTCTGACCTTATGATTGAAGGAAGGTCATTGATGAAGCAGCTGAAGATGGTTGGGCCTAGGACACTACCCTGAGGAACTCCTGCAGTGATGGCCTGGAGCTCAGATGATTGACCTCCAACAACCACAACCATCTTCCTTTGTGCTAGGTATGACTCCAACCAGCAGAGAGAATTCCCCCGATTCCCATTGACTCCTTGATGCCATACTTGGTCAAATGTTGCCTAGGTGTCAAGGGCAGTCACTCTCACCTCACCTCTGGAGTTCAGCTCTTTTGTCCATGTTTATACCAAGGCTGTGATGAGATTTGGAGCTGAGTGCCCCTAGTGGAACCCAAACTGAGCGTCACTGAGCAGGTTGCTGCTAAGCAAGTGCCGTTTGATAGCACTGTCGATGACACCTTTCATCACTTTGCTGATGATTGAGAGTAGACTGATAGGGCAGTAATTGGCTGGGTTGGAATTGTCCTGCTTTTTGCGTATAGGACATACCTGGGCAATTTGCCACATTGCTGGGTAGATGCCCGTGTTGTAGCTGTACTGGAACAGCTTGGCTCGGGCGTGGTTAGTTCCGGAGCACACGTTTTCAGTACTATTGCCGGAATGGTGTCAGGGCCCATAGCCTTTGCAGTATCCAGTGCCTTCAGCCATTTTTTTAATATCAGGTGGAGTGAATCAGATTGGTTGAAGACTGGCATCTGTGATGCTGGGGACTTCAGGAGGAGCCGGAGATGGATCATCCACTCGGCACATCTGGCTGAAGATGGATACAAATGCTTCAGTTTTGTCTATTGCACTGATGTACTGGGCTCCCCCATTGTTGAAGATGGGGATATTTGTGGAACCTCCTCCTCCTGTCAGCTGTTTAATTGTCCACTACCAGTCATGACTAGATGTGGCAGGACTGCAGAGCTTAGATCTGATCCGTTGGTTGTGGGATCGCTTAGCCCTGTCTATAGTATGCGGCTTCCGCTGTTTGGCACGCCAGTAGTCCTGTGTTGTAGCTTCACCAAGCTGGCACATCATTTTTCGGACTGCCTGATGCATGCCCTCCTGCACTCTTCATTGAACCAGGGTTGGTCCCCCAGCTTGATGGTAATGTTACAGTGCGGGATATGCTGGGCCATGAGGTTACAGATTGTGGTTGAATACAATTCTGCTGCTGCTGATGGCCCACAGCGCCTCATGGATGCCCAGTTTTGAGTTGCTAGATCTGTTCGAAGTCTATCCCATTTAGCACAGTGGTAATACTAATGGTGGGTACCCTCAATGTGTAGGCGGGACTTCATCTCCATAAGGACTGTGGGGTGGTCATTCCTAGAAAGAAAAATTGTTTCGTATTGTGTGCTTTGAAAATTCAATTCAAGAATCATTTAATGAAAGGGGATCACACCTTTAGAACTTGGCCAGTAGTGGTGCTACTGAGCCAGTCTTGGTGATGGATATTGAAGTCTCCAACCCAGAGTAATTCTGTGCCCTTGCTACCCTCACTGCTTCTTCTAATTGGTGTTCAACATGGAGAAGCACTGATTCAACAACCGAGGGTAGTGGTGGGGGGAGGTGGGGTGGGGGGGGTGGTGGCGGGGGAGGTGGTGGCAGTAGGTGTTAATCAGCAGGAGGTTTCCTTGCCCATGACCTGATGCCATGAGATATCATGGGGCCCGGAAGTCAATGTTGAGGACTCCCAGGGCGACTCCCTCCCTCCTGTGCTGCCACCTCTGGTGCGTTTGTCCTGCCAGTGGGACAGGACATACCCAGGGATGGTGATGGTGATGTCTGGGACATTTTCTGTAAGGTATGATTCCGTGAGTATGACTATGTCAGGCTGTTACTTGACTTGTCTGTGAGACAGCTCTCCCAATTTTGGCACAAGCCCCTGATGTTAGTAAGGAAGACTTTGCAGAGTCGACAGGGCTGGATTTGTTTTTATCATTTCCAGTGTCTAGGTCGATGCCGGGTGGTCCGTCCAGTTTCATTCCTTTTCTTAGACTTTGTAGCAGTTTGATACAACTGAGTGGCTTGCTCGGCCATTTCAGAGTCAACCACATTGCTGTTTGTCCGGGTTCACATGTCGGCCAGACCAGGTAAGGACAGCAGATTTCCTTCCCTAAAGGGCATTCATGAACCAGGTAGGTTTTTACAACAATCGATAATTGTTTCATGGTCACCACTAAACTAGCTTTTTTTTATTAATTGAATTCAAATTGCACCATCTGCCATGGTGGGATTTGAACCCCTGTCCCCAGAGCATTAGCCTAGGGCTCTCAATTACCAGTCTAGTGACTACTATACCACCTCCCCTCATTGAGTGTGAAGTCACACTGGAAAGGGTGCACTTATTTGGTGCTTATTTATTCAGTCAGGTGATGAGTATTGGCATGTTCTTGAGAGCAATAAAGTGTTGATGTATTCTTATGTCCTAGGATGGATACTAGGTTGAAGGTTTGTCTTTTACTTGAAGGCTGGGGAGATGGCAAAGCACTCGTGTTTGGTGCTTCTTGTAGCAGTCACTGAAGATTCTTCAGAGTGCAGCTCATCATGCTCTCCTCCATGTAAGTCGGCCTGCAAAGCAGTTACAGCTACCTCTCCAGCAATATCCAAATCCAGGGGGAGAAATTCATCTCTGGCACTGGCACGAGACATGTGGTATCGACTCAGCCGCCCAATAAACACAGATCCTGATATTCAGTTCCAACTCAGTCAATGGGATTAAACAGCACATGCTGCATGTAACTAATTTTTACCCCAAGATCTATTTGCTTGGCAAAGTTGTGCAGGGCACAGCAAGCAACAATCATGTTTGAGACACAAACTGGAGAATACTGCAGAGATATTACAGAGAGTGTATTGGTTACCTCCAATAAAATTCATGCTGGATGAAATGAGACAAAGAAGGACTGCCCCATCTAATGGTGTGGGGCATCATCCATAGAAAAAATTGGTACAACAAGCCTTACAAGGTAAACAAGGTGAATATTGGCATAAACACCCAGAGAACCCGAATGTGAATGTTTACGAAAATTGCAGACCTGAGGAAAATTAGGCTACCCTGACTTCCTATATTAAGTAGTGACCTCAAGTATACATAGCACAAAATGTTCCCTCATAACCTGTTCTTCTTTTATTGGTGCAATCCTGAGAGCATTCTTCTAGCCTTCAGACCTTGTGAAGCTTATCTTACTTGTCCATCCTGCAGCAGCAGCAGTAATGCAAGCCGAAACTCACAACCAAAATCTTAAAGATGTTTTGCATGCAAATTATTCGAACACAACCTAGGTGCATGATATATGACTAAGCTGCAAGACAAGCACTTGTCTGAAATGGTCTGTATCACTCATACCAACTGTAGCATGCATCAGTACAGCTATACACTACAGCTACAGCCACAGCCAAAAGATTATTAATAGTGCTGTAGAGTTTCTGCTTTGGGTCCAAAATTGTTCTACTTTTGAGAAGTGTTTTTTTAATCTCAGGTTTCAGCTCAAACTTATTTGCATATTGGTGAATGCAAAATCTGTCATAAACCAGCACAGTTGGGCAGCCTTTTATAATGTAATTTTTAAATTGCTTTAAAATATACTCCTTAATATATTTAAGAGTGGTAACTTGGTATAGTTTGATTCATACAGCTGAAAATGGAGTTATCATAGAAAATTAGCATTTTGATGAAATTTGCTAGTCCACCTGATTTTAAACAACTGAAAATGACTTTAAAAAACTGGACAGAACCATATGACAATAGCGATCACAACGTAATTTGGCTCAAGATAAAGACTGAAGAAGTCATAAGAAAGACAAAGGCTGAAGTAACCATTTTTGACTTTAGGGCATGAAAATGAGACCAGGGAAAATAAAGAGGAAAAATTTACTGACCAACAAAAGAATGTCTCTGACTCCTCCACCACCATCCCTGGGTATGTCCTGTTCCACCTGCAAGACAGACTCTCCAGAGGAGGTGGCACAGTGGTGTACAGCCGGGTGGAAGTGGCCCTGGGAGTCCATAACATTGACTCTAGACCTCATGAAGTCTTATGGCATCATGTCAAACATGGTCAAGGAAACCTCCTGTTAATTACCACCGACTGCCCTCCCTCAACTGATGAATCACTTGGAAGAAGCACTGAGGGAAGCACAGCACAGAATGTTATCTGGGTGAGGGAGCTCAATGTCCATCACCATGAGTGGCTCGTTGGCATCACTACTGACTGAGCTGGCCGAGTCCTGCAGGACATATCTGCCAGACTGGGCCTGCGCCAGGAGGTGAGAAAAGCAACAAAAGGGAAAATCCTATTTGACCTTGTTCTCACAAATCTACCTATCGCAGATACCTCTACCCATGACTGTATTGGTAAGAATGACCACCGCACAGCCCTTGTGGAACTGAAGTCCCGTCTTCACACTGAGGATACCCTCCATCGTGTTGTGTGGCCATAACATGCTAAATTAGATAGATTCAGAACAGTAAAACAAAAACAAAATACTGCAGATGCTGGAAATCTGAAACAAAAAGAGAAAATGCTGGAAATACTCAACGAGTCAGGCAGCATCTTTGGAAAGAAAAATAGAGTTAATGTTGTAGATCAGTGACCATTCATCAAAGCTGGTAAACGTTAGAAATGTAATAGGTTTTGAGCAAATAAAAGGGGGGAAGGGGGAAGAAGAACAAAAGGGAAGGTCTGTGATAGGGTGGAGAGCAGGACACTTTAAATGACAATAGGTTTCATGGTACAAAGTCAAGTAAAGAAACAAAAGGTGTGTCAGGATGAGGTGTAGATGTCAGGATAGCAGCCATCGGAACACAAGGTAAAGAGGTTAAGAAAGAAATGGGGGTGGGGAGAATAAACCAGCAAAAAAAAAACAAGAGAAAAAGAAAAAAATAGGGCAGAAGTTATGATCTAAAATTATTCAACTCAGTGTTCAGTCTGGAAGGCTATAAAATGCCCAGTTGAAAGATGAGGTTCTGTTCCTCGAGCTTGTGTTGAGCTTCATTGCAATGCTGCAGCAGGCCAAGCACAGAAAGGTCAGGGTGGGAGCAAAGTGAAGAATTGTAATGACAAACGACAGGAAGCTCAGGATCTCACCTGTGGACTGACAGAGGTGTTACGCAAAGTGATCACCCAGTCTGCATTTAGTTTTCCCAATGTAGCGGAGACGACATTGCGAGCAGTGAATACAGCATACTAAATTGAAGGAAATATGAGTAAATCTGTTTCACTTGGAAGGAGTGTTTGGGGCCTTGGACAGTAGAAAGGGAGGAGGTAAAAGGGCAAGTGTTGCATTCCTGTGTTTGCATGGGAAGGTGCCGTAGGAAAGGGGGGTGATGTTGCGGGTGAGTGAGGAGCGGACCAACATGTCATGGAGGCAACGGTCCCTTCGGAGTGCTGAAAAGGGAGGTGTAAGATGTGTTTGGTAGTGACATCACACTGGAGGTGGCGGAGCATGATCCACTGAATACGGAGGATGCTGGGGTGGAAATTGAGAACATGGGGTACCCTATCATGGTTCTGGGAGGGAGGGGAAGGGGTGAGAGCAGAAGTGTGCGAAATAGATCGATACGGTTGAGGGCTCTGTCAGCCATGGTGGGGGGGGAATCCTCAGTTGAGGAAAAATGAAAATATATCTGAAGCACTGTTATGGAAGGTTGCATATCTGAATAGATGCAATGGGAGACAGAGAAACTGGGAGAATGGAATCGAGTCCTTGCAGGAAGTGGGGTGTGAGTAAGTGTGGTCCAGATAGCTGTCTGAATCTGTGGGCTTATAGTGAATATTGGGTTGATAGCCTGTTTCCAGAAATGAAGGCAGATAAATAAAGAAAGGAAAGGGAAAAGTCAGAGATGGACCATGTGAAGGTGAGAGTAGGCTGGAAATTGGAAACAAACTCAATTAAATTTTCCAGTTCAGGACGAGAGCAGGAAGCAGCTCCAATACATTCAGCAATGTACTGGAAGAAGAGGTGAGGGAGGGGGCCTGAGAAGGACTGGAACATTCCACATATGTTCTACATATCCCCAAAAAGGCAGACGTGACTGGGACCCATGCAGGTACCTATAGCAACACTTTTTATTTGGAGGAAGTGAGTGGAGTTGAAGGAAAAATTGTTCAATGTAAGAACAAGTTCAGCCAGGTGGAGGAGGGTGGTGGTGGATGGGAACTGGATAGGCCTTCATACAAAGAAGAAGCAAAGAACTCTCAGACCATCCTGAAGGGGGATGGAGATGCAGAGGGATTGAATGCCCTTAGTGAATAGGAGATGGGCAGGGCCAGGAAACTGGAATCAAAGTGGCAGAGGGCATCGGAAGAGTCACAGATGTAGGTGGGATAAAACTGGGTAAGGAGGGTAAAAATAGAGTCTAGATAGGAAGTGAGGCAGTAACAGGCTGAAACAATGGGTCTAACGGGGCAGTCCTGTTTGTGGATTTTGGGAAGGAGGTAGAAGTGGGCTGTACAGGGTTGGGGAACTATGTGGTTGGAGGCTTTGGAGGGAAGATCTACAGAGGAGATGAGGTCAGTGACAGTTCTGGATATAACGGATTGATGTTTGGTAGTGGGATCATGGTCTGGGGGAGGTAGAAGGAAGTGTCAGAGAGTTGGCATTCAGCCTCTGTCAGGTAGCAGTCGGTACAACAGACAACAGCAGCACCACCCTTGTCAGCAGGTTTGATGATAATGTTTGGGTTGGACCTGAGAGACTGGAGTTCTGGAAGTTCAGAGGGAGATAGGTTAGAGCAAGTGAGGGGAGCAGAGAAATTGAAATGGCTAATGTCACACCAGCAGCTCTCAATGAAAAGATCAAGGGAGGGGTCTAGGTGCAAGAAGAGTATTGGAAACAAGTAAAAGGGTCCATTGAGCGGGGGTGACTACTGGCCAAAGAAGTGGGCATTGGGGCAAAGGCGACAGAAGAAGAGCTCAGCGTCATGCCGAGCTTGAAATTCATTGAGGTGGGGGAATAAGGGGATGAAGCTGAGGCCTTTGCTGAGGACAGATCATTCAGAGTCAGTGAGGTATACAGCAAGGTGTGAGATTCGAAGAAGGGATGGGGTGAGAAGCAGGGGAAGGGGATCCAGAGGGGTGTTGGTACCCATGAGTTGGTGAAGCTTGCGATTTTTCACAGCTGAAAGAAAGATAAAAAGTTTTTGTTAAAGCGCTGGATGATGTGAAAGATGAAATGAAACTGTGGACCAGGACAGCTTTGAGATAGATTCAGAACAGATCTAGCAGCTCAAAACTAAACATCCATGATGCACTGTGGACCATCAGCAGCTGCAGAATCATATTTCACCACAATCTGAAATTGCACGGTCTGACATATCCCTCACTCCACCATTACTATCAAGCCGGGGGATCAACCCTAGTTTAATGAAGATTGTAGGAGAGCATGCCAGGAACAGTACCAAACAAACCTAAAAATGAGGTGCCAACCTGGTGAAGCCACAACACAGGACAACATGCATGCTAAACAGTGGAAACAATATTCAATAGACAGAGCTAAGCAATCCCACAACTAACGGATCAGATCAAAGCTCTGGAGTCCTGCCTCATCCAGTCGTGAATGGTGGTGGACAATTAAACAACTAATGGAGAAGGAGTCTCCACAAAAAAACCCATCTTCAATGATGGGGGTACCCAGCACATCAGTGCAAAAGACAAGGCTGAAACATCTTCAGCCAGAAGTACCAAGTGGATGATCCATCTTGACCTTCACCTGAGGTCCCCGGCATCGCAGATGCCAGTCTTCAGCCAATTCGATTCCATCCATGTGATATCAATAAATGACTGAAGGTACTGAATACAGCAAAGTCATTGGGTCTCGACAACATCCCGGCTACAGTACTGAAAACTTGTGCTCCGGAACTAGCCGAGCCCCTAGCCAATCTGTTCCAGTACGGCTACAACACTGGCATCTACCCGACAATGTGGAAAATAACCCAGGTATGTCATTTCCGAATAGTTCCAGAGATGTAGAGGAAAGGATAGCGAAGATGATTCTCGACAGGAGCGAGAGTAACAGGGTAGTGGTTATGGGGGACTTTAACTTTCCAAATATTGACTGGAAATACTATAGTTCGAGTACTTTAGATGGGTCTGTTTTTGTCCAGTGTGTGCAGGAGGGTTTTCTGACACAGTATGTGGACAGGCCAACCAGGGGCGATGCCACATTGGATTTGGTACTGGGTAATGAACCCGGCCAGGTGTTTGATTTAGATGTAGGTGAGCACTTTGGCGATAGTGATCACAATTCGGTTAGGTTTACCTTAGCGATGGGCAGGGACAGGTATATACCGCAGCGCAAGAATTATAGCTGGGGGAAAGGAAATTATGACGCGATTAGGCAAGATTTAGGATGTGTAGGATGGGGAAGGAAACTGCAGGGGATGGGCACAAACGAAATGTGGAGCTTATTCAAGGAGCAGCTAATGCGTGTCCTTGATAAGTATGTACCGGTCAGGCAGGGAGGAAGTTGTCGAGCAAGGGAGCCGTGGTTTACTCAAGAAGTTGAAGCGCTTGTCAAGAGGAAGAGGGCGGCTTATGTTAGGATGAGACGTGAAGGCTCAGTTAGGGCGCTTGAGAGTTACAAGCTAGCCAGGAAGGATCTAAAGGGAGGGCTAAGAAGAGCAAGGAGAGGACACGAGAAGTCATTGGCGGATAGGATCAAAGAAAACCCTAAGGCTTTCTATAGGTATATCAGGAATAAACGAATGATAAGAGTTAGAACAGGGCCAATCAAGGATAGTAGTGGGAAGTTGTGTGCGGAATCAGAGGAGATAGGGGAAGCGTTAAATGAATATTTTTCGTCAGTATTTACAGTAGAGAAAGAAAATGTTGCCGAGGAGATTACTGAGATACAGCCTACTAGGCTAGATGGGATTGAGATTCACAAGGAGGAGGTGTTAGCAATTTTGGAAAGAGTGAAAATAGATAAGTCCCCTGGGCCAGATGGGATTTATCCTAGGATTCTCTGGGAAGCCAGGGAGGAGATTGCAGAGCCGTTGTTGTTGATCTTTAAGTCGTCATTGTCGACAGGAGTAGTGCCGGAGGACTGGAGGATAGCAAATGTTGTCCCCTTGTTCAAGAAGGGGAGTAGAGACAGCCCTGGTAATTATAGACCTGTGAGCCTTACTTCGGTTGTGGGTAAAATGTTGGAAAAGGTTATAAGAGACAGGATTTATAATCATCTTGAAAAGAATAAGTTCATTTGCGATAGTCAGCACGGTTTTGTGAAAGGTAGGTCGTGCCTCACAAACCTTATTGAGTTTTTCGAGAAGGTGACCAAACAGGTGGATGAGGGTAAAGCCGTGGATGTGGTGTATATGGATTTCAGTAAGGCGTTTGATAAGGTTCCCCACGGTAGGCTATTGCAGAAAATACGCAAGTATGGGGTTGAAGGTGATTTAGAGCTTTGGATCAGAAATTGGCTAGCTGAAAGAAGACAGAGGGTGGTGGTTGATGGCAAATGTTCATCCTGGAGTTTAGTTACTAGTGGTGTACCGCAAGGATCTGTTTTGGGGCCACTGCTGTTTGTCATTTTTATAAACGACCTGGATGAGGGTGTAGAAGGGTGGGTTAGTAAATTTGCGGATGACACGAAGGTCGGTGGAGTTGTGGATAGTGTCGAAGGGTGTTGTAGGGTACAGAGGGACATAGATAGGCTGCAGAGCTGGGCTGAGAGATGGCAAATGGAGTTTAATGCGGAGAAGTGTGAGGTGATTCACTTTGGAAGGAGTAACAGCAATGCAGAGTACTGGGCTAATGGGAAGATTCTTGGTAGTGTAGATGAGCAGAGAGATCTTGGTATCCAGGTACATAAATCCCTGAAAGTTGCCACCCAGGTTAATAGGGCTGTTAAGAAGGCATATGGTGTGTTAGCCTTTATTAGTAGGGGGATCGAGTTTCAGAGCCACGGGGTCATGATGCAGCTGTACAAAACTCTGGTGAGGCCGCACCTGGAGTATTGCGTGCAGTTCTGGTCACCGCATTATAGGAAGGATGTCGAAGCTTTGGAAAGGGTGCAGAGGAGATTTACTAGGATGTTGCCTGGTATGGAAGGAAGGTCTTACGAGGAAAGGCTGAGGGACTTGGGGTTGTTTTCGTTAGAGAGAAGGAGGAGGAGAGGTGACTTAATAGAGACATACAAGATAATCAGAGGGTTAGATAGGGTGGATAGTGAGAGTCTTTTTCCTCGGATGAGGATGGCAAACACGAGGGGACATAGCTTTAAGTTGAGGGGTGAAAGATATAGGACAGATGTCAGAGGTAGTTTCTTTACGCAGAGAGTAGTAGGGGCGTGGAACGCCCTGCCTGCAACAGTAGTAGACTCGCCAACTTTAAGGGCATTTAAGTGGTCATTGGATAGACATATGGATGTAAATGGAATAGTGTAGGTCAGATGATCGGCGCAACATCGAGGGCCGAAGGGCCTGTACTGCGCTGTAATATTCTAATTCTAATTCTAAAAAATTTCCACAAAAAGGACAACTCTAATCGGTATTACCAGTCTAAACCTCATGATACAATGATCTTACCCAAGTGCTCTCTGACAGATACTTGGTCCACTTGGCCCACCTCATTTCCCAGCACCAGATCCAGCAACGTCTCTTTTCTAGTCGGGCTGAGAGCATATTGATCAAGGAAGTTCTCCTGAACATATTTCAGAAATTCCTCCCCCTCCTTACCCTTTACTCATATACTATCCCAATCGATCTTTGGGTAATTAAAATCTCCCAATATCAACACTCTATAGTTCTTGCTCATCTCTGTGATTTCCCTATATCTCCCTCTCTCACTATTTGGAGGCCTATCGAATACCCCCCAGTAGTGTGATCATACCCTTTTTGCCACACAATTCCAACCAAATGGTTCTGTCGTTGGCCGCATCAAGGACATCCTCCCTTTCTGACACTACAATGTCTTCCCTAATCAGTACAACCACCCCACCTCCCTTTTATCTTCTCTATCTTTTCTGAACACTTTATATCCTTGTCTATTAAGTGCCAGTCCTCGCCATTTTTAAGCCATGTTTCCATTTTTGCAAATGCATCATATTCCCAGACTGCTGTTTGTACTTGTAGCTCACCAACCTTATTCACCACACTTTG
This sequence comes from Heterodontus francisci, assembly GCF_036365525.1. Classification (NCBI taxonomy): domain Eukaryota; kingdom Metazoa; phylum Chordata; class Chondrichthyes; order Heterodontiformes; family Heterodontidae; genus Heterodontus; species Heterodontus francisci. The sequence goes on along the minus strand of NC_090375.1, from coordinate 105,569,879 downwards.
TGTGTTACACACAAGCATTGTAATCCTGTTATTGCATTCCTCGTAGTCCTTCTTAGTCCGCCCCGACCAAATATGGAACTACTTCCTTCTCTAGTACTGTCCAACACTCTCACATTATGCACCTTATTCCTCTTTTCTACTTCTATAATCAGGTGCCATCCCCCTGCCAATTTAGTTTAAACCCTCCCCAACCACACTAGTGAATCTCACTGTGAGGAAATTGGTCCCAGTCCTGTTGAGGTGCAACCTGTCCCTATTGCATAAGAATAATCTAGCGATTACTACCTTTGAGATCCTCCTCTTTAGCTTCCTCCCTAGCTCTTTGCACAAAGGAAGATGGTTGTGGTTGTTGGAGGCCAATCATCTCAGCCCCAGGACATCACTGCAGGAGTTCCTCAGGGTAGTGTCTTTGGCCTAACCATCTTCAGCTGCTTCATCAATGACCTTCGCTCCATCGTAAGGTCAGAAATGGTAATGTTCGCTGATGATTGCACAATGTTCAGCACCATTTGAAATTTCTCAGATACTGAGAATAATACTGATACTGATAACTCACCTCTTGACTCTCCAAAGCCTATCCAGCATCTACAAGGCTCAAATCAGGAGTGTGATGGAATACTCTCTACTTGCCTGAATGAATGGAGCTCCTACAACACTCAAGAAGCTCAACACCATCCAGGACAAAGCAGCCAAATTGACCAGCAGCCCATCCACTACTTTAAACATTCACTCTCTCCATCACTGGCGCACAATGGCAGTAGTGTGCACCATCTACAAAATGCACTGCAGCAACTCACCAAGGCTTCTTCAACAGCACCTTCCAAACCCGCGACCTCTACCACCTAGAAGGATAAGGGCAGCAGACACATGGGAACCCACCACCTGCAAGTTCTGCTCCAAGCCACACTCCATCCTTCACTGTTGTTGCATCAAAAACCTAGAACTCCCTCCTTAACAGCACTGTGAGAGTACCTACATCTGAAACGGTTCAATAAGGCAGCTCATCGACACTTGCTCAAGGACAATTAGGGATGGACAATAAATACCGGCCTTGCCAGCAACCCCTACATCCCCTGAATGAATAAAAAAAATTTCAGCTCTTAGAGCTTATCTTGGCAATAAAGATGCTTCAAATTTGAAGTACTCAGCTACAGGGAGATCATTGGAGAAGTCATGGATGAGAGTGCTGTCTGTCGAAGCAGTTGATATGGAGAAAGGGCAGGGGAATGGGCCTAAAGGAATATCTCTTTCAGGTAACCAGCACAGGTGTAATGGAATAAATGACCTCTTTTTATGGTGTAAAACTATGTGCTAGAAAATTTTGTGTGACAGAAAGCAAGTATGACAAATCAAAAACCACAACAGTGAACTTGACTCAGCCAGTCACAAGGCCTTCTGAAGAAACAGCACAAGGAAGCACCAGGGCTCCTGAATCCTAAGCAGCTCCACTGAAGTTTTGAAGCTAGCCATCAGACTTACTCGTTTCACTGGGGAATCACTTTTAAGTCACTTCTGAAGCACCTTCACTCCCTGTCATTCACCTCAGTCTCTGCCTTTTCTTCCTCCTCCTGTATATATGCTAAATATAATTAAATTGGTGCACCCATTCTTTGCACCGGGATTGGGGGAGTGGTTTGCAGAAGAAATTAAACAACTTCCCTTAGTACTAGGAACACTAATGCATCCTTTGCAGAAACTTCCAGATGCAGTAAAATGAATTAGACAGCAATTTTCCAAAGTTTTAGCACTAATCAGCGTGCAGCAATCTCTTCCCTTGACATGGCTATCACTCAAATGCCATCACAGGAAGCAGTACCGCAAGGTTTATATGGGCAAGCTACACATGTGACTATTAGAAAAAAAGAGTGACATCGGAATTCATTTGTGTATAATTTGCATTATGGCACTCTCTTCAGGTGCCAAAGGCAGAAGAAGTGAGGGCTGTAATCTCCTTGACTGCCAGTTTGGCTCCAGGTTTCACTGAAGTTAATAGCACAGCTTTGCAACTGCCCTCTTGCTGAACCCGAATTTGCAGAGGCAGCTGTCCTCATTCATTGCCAGGTACCTATTCTGCAGAGTAACTATGTTTATTGACATGCTGGCAGTCAGCAACAGGTGCCAATATTGCTTCTTTGTTCTTATTCTTCATCTACTTCATCTAAATCCAAGGAAAAGGGTTCCAATCAAATGCAATCCCCATAACTTTTAATGCTAACCTAGGAAATATAAGTGAAGAGTGCAGCTTTAGGCAAGAACCTGACTAGCCTTTAATGCCCTCTGAAATGAATGAGATTAGCACAATGAATGTGCAGTGTAAGAAACCAGGAAAATTATGTGCAACCCATTGATAAACGTTTTGACTTGAAAGTAGAATGAAGTCATCAAACCACTGACAGACAACCAATTCAGAGCAGAGGTAAAATAATTGAGCTGATTAATTTGCAATTTTCTAACCACTGCTCATGCCATCTCACCAGTGAAACTGTCTTTGTTGGGAGGTATTTCCAGATGTACTCTGATGTTACTATTCTTTTATACCACCTGTAATTAGAGATACAGCACTGAAACAGGCCCTTTGGCCCACCAAGTCTGTGCCAACCCCAACAACCACCCATTTATACTAATCCTACATTAATCCTATATTCCCTACCACATCCCCACCATTCTCCTACCACCTACCTACACTAGAGGCAATTTACCATGGCCAATTTACCTATCAACCTGCAAGTCTTTGGCTGTGGGAGGAAACCGGAGAACCCGGCGGAAACCCACACGGTCACAGGGAGAACCCGGCGGAAACCCACGCGGTCACAGGGAGAACTTGCAAACTCCGCACAGGCAGTACCCAGAACTGAACCTGGGTCACTGGAGCTGTGAGGCTGCGGTGCTAACCACTGCGCCACTGTGAAAAACTTGGACCAGCCTTTAACACTGTAAAGCTGTTTGAAGCTGAAAATCAAAATCTTATTGCAACTGTATTCACGTTTGACACAGGAGATTAAGTAAGACCATGCAACACCAAAGGATGAGAAGAGTAAAAACCTTTCTATAAGCCCTTCCCACTGTCTCTTTTAAGAACATAAGAAATAGAAACAGGAGTACACCGTACGGCCCCTCGAGTCTGCTCTGCCAGTATGATCATGTCTGATCTCCTGCCTCAACTCCACTTTCACGCCTTCTTCCCCATTCTCATATATTACCACATTTGTAAGTCTGTTGAGATATTTAAAAAGGCAATCATGTAAGTAATCTATGAATATGACTCAATTAGGAGCTTTAGCAAAGAAATAATTTCACAAGCACAGCATTTGTGTGGGATATAAGGAGAGATAGAGTGGAGGGGGAGGTTCAGGTGATAATGGTATGAGAATTAACCCCATGCCAAATAACAGCAATAATGAACTTATCAAATGCGATTATTTTAATTTTGATCAACAGCCAGTTGCATAATTAGAAACACTGAGCTAGACCCATATGTGATTAGATTAAAATTAAAATGTAACATTAAAATTAAAACTACAAACATAATTTCTGAAGTCAAAATATGAAATATACTAATGGTTAATTGATATGGCAGTGGGTACTGGGATAGCCACTACATCGATATGGTTGGTCCAGTTAAGGTTCTGATCAATGGTGACTCACAGGATGTTGGTGGTGGAGACACAGCCATTTCTTGTTGGAGATGGTCATTGCATAGCATTTTCATGACACAATTTTACCAGTTACTTGCCAGCCCAAGTTGGGTGATGTCCAGGTTCTGTTACATATTGGCAAAGGCACCTCCATTATTGGAAGAGTTGTGAATAAAGCTGAATACCCAAATCATCAGTGACCAACATTGCTACTGATAAATGAGGGTGGGAGTGCCTGTTATAAAGCAGCTGAAGATAGCTGGGCAAGAATGCTACCCTGAGAAATTTCTGCAGCAAAGTCTTAGGGCTGTGATGATTGACCACTGACAACCACAATCATTTCTTGTATGTCAGGTACGACTTTGGAGCATTTGTCCTAATGCCTTCAATTTTTCTAGGGTTGTGGGGTATCATATCCAGGTTGAATACTTCAGTTCCGATGAAGGGTCACTGACCTGAAACGTTAACTCTGCTTCTCTTTCCACAGATGCTGCCAGACCTGCTGAGTGGTTCCAGCATTTCTTGTTTTTATTTCAGTTTTCCAGCATCCGCAGTATTTTGCTTTTATTGAATACTTCCTTGATGTCCAGGGCAATTAGTTTTACTTCTATTTTGGCATTCAACTCATGTATCGATGTCTGTATCAAGGCTATGACGAGGTCTGGAGCCCAGTCGTTCTGTCAGAACTTAAACATCAGCGGGCAGATTATGGTGGGTAGATATCGCTTGATGGCGCTATTGTTTACTTTTTAAAATCATTGCTGATAACTGGAAGGAGGTTAATTGCATTGTCACTGATCAGATTTAATTTTTATGGTTAGGATCTGGAATGCACAGCCTGTGAGTATGGTGGAAGCAGATTCAGTCGTGGCTTTCAAAAGTGAATTGGATAATTATCTGAAAAGAAAAGAATTGCAGGGCTACATGGGAAGGGCAGGGAGTGGGACGAGCTGAGTTGCTCTTGCAGAGATTTGACATGACACAACGGGCCAAATGGCCTCCTTCTGTGCTGTAATCATTCTATGATTCTATGACATAACCAGACAATTTTCCACATTGTCAGTATCATAGCTGTACCGGATTGCTTAGCTTGTGGGAGTGGAGTCAGATAGTTCAAGCATACAGGTCTTCAGTACTACAGCCAGGATGTTGGCAAGGTCATTGGTTTCGCTGTGACCAGTTTACTCATCCACAGCATTGCATTGACAATGATTTCATGTGAGCATAGTTGATCATACCCAGGAACTAAAGAAGCCAGCAATTACATAAAATTGTTCCTATCCCTCCAACTGTTTGTGTACTTACTTGTGGAAATGGATGAGCTAGTGACGCTTCTGAATAGAACATTAGTCACCTCTTGTTCTCAGGTTGACATAGTGTTCAAGAAATTCCTCCCATCTTAGTGACTCAGTACGAGAAAAAATTCAAGGCTGTGGCAACTATAACAACAACATGCAGAGCAATTTAAGTCAACAAAGACCTTATTAAGATGTTTGCTACCATCTCACAAACCGGGTGGGCAGACAGTTAAAATTGCTTGTGCGACTTACCCACAGAGGTCTTGATCTCTTCCCAAAGGTTCTGATTTTAACTTGCTCTTCTGGCAATCAGAAGGACACCTGTCAGAAGTTAGAAGGATTTTTCTCTAAATATGCAGATTAGGCTCCAATGATATGATATCATCGGTCTCTGACTACTATTTTAACCAGAGGTCTGCGCATGGAAGCATATGTGGCTTTCTGGACAGGACAACCTAGTGGCAAGAGGGATTGGGGCCAGAAGAAGCCCAAAAAATTAAAAGTTAAAAGTGATGATGAAGGCTCATCAACCTGAAACATTAACTCTCTTTCTCTCTCCACAGATCCTGCCAGACCTGCTGAGTATTTCCAGCATTTTCTGTTTTTATCTCAAAAAGTTGTTTTACTTTTTTAAAAACTTTTCTTGTGGAGCTAGAAGGAACAGGAAAGGTTAGGCCTCCTTGCAATGGGTTTCCCCCATCACAATCTCGCAAACTCCTTCCTGATGACTTACTGTAGTGCCCCAGACCATTCTTCTGGTCTACAGCAGTAGTCTCATGCTGCCTGACAGCTGCAGTTTCCTACAGATTTCAGGCAGGGACTAATCAGGGGCATATAGGTGAAACCTGGGTGTTAGCTTCCCTGACCCCATCTACTCACGCTCCAAGTTAAAATCGGGACTTCAGTAACTCTTTGGAAAATGCAGCATGATTTCAATTAATGATGTCTATTGTTGTTTTCTGCCATTGACAGAAATCACAACTGTCTTTTTAATCTTATGGAAGCAAGAACCAAACACCAATCAAAACCAGCAATTGAGAAAATTTTTCCACCAATCCCCTTCCCCTGTGTTTTTTTACAGTACCATTCCTGTCAAAAGGTTTAGATGATAGAGTGAAGTAGTGCAATGACTTACTTTCAGGGATCTTGGTTCAAATACAGCCTAGAATGCTGGATGCAAGTGTTATCTGCCTAAAAGAAGTCATATGCTTATCAAACCCAATCAATGGGAACAGTAATTGAAATTTTAAGTTGTAATGTAGAGAAACATGGCATGCATTTTGTCCATAGCCAAGTTCACCCAAACAACAAGATCCATGACCAAAAAGTGGGTAGATTTTCACTCCAGTCATGGCACTGGTGAGCATGAGTGAAACGCCTGTCTATTGTTGCTGGCAGGAGGCTTTGTGCATTATCATGACACCAGTGATCTACATACCCAGATGTCCCACTACAGGTTACTGGCTCTAGGCCAGCACAACATTGACTGGTGAGCCAGCCAGTGGACCCAGGCATAGGAGTGGAAATACAACAGGACAGAATCAGAGGAAGAGCTCTGACATAATTTGAGGAGTGTGCATTAAAGATCCAGGGTCAGGATATTAATGAGGAGGCTACGGTTCATGAAGCAAGAGATGCAGCATTGGTTCAGGGTTTTGTATGACACTGGTTCCTCATTATATTCCAGCGCACATATTCCCGCAAGCACTGATTCCCAGGTTTCTATACATCAAGCCAATCATGCCAGCTGTTTGGCTAATGCAGATCTGTCTGCAGTTACCTCTGTAACATTATTACTTCTGCCCCTTCCTCAGGCCATCTGCCACAAACAACTCATCCATGCTTTAGTCACATCCAGATTTGACTTTTCCAATGCACTCAAGAACATTCTCTCATCCACCATCCTCCATGAACTTCAGTGAAAACGAAGCTCTGCTGCTAATATCCTATCCCACACCAAGTTTTACACACTCATCATCCCTATCCTCCCTGACCTACATTGGTTCCAGGTCCGCAAATGCCTCAGATTTAAGGTTCTTCCCCTCATGTTTAAATCAGTTCATGGTCTTGTTCCTCCTATCTATTTCCTCAAGTCCTACAACCCTCTCCCCCAAACTCTCTCTGCTGCTGTCATCTTCTGCATTTCGCCCTCCCTTTGCCCCACTATTAGTAGCCATGCCTTCAGGCTCAATGCCGTGAAATTCTATCCCTAAAAAAATTTGCCTCTCCCATCCCTTTCCTCCTTTGAGACCCTCCTTAAAGCCCATCTTTTTGACTAAGCTTGTGTTTACACCTCCTAATAGCTCTTTTTTGGCTCGGTGTTAGGTTTTGATCAGGTCTCTGTGAAGCACTTTCGGATTTTCTTTTACAGTAAATGCACTGCATAAATGCAATTTGCTGCTGTTGTGATTGTGAGTTATGTTGTGTGATCACCTTTATGAGTGATGTCCCTTTAAGATCTTTGTATGCTAATGAGCCAAGTACCAGGACACAGTCATGTTACTTGGAGCCAGAGTCACTCTGCAACTGCAACACCCAGAGTAAGGTTCTGTAAATAGTTTGCTCTGTACAGTATATACTTGTTAGCTGTAATGAACCTGTTTGAGATCTGCAGGAAACTGGACTCCATGCATCTCATTTATGTTGCATCAGACAACATAAAGAACTCATTATATGATGGCAGCAGTGGGATCATAAAGAGCTCATTATATGGTGGCAGCTGTGGTGAGAAGACAGAGCCTGAAACCATGGTTAAAACAGTTCTGAAACGACCTTTCCTACAGAGAGAAAGTTCAAGAAAAATACTGGCTCAAACAGTGAAAAAAGAATTTACCACAAGCTGTAGAAGACAGAGCACAGAATGGCAGGCTGCAAGTAAATGGAGTGAATCATTGTACCAACAGGCAAGGGATATTACTTTTTTAAAAAAGCCTTGAAGTCCTTCAAAAGATCTTTTTTTTTTCAAAAGCTCCATGTAGAAAAAACAGGGAAGACCCGACTCCTTTCCCGAGCTGATCGAGGTTGGTGCCATTACAGGAGGTATCCATTAGAAAAACACAGGAAAACCCAGACCACTGCAGAGCCTTCATTCATGCAGCTGAAGTTTTAAAAAACCCATTAAACTACATAAGTTTGAATAAGAGCTTCCATTCATGAAGCCACGGTAAAAAAAACATTAAAACCACTCAAGCATGAAGAGCATAAACAAATTCTAGCAGCTAGTGAGCAGCAGTGTAAACAGAACAGGCTTAAGTACTGGAAGCAAGATAAACACACATGAGCAAACATCTGCTCCCATCAATCAAAGCAGCTAGTATAAATAGCAGAGTCTCTTAAAGGTGATACAGTGCAGAGTCATAGAACAAGTCTTACAGCAAATTTTAAAGCAAAAGAACAGCAGAAATATGGATACCAAATTTCCCAGCATGAATTGGAAAACCTTGATTATCCTTTCCAAGTTCCAACTGTTCAAACAAAGAATGCAGTTATTCTTCACAAACCAAATAATTGTAGAACCAGAAAAACAGGCTGTAAAAATACGAATAGTAGTTGGAAATGAGGGATTACACATAATAAACACCTCTGGACCATTTAGCGAGGACCAGAAAGATCCCGCAAAGATATGAAAAGTGCTAGAAGATCAGCTCTGATTGCGAGTGAATTTTAGAATTCACCGCCTGGAATCGATGTCCTAGAGGTAACAGCCACAGGAATCAATAGATAAGTTAATCAGGAGCTGCTGTAGTAATGCGACGTCTCAGAAACTGAGCTGTTGTACCGAATAATGGAGCTAGTGATTGTAACAACACCCATTGAAGCATTTCAGGAAGACCTCTTTAGGAGAAGAAAGGTCACAGAATTGATGCACTGTTGGAAAATGGCAGGAAATATGAAGCCATTGTTGTTCACAAAATATTTAAATGATTTGGATGTGGGTACCAAATGTAATATATCCAAGTTTGCAGATGACAAAAGTAGATGGGACTGTGTGTTGTGAGGAAGATGCAAAGTGGTTTCAAGGGGATTTGGACAGAGTTAGTGAATGGGCAAGAACGTGGCAGATGGAATATAATGTGGAAAAATGTGAGGTTATCCATTTTGGTAGGAGGAACAGATGTGCAAAGTATTTCTTAAAAGGTAAGAGATTAGAAAGTGTAGATGTACAAAGGGACCTGGGTGGCCTCATCAATAAGTAATTGAAAGCTAGCATGCAGATGCAGCAAGCAATTAGGAAGGTTAATGGTATGTTAGCCTTTATCGCAAGAGGATTTGAGTACAGGAGTAGTCTTGCTTCAATTGTATAGAACCTTGGTTAGACCACACACCTGGAGTACTATGTGCAGTTTGGTCCCCTTGCCTTAGGAAGGATATTATTTCCATAGAGGGAGTGCAATGAAGCTTCACCAGACATGTTCCCGGAATGGCGGGACTCTCCTATGAAAAGAGATTGTGGAAACTGGGCTTGTATTCTTTAGAGTTTCAAAGAATGAGAGGTGATCTCATTGAAACCTACAAAATATTTAAAAGGGATGGACAGAGTAGATGCAAGTAAGCTGTTTCCCCTGGTTGGGGAGTCTAGAACCAGGAGACATAATTTCAAAATAAGCAGGAAGCCACTTAGGACAGAGATGAGGAAAAATTTCTTTACTCGAGGGTTATGAATCTTTGGAATTCTCTACCCCAGAGGGCTGTAAAAGCTCAGTCATTGAGTATGTTTAAAGTAGAGACTGACAGATTTCTAAATACCAATGACATAAAGGGATATGGGGATAGTGTGGGGAAAAGGCACAGAAATGGATGATCAGCCATGATCGTATTGAATGGCAGAGCAGGCTCGATGGACTGAATGGCCAACTCCTGTTCCTATGTTCCTCTGTTCATTGTAGCTGGACAACAGCATCCGCAAGCACTAGGTGCAGCCAACAGTATCGGCACCATAACAAAATCGAAAAGAGCAAGGAAGCTGTGTGCTAAGTGTAGTCTGTTCCACTAATGGCACAATATCCCTGCATTTTGTGACCTGTGCAAGGTGTGCAGCGCAAAAGGATACTGGGCTCGCCTATGCAAAAAATCTGGCTCTCAAGACGCAACAAACAGACATCAGGTGCAGCTACATGGCAACAGCAGCAAGGATTACGCCAGCAACCTGCATAAATGCAAGCCGGTACACAAAATCCACAGTGAAACAGAGCTGAGACAAAACTCAGAAAGAAGTAATTCTCAGCCAGAAGGTGAACAGGCGTTCCACATTGTTAACCTGACACATCATGTTGATGAAGTCAAACAACTGGAAGCTTTGCCACTATTAACATCATGTGCCCAAAGAAAGCTGGCAAACATACAGTCAGGGTCAGGATTGACACTGGCACAATTGCAAATATTCTACCAGTCCAAATACCCAAAGATATGTATCGGAGTCATTAGAAATGAATGATACAACCAACAACTGACAAGTTATCAGCATACAACAGGTTACCCATTCCTTCCAGTGGCACACTAACAATGCAATGCAGCTATGGCAAGTTGGCATGGAAACCACAAACCTTCTACTTGGTAGACATAAGTGACCTGCAGTGGCAGGACTACCAGTGTGTAAGGACCTCAACATCGTAACTATCCACGAGAGCATTGCCAAGGGGAAATCTCCATGGACCGGAACCCACTCGCAGACTCTGGCCAGCATCAAACGGTGCAGTCTGGTAACCCAGCAACAGCACAACTGTGCCGTGCCTTCACCTCGACTATCCAGAGAACGGCCAGCACCACAACAAGACAAAACAGACTGGTACCTCCATGAGGCCAAGTACTCCTCCCCCAACAAGTCCTCAACCTTGAGCCCCAGGCCTTCAGACATGGAGGATGAGGAGAGGCAAAGGACAAGCAATGCCCTGAAGTGACCTCAGGTTCTCTGCCTCTCCCTCGTGTTCTATGCTCTTCTCTTGCAAGGAGGGTAAAAAGACATCTATGAATGAGAGTAATATCATGTGTTCACCCAATAAGTGGAGAGCATTTGTCAGTGATTAATGTCAGTGGTAGATGGACAGATTGCGATGTAAGTGCAGAGACAGAGAAGGATGAGAGCAACTGCAAGTTAAGCTGGCTTGTGGAGTTTCATGCTGGAGTAGGATTGAGAAGACAGAATGAAGGGGTTGGCATGATACATGTAACAGGATGTAATTAAATGTGCCACTGTTCTCACCTTTCCTGCCTTGCTTACATCATAAAACCACTTTGGCACTGATTTTTTTTTTTATTCATTCATGGGATGTGGGTGTCACTGGTTAGGCCAGCATTTATTGCTCATCCCTAATTGACCTTGAGAACGTGGTGATGAGCTGCCTTCTTGAACTGCTGCAGTCCTTGCGGTGTAAGTACACCAACAGTGTTGTTGTGAAGTGGATGGTGGCCAGGCTTTGGGGAGACAGAGGTAAGTTACTCATCGCAGAATTCCCTGCCTCTGACCTGCTCTTGTATTTATGTGGCTGGTCCAGTTCAGTTTCTGGGCAATGGTAACCCCCAGAACGTTGATATTTATTTATTTTATTTATTTATTTTATTTAGAGATACAGCACTGAAACAGGCCCTTCGGCCCACCAAATCTGTGCCGACCAACAACCACCCATTTATACTAATCCTACAGTAATCCCATATTCCCCACCACCTACCAACACTAGGGGCAATTTACAACGGCCAATTTACCTATAACCTGCAAGTCTTTGGCTTGATAGTGGGGGATTCAGCGATGGTAATTTCATAGAACATCGAGGGGAGATGGTTAGATTATCTCTTATTGGAGATGGTCATTGCCTGTGTCATGACGGTGCTGTGCTGAATGATGATTTTTAATTCATCGGTTTGAAACCTAAATTAAACCTTTAAAAAGAAATCTGCAAACCGAAAATAAACTTTTAAAAAGAAAGCAGCTAAGATGGCCACTGCAATTTGCACTGAAATACCTCACATTCCAAGGTATCAAGGTGGAGATGCATGTCTGTATAGCCCTCATCCAGAATAATTGCTTGAGCAGTTTGAAAGCTACCTGGTATCTACTTCATTAGCAAGACATTCAAAGCCATCTTGGAACATTAACACAAGTGGAGATGAACCTCAAGGAGTAAACATTGAAACAATAAGACCTGAGAGAGATTGAATGCTTAGACTTGGATCTCATTAAAGTGCAAAAGAGAATACATTGGGACAATCATGTGACAATCTCTCCATCCAATTGAAATCTTGAAGTTTATTTTGGACACATCAAATAAGCTTCTGAGCTAACCAATGCAGGACCAATGTGGTCTCTCTCTCTCTCCCGGCAACACTGTAAGTTTCAAACCCTGCTTGCAGGCTGAAAAACATCCAAGCCTATTACTGCTGCAGGCAGCGACTCCGGGGAGAAAACCATCTACATCACTGTCTCCAAGAAAACCCTGAACCAGGTGGCCATCTCTACCAGCCAGGAAGTTCAGGACCATGAATTCAGCCAGAAGATAACTGAATTACCAGACTCCGCAGAATGTATATTACTTTATTTCTTCAGGACTCTAATCTAATCAAACCATCCTTCTCCACTTTGTAACCAAATTGTGTATGATTCTTGTGTGTGTGTGTGAGAGTGTGTGTGAAAGTTGGAGTGTAGTTCATTATTTTTATTTAGATCAGGTTTTGATTTTTTAAGGACAATAAACTAACCTCCTTCTTGTTTAAACTCAAGAAAACATGTCCAATTTGTTCTTTTATGATCACAGCACAAAAAGGATTAAACACCCACTGAATTGGTAAGCACATCCACTGTTTAAAAGAAATAAACCCTGTTACGGACAAACAAGGAGAGGAACAAGAGGGGAGCCTTTCAAGCCCTCCTCACCTGATCGTAGCACCTGGCAGTGTGGCACAAATGCTATTTGCCACTTATCAACCCAAGCCTACATGTTGTCCAGGTCTTGCTGCATCTGGACACAGGCTGCTTCAGTATCTGAGGAGTCGCGAGTGGTGTTGAACACTCCAATCATCAGCAAACATCCCCACTTCTGACCTTATGATGGAGGGAAGGTCATTGATGAAGCAACCGAAAATGGTTGGGCCTAGGACACTACCCTGAGGAACTCCTGCAGTGATGTCCTGGGACTGAGATGATTGACCTCCAACAACACAACTATCTTCCTTTGTGCTAGGTATGACTTCAAACAGCGGAGAGTTATCTCCCTGATTCCCATTGACGCCAGTTTTGCTAAGGCTCCTTGATGCCATACACGGTCAAATGCTGCCTTGACGTCAAGGGCAGTCACTCTTACCTCACCTCTGGAGTTCAGCTCTTTTGTCCATGTTTGAACAAGGCTGTAATGAGGACAGGAGTGGAGTGAGTAGCAGTGGTGGAACGAAAACTGAGCATCAGTGAGCAGGTTATTGCTGAGCAAGTGTCACTTGATAGCATTGTCAACAACCCTTTCCATCACTTTGCTGATGATCGAGAGCAGACTGAGAGGGCGGTAATTGGCCGAATTGGATTTGTTCTTGGTTTTGTGGACAGGACATACCTGGGCAATTTTCCACATTGCCAGATGGATGCCAGTGTTGTAGTTGTACTGAAACAGCTTGGCTAGGGGCATGGCAAATTCTGGAGCACAGGTCTTCAGAACTATTGCCAGAATGTTGTCAGGGCCCATAGCCTTTGCAATATCCAATGGCTTCAGCCGTTTCTTGATATCACGTGGAGTGAATCGGATTGGCTGAAGACTGGCATCTGTGATGCTGGGACCTCAGGAGGAGGCCAAGATGAATCATCCACTTGGCACCTCTGGCTGAAGATGGATGCAAATGCTTCAGCCTTGTCTTTTGCACCAAAGTGCTGGGCTTCAATTGTTGAGGACGGGACATTTGTGGAGCCTCCTCTTCCTGTCAGTTGTTCAATTGTCCATCACCATGCACGACTGGATGTGGTAGGACTGCAGAACTTAGATCTGATCCATTGGTTGTGGGATTGCTTAGCCCTACCTATCGCATGCTGCTTCCACTGTTTGGCATGCAAGCAGTCCTGTGTTGTAGCTTCACCAGGCTGACACATGATTTTTATGTATGCCTGGTGCTGCTCCTGGCATCCTGGCGTGACCTCCTGCATTCTTCATTGAACCAGGGTTGGTTCCCTGGCCTGATGGTAATGGTAGAGTGGGGGATATGCTGGGCTATGATGTTACAGATTGTGGTGAATGTAATTCTGCTGCTGCTGATGGCCCACAGCGCCTCATGGATGCCCAGTTTTAAGTTGCTAGATCTGTTCGAAATCTACCCCATTTAGCACGGTAGTAGTGCCACACAACACGATGTTGGTATCCTCAATGTGAAGTTGGGTCTTCAAGAACAAAGAACAAAGAAAAGTACAGCACAGGAACAGGCCATTCGGCCCTCCAGGCCTGCGCCGATCTTGATGCCTGCCTAAACTAACACCTTCTGCACTTGCGGGGCCCATATCCCTCTATTCCTTCCTATTCATATATTTGTCATGATGTCTCTTAAACGTCGCTATCGTATCTGCTTCCACCACCTCCCCTGGCAGCAAGTTCCAGGCACTCACCACCCTCTGTGTAAAAACTTGCCTCGCACATCCCCTCTAAACTTTGCCCCTCACACCTTAAACCTATGTCCCCAAGTAACTGACTCTTCCACCCTGGGAAAAAGCTTCTGACTATCCACTCTGTCTATACCGCTCATAACTTTGTAAACCTCTATCATGTCGCCCCTCCACCTCCGTCGTTCCAGTGAAAACAATCCGAGTTTTTCCAACCTCTCCTCATAGCTAATGCCCTCCAGACCAGGCAACATCCTGGTAAACCTCTTCTGTACCCTCTCCAAAGCCTCCACGTCCTTCTGATAGTGTGGCGACCAGAATTGCATGCAATATTCTAAGTGTGGCCTAACTAAGGTTCTGTACAGCTGCAACATGACTTGCCAATTTTTATACTCTATGCCCTGACCGATGAAGGCAAGCATGCCGTATGCCTTCTTGACTACCTTATCCACCTGCGTTGCCACTTTCAGTGACCTGTGGACCTGTACACCCAGATCTCTCTGCCTGTCAATACTCCTAAGGGTTCTGCCATTTACTGCATACCTCCCACCTGCATTAGATCTTCCAAAATGCATTACCTCACATTTGTCCAGATTAAACTCCATCTGCCATTTCCCCGCCCAAGTCTCCAACCGATCTATATCCTGCTGTATCCTCTGACAATCCTCATCATTATCCGCAACTCCACCAACCTTTGTGTCATCCGCAAACTTACTAATCAGACCAGCTACATTTTCCTCCAAATCATTTATATATACTACAAACAGCAAAGGTCCCAGCACTGATCCCTGCGGAACACCACTAGTCACATCCCTCCATTCAGAAAAACACCCATCTACTGTTACCCTCTGTCTTCTGTGACTGAGCCAGTTCTGTATCCATCTTGCCAGCTCACCTCTGATCCCGTGTGACTTCACCTTTTGCACCAGTCTGCCATGCGGGACCTTGTCAAAGGCTTTACTAAAGTCCATACAGACAACATCCACCGCCCTTCCCTCATCAATCATCTTTGTCACTTCGTCAAAAAACTCAATCAAATTAGTAAGACACGACCTCCCCTTCACAAAACCATGCTGTCTCTCGCTAATAAGTTCGTTTGTTTCCAAATGGGAGTAAATCCTGTCCCGAAGAATGCTCTCTAATAGTTTCCCTGCCACTGACGTAAGGCTCACCAGCCTATAATTTCCTGGATTATCCTTACCACCCTTCTTAAACAAAGGAACAACATTGGCTATTCTCCAGTCCTCTGGGACCTCACCTGTAGCCAATGAGGATGCAAAGATTTCTGTCAAGGCCCCAGCAATTTCTTCCCTTGCCTCCCTCAGTATTCTCGGGTAGATCCCATCAGGCCCTGGGGACTTATCTACCTTAATGATTTGCAAAACACCCAACACCTCCTCCTTTTTGATAATGAGATGACTGAGACTATCTGCGCTCCCTTCCCTAGGCTCATCATCCACCAAGTCCTTCTCCTTGGTGAATACAGATGCAAAGTACTCATTTAGCACCTCACCCATTTCCTCTGGCTCCACGCATAGATTCCCACCTCTGTCCTTGAGTGGGCCAACCCTTTCCCTGGCTACCCTCTTGCTCTTTATATATGTATAAAAAGCCTTGGGATTTTCCTTAATCCTGTTTGCCAATGACTTTTCATGACCCCTTTTAGCCCTCCTAACTCCTTGATTAAGTTCCTTCCTACTGTCTTTATATTCCTCAAGGGCTTCATCTGTTCCTAGCCTTCCAGCCCTTACAAATGCTTCCTTTTTATTTTTGACCAGGCTCACAATATCCCATGTTATCGAAGCTTCCCGAAACTTGCCAAATTTGTCTTTCTTCCTCACAGGAACATGCTGGTCCTGGATTCTAATCAGCTGACGTTTGAAAGACTCCCACATGTCAGATGTTGATTTACCCTTAAACAGCCGCCCCCAATCTAAATTCTTCAGTTCCTGCCTAATATTGTTATAATTAGCCATCCCCCAATTTAGCACCTTCACCCGAGGACTACTCTTATCCTTATCCACAAGTACCTTAAAACTTATGGAATTATGGTCACTGCTCCCGAAATGCTCCCCCACTGAAACTTCGACCACCTGGCCGGGCTCATTCCCCAATACCAGGTCCAGAATGACCCCATCCCTCGTTGGACTATCTACATACTGTTTCAAGAAGCCCTCCTGGTTGCTGCTTACAAATTCTGCCCCATCCAAGCCCCTAGCACTAAGTGAGTCCCAGTCAATATTGGGGAAGTTAAAATCACCCACCACTACAACCCTGTTACCTTTACATCTTTCCAAAATCTGTCTACATTTCTGCTCCTCTACCTCCCGCTGGCTGTTGGGAGTCCTGTAGTAAACCCCCAACATCGTGACTGCACCCTTCCTATTCCTGAGCTCAAAGAACAAAGAACAAAGAAAATTACAGCACAGGAACAGGCCCTTCGGCCCTCCAAGCCTGCGCCGATCCAGATCCTCTATCTAAACCTGTCGCTTATTTTCTAAGGGTCTGTATCTCTTTGCTTCTTGCCCATTCTTGTATCTGTCTAGATACATCTTAAAAGACGCTATCGTGCCCGCGTCTACCACCTCCGCTGGCAACGGGTTCCAGGCACCCACCACCCTCTGCGTAAAGAACTTTCCACGCATATCTCCCCTAAACTTTTCCCTTCTCACTTTGAACTCGTGACCCCTGGTAATTGAATCCCCCACTCTGGGAAAAAGCTTCTTGCTATCCACCCTGTCTATACCTCTCATGATTTTGTACACCTCAATCAGGTCCCCCCTCAACCTCCGTCTTTCTAATGAAAATAATCCTAATCTACTCAACCTCTCTTCATAGCTAGCGCCCTCCATACCAGGCAACATCCTGGTGAACCTCCTCTGCACCCTCTCCAAAGCATCCAAAGCATTCCTATTCCTGAGCTCTACCCAAATTACCTCACTGCATGACCCCTCCGAGGTGTCGTCCCGCAGTACAGCTGTGTTATTCTCCTTAACCAGTAATGCAACTCCCCCACCCCTTTTACATCCCCCTCTATCCCACCTGAAGCTTCTAAAGCCTGGAACATTTAGCTGCCAATCCTGCCCTTCCCTCAACCAAGTCTCTGTAATAGCAATAACATCATATTTCCAAGTATTAATCCAAGCTCTAAGTTCATCTGCCTTACCTGTTATACTTCTTGCATTGAAACAAACGCACTTCAGACCACCAGTCCCGCTGTGCTCAGCAACACCTTCCTGCCTGTTCTTCCTCTTAGTCCTACTGGCCTTATTTACTATGTCCTCCTCATTTACTTCACTAGCTGTCCTACTGCTCTGGTTCCCATCCCCCTGCCACACTAGTTTAAACCCTCCCGAGTGACGCTAGCAAACCTTGCAGCCAGGATATTAGTGCCCTTCCAGTTTAGATGCAACCCGTCCTTCTTGTACAGGTCCCATCTGTCCCTGAAGAGAGCCCTATGGTCCAGATATCTGAAACCCTCCCTTCTACACCAGCTGCTCAGCCACGTGTTTAGCTGCACTATCTTCCTATTTCTAGCCTCACTGGCACGTGGCACAGGGAGTAATCCAGAGATTACAACCCTAGAGGTCCTGTTTTTTAACTTATTACCTAACTCCCTAAACTCCCCCTGCAGGACCTCATCACTCTTCCTGCCTATGTCGTTGGTACCGTTGGCTGTTCACCCTTCCCCTTCAGAATGCCCTCTGTCCGTTCAGAGACATCCTTGACTCTGGCACCAGGAAGGCAACATACCTTCCTGGAGTCTCTTTCACTTCCACAGAAGCGCCTATTTGTGCCCCTGACTATAGAGTCCCCTATAACTATTGCTCTTCTGTGCTTTGTCACTGCCTGTTGAACAATCGTGCCAGCCGTGGTGCCACTGCTCTGGCTGCTGCTGTTTTCCCCTGATAGGCCATCCCCCTCAACAGTATCCAAAACGTTATACTTGTTAGAGAGGGGGATAGTCACAGGGGATTCCTGCACTGACTGCCTGCCCCTTCTAGCGGTCACCCATCTATCTGCCTGCACCTTGGGTGTAACCACTTCTCTAAAACTCCTGTCTATGACACTTTCTGCCACCTGTATGCTCCTCAGTGCATCCAGTTGCTGCTCCAACCGATCCATGTGGTCTGTGAGGAGCTGCAACTGGGTACACTTCCCGCAGACGTAGTTGCCCGGAACGCTGGAAGCGTCACGGACTTCCCACATCTCACAGGTGAAGCACTTCACCCCTCTAACTGACATTTCTATCACTAATTAGTTAATTGATATAAAAGAAATAAATACTTATTAAATCCTTACTAAATTATGATACACTTCACTATGTGGTCCCTAGTGCTAGATTTCTCCGATAAATATTAAATGCTGTTTAAATACAGTAATCTCCTCCCTCTGGTTTAGTTACTCCACTTATTAATTAGTTAATTAGTGTTTTAATCAATTTTTATCAGCATTATTTTCAAATTCAGTTCAGATTCCCTACCAGCCAATCAGGTCACAGCTTTCCTGTGACGTCACTTTTTCAGTTTTTTTTCCCACCCGAGGTAACTTACCGCTCCGGAACTCCGCCCTCCGAGTCTGCTCCGAGAAACTCCGAGGTAAGTTTTTTTTATATACTCACCACTCTGGAACTCCGCCCTCCGAGTCTGCTCCGAGAATCCCTGAGGTAAGTTTTTTTTATACGCTCACCGCTCTGGAACTCCGCCCTCCGAGTATGCTCCGGGAATCCCCGAGGTAAGTTTTTTTTATATACTCACCGTTCTGGAACTCTGCCCTCCGTGTCTGCTCCGAGAATCCCCGAAGTAAGTTTTTTTATATACTCACCGTTCTGGAACTCTGCCCTCCGAGTCTGCTCCGAGAATCCCCGAAGTAAGTTTTTTTATATACTCACCACTCTGGAACTCCGCCCTCCGAGTCTGTTCGTCTCCACAAGGACTGTGCGGTGGTCACTCCTACCAATACTATCATCAACAGATGCATATGCAACAGGTAGATAGGTGAGGATGAGGTCAAGTAGGTTTTTCCCTCTTGTTGGTTCCCTCAGCACCTGCCATAGACCCAGTCTAGCAGCTATGTCCTTTAGGAATTAGCCAGCTCGATCAGTCGTGATGCTACAGAGCCACTCTTGGTGGTGGGCATTGAAATCCCCCATCCAGAGTACATTCTGTGCCCTTCCTACCCTCAGTGCTTCTTCCAAGTGATGTTCAACAGCCGAGTGGGGTGGTAGGTGGTAATAAGAAGGAGGTTTCCTTGTCCATGTTTGACCTAATGCCGTGAGACTTCATGGGGTCTGGAGACAACGTTGAGGACTCCCAGGGCAATTTCCTCCTGACTGTACACCACTGTGCCGCCACCTCTGGTGGGTCTGTCCTGCCCTGGGAAAGGACATACCCAGGGATGGTGATGATGGTGTCAGGGACATTGTCTGTAAGGTATGGTTCTGTGAGTATGACTATGTCAGGCTATTGCTTGACTAGACTGTGGGACAGCTCGCCCAATTTTGGTACAAGCCCCCAGATGTTAGTCAGGAGCATTTTACAGGGTCGACAGGGCTGGGCTTGCCGTTGTCATTTCCAGTGCCTAGGTCCATGCTGGGTGATCCATCTGGTTTCATTCCTTTTCTTAGACTTTGTAACGATTTGATACAACTGAGTGGCTTGCTAGGCCATTTCAAAGGGCATTTAAGAGTCAACCACATTTCTGTGGGTCTGGAGTCAGATGTAAGCCAGACCAGGTAAGGACGGCAGATTTCTTTCCCAAAAGGACATTAGTGAAGCAGATGGGTTCTTACAACAATCGACAATGGTTTCACGGTCATCATTAGACGAGCCTTTTAATTCCAGATTTATTAATTAACCATCTGCTGTGGTGGGATTTGAACACATGTGCTCATAGCACTAGCCTGGGCCTTTGGATTACTAGTCCAGTGACATTACCACTACGCCACCACATCGGGAACTTAAAATCCAGTTCTTTGTACTTTCACTTACTGCCTGTAAAATAAAGCAGTTTAACAACTCATATCTGGTTTCATCTGATTAAAGATTTTTCAGGAGGACAAGGGTATGCTTATAAGTCACAATAATAAGTTTAGGTCACAAAAGAGTGCGATTGTTACAATCTTGGGTTACCGCTATTGTATAATCAGCACAATCCTGAAAGTAATATGGAAGTGACCAAAAGAGAATATCTGAGACAGTCCTGAAACTTGTAATATGGGGCAGGTTCTATCATGTCAGCAAAAGGCAGTTTTAATCTCATTAAAATGGAAAATCTGGTTTGAGTGCAGGATAATTTTGAAACCAGGGAAAATACTGGGACAGCACAAAAGTGGGACACAATGGACATAGCAGCTCTGCACTCACTTTTCTCACAGTTGCATCCAGAGACTTGGGGAGAAGTAGAACATCGATGCTTCCAGTTGAGTGGGATAGCTGAAGAAGAGGCCACAGCACCAGGTAGATCCAATCCCTGAAACTGGGGGGAGTTCAATCCTGCAGGGGTAGTGGAAGTGGTCGATCCCTGGATCAGTGGGGCAGGGGGCAATCTCAGGGTAGGAGTAATCCCGGGGAGAGGTTCCAATCCTTGACCTGGGGGGGGGGTCAATCCTCGGAGAGGGTGGCTGATTCTGGAGCTGGGGGAGATGGATCCGATCCTCGGGAAGGAGTTTGTACAGAGGAGTGGTGGGGGAGCTTTGGGAGGGTCAGGAGGAAGCACTCTTGCTCCTCCTGGTCTGCAAGGAGTGCTCTCCTATGCTGTCCTCAAAACCCGCGAAACCCAGCAGCCACAGTTAAACCTGTGAGGTGGGTTAAATTCATAGTTCCAGCCTCATTAACACATTTAAAATGCCAACTGGCTTCCTGGGAGGGAGTTGGCTGCCTGTCCCTTGACCTACCTGAGTAAAAGCTGGAAGTTGGTGGGTTGGAGCCGACTTCCCTACAGGCTTCCATTTTTTGGGGAATTTAACCCCCACACGCGCTCTGGGGGGTGGGGTTAGGGTTTGACTGGAATCAGGCCTGATATCTGCTCCACTCCTAGCTGCCCAATTTGACAGATGGGTCTTCAAATGGGTTTTGGACCTCTTCACTTCACATATGTAAGGCGCCTAACTACAATAACCACTACAACTTGCACTTATGCTGCTCACAGACCGCATGGATCCGTTGCAGCAGCAATTGGATGCACTTAGGAGCATGCAGGTGGCAGAAAGCGATAGAGACAGGAGTTTTAGAGACGTGGTTACACCCAAGGTGCAGGCAGATAGATGGGTGACCGCTAGAAGGGGCAGGCAGTCAGTGCAGGAATCTCCTGTGGCTATCCCCCTCTCTAACAAGTATACCGTTTTGGATACTGTTGGGGGGGATGGCCTATCAGGGGAAAACAACAGTAGCAGCCAGAGCAGTTGCACCACGGCTGGCTCTGTTGTTCAGCAGGGAAGGGCAATGCGCAGAAGAGCAATAGTTATAGGGGACTCGATAGTCAAGGGCACAGATAGGCGCTTCTGTGGACGTGAAATAGAGTCCAGGATGGTATGTTGCCTCCCTGGTGCCAGGGTCAAGGATGTCTCTGAATGGACAGGGGGAATTCTGAAGGGGAAGGGTAAACAACCAGAGTTGTGGTACACATTGGTACTAACGACACAGGCAGGAAGAGTGACGAGGTCCTGCAGGGGCAGTTCAGGGAGTTCGGTAGTAAGTTAAAAGACAGAACTTCTAGGTTTGTAATCTTGGGATTATTCCCTGTGTCACGTACCAGTGAGGCTAGAAATAGGAAGATAGTGCAGCTAAACACGTGGCTGAATAGCTGGTGTAGGAGGGAGGGTTTCAGATATCTGGATCATTGGGATCTCTTCCAGAACAGGTGGGACCTGTACAAGAAGGATGGGTTGCATCTAAACTGGAGGGGCACAAATATCCTGGCTGCAAGATTTGCTCGTGTCACTCGGGAGGGTTTAAACTAGTGTGGCAGGGGGGTGGGAACCAGAGCAGTAGGACAGCAGGTGAAATAACTGAGGGAGAACTAGTAAATAAGGGCAGTAAGACTAAGAGGAAGAGTAGACAGGGAGATGTTGCTGAGCACGGCGGGACTGGTGGTCTGAAGTGCATTTGTTTCAATGCGAGAAGTATAACAGGTAAGGCAGATGAAAGAGCTTGGATCAATACTTGGAACTATGATGTTGTTGCTATTACAGAGACTTGGTTGAGGGAAGGACAGGATTGGCAGCTAAATGTTCCGAGATTTAGAAACTTCAGGCGGGATAGAGGGGGATGTAAAAGGGGTGGGGGAGTTGCATTACTGGTTAAGGAGAATAACACAGCTGTACTGTGGGAGGACACCTCGGAGGGGTCATGCAGCGAGGTAATTTGGGTAGAGCTCAGGAATAGGAAGGGTGCAGTTACAATGTTGGGGGTTTGCTAAGGCCTCCCAACAGCCAGCGGGAGGTAGAGGAGCAGATATGTAAACAGATTTTGGAAAGATGTAAAAGCAACAGGGTTGTAGTGGTGGGTGATTTTAACTTCCCCTATATTGACTGGGACTCACTTAGTGCTAGGGGCTTGGATGGGGCAGAATTTGTAAGGAGCATCCAGGAGGGCTTCTTGAAACAATATGTAGATAGTCCAACATAGGGAAGGGACCGTACTGGACCTGGTATTGGGGAATGAGCCTGGCCAAGAGGTCGAAGTCTCAGCAGGGGAGCATTTTGGGAACAGTGAACATAATTCCATAAATTTTAAAGTACTTGTGGATAAGGATAAGAGTAGTCCTCGAGTGAACGTGTTAAATTGGGGGAAGGCTAATTCTAACAATATTAGGCAGGAACTGAAGAATTTAGATTGGGGGCGGCTGTTTGAGGGTAAATCAACATCTGACATGTGGGAGTCTTTCAAACATCAGTTGATTAGAATCCAAGACCGGCATGTTCCTGTGAGGAAGAAGGATTAGTTTGGCAAGTTTCGGGAACCTTGGATAACGAGGGATATTGTGAGCCTAGTCAAAAAGAAAAAGGAAGCATTCGTAAGGGCTGGAAGGCTTGGAACGGATGAAGCCCTTGAGGAATATAAAGACAGTAGGAAGGAACTTAAGCAAGGAGTCAGGAGGGCTAAAAGGGGTCATGAAAAGTCATTGGCAAACAGGATTAAGGAGAATCTCAAGGCTTTTTATACATATATAAAGAGCAAGAGGGTAGCCAGGGAAAGGGTTGGCCCACCCAAGGACAGAGGAGTGAATCTATGTGTGGAGCCAGAGGAAATGGGCGAGGTAATAAACGAGTACTTTGCATCAGTATTCACCAAAGAGAAGGACTTGGTGGATGATGAGTCTAGGGAAGGGAGTGTAGATAGTCTGGGTCACGTTGTTATCAAAAAGGAGGAGGTGTTGGACATCTTGCAAAGCATTAAGGTAAATAAGTCCCCAGGGACTGATGGGATCTACCCCAGAATACCGAAGGAGGCAAGGGAGGAAATTGCTGGGGCCTTGACAGAAATCTTTGTATCCTCATTGGCTACAGGTGAGGTCCCAGAGGACTGGAGAATAGCCAATGTTGTTCCTTTGTTTAAGAAGGGTCGCAAGAATAATCCAGGAAATTATAGGCCGGTGAGCCTTACGTCAGTGGTAGGGAAATTATTAGAGAGGATTCTTCGGGACAGGATTTACTCCCATTTGGAAACAAATTAACTTATTAGCGAGAGGCAACATGGTTTTGTGAAGGGGCGGTCGTGTCTCACTAACTTGATTGAGTTTTTTGAGGAAGTGACAAAGATGATTTATGAAGGAAAGGCAGTGGATGTTGTCTATATGGACTTCAGTAAAGTCTTTGACAAGGTCCCTCATGGCAGACTGGTGAAGTCACAAGGGATCAGAGGTGATCTGGCAAGGTGGATA
This sequence comes from Heterodontus francisci, assembly GCF_036365525.1. Taxonomy (NCBI): domain Eukaryota; kingdom Metazoa; phylum Chordata; class Chondrichthyes; order Heterodontiformes; family Heterodontidae; genus Heterodontus; species Heterodontus francisci. The sequence goes on along the minus strand of NC_090375.1, from coordinate 105,545,502 downwards.
CAGAACTGGCTCGGTCATAGAAGGCCGAGGGTAGCAGTGGAGGGCTGTGACTAGTGGTGTTCCGCAGGGATCAGTGCTGGGACTTTTGCTGTTTGTAGTATACCTAAATAATTTGGAGGAAAATGTAGCTGGTCTGATTAGTAAGTTTGCGGACGACACAAAGGTTGGTGGAGTTGCGGATAGTGATGAGATTGTCAGAGGATACAGCAGGATATAGATTGGTTGGAGACTTGGGCGGAGAATTGGCAGATGGAGTTTAATCTGGAGAAATGTGAGGTAATGTATTTTGGAAGATCTAATACAGGTGGGAGGTATACAGTAAATGGCAGAACCCTTCGAAGTATTGACAGGCAGAGAGATCTGGATGTGCAGGTCCACAGGTTGCTGAAAGTGGCAACGCAGGTGGATAAGGTAGTCAAGAATGCATACGGCATGCTTTCCTTCATCGGTCAGGGAATAGAGTATAAAAATTGGCAAGTCATGCTGCAGCTGTACAGAACCTTAGTTAGGCCACACTTAGAATATTGCGTGCAATTTTGGTCGCCACACTACCAGAAGGATGTGGAGGCTTTGGAGAGGGTACAGAAGAGGTTTACCAGGATGTTGCCTGGTCTGGAGGGCATTAACTATGAGGAGAGGCTGGATAAACTTGTATTGTTTTCACTGGAACGACGGAGATGGAGGGGCGACATGATAGAGGTTTACAAAGTTATGAGCGGCATGGACAGAGTGGATAGTCAGAAGCTTTTTCCCAGGGTGGAAGAGTCAGTTACTAGGGGACATAGGTTTAAGGTGAGAGGGCCAAAGTTTGGAGTGGATGTGCGAGGCAAGTTCTTTACACAGAGGGTGGTGAGTGCCTGGAACTTGCTGCCGGGGGAGGTGGTGGAAGCAGGTACGATAGCGACGTTTAAGAGGCATCTTGACAAATACGTGAATAGGATGGGAATAGAGGGATATGGTCCCCGGAAGTGCAGAAGGTTTTAGTTTAGACAGGCATCAAGATCGGCACAGGCTTGGAGGGCCGAATGGCTTGTTCCTGTGCTGTACTGTTCTTTGTTATATAATGCCTTTAACTTTGTAAAATGTCCCAAGGTGCTTCACAGGAGCATACAACACAAAATTTGATATTGAGCCACATAAGGACATATTAAGACAGGTTATCTTAAGCAACATCTTAAAGCAGGATAGATAGGCAGAGAGGTTTAGGGAGTGAATTCAGAATTTAGGGTCTAGGCAAGGTTGTCGGGCTGGAAGAGATTACGGAGATAAGGAAGGGTGAGGCCATGGATGGATTTAAAAACAAGGCTTAGAATTTTGACATCTGTTTTAAGTTGCTGCTGGGTGGCACCTGAGAAAGTGCCCAGCCCAATTTTATCTTGGATATCTTTCACGTGTCCTTGGGGTGCAGGATTTGGGTTTCTGAAATTGGCCCTCAATGTGCCTATTTCAACACTCATAAAACTGGCACAAGAAAATCAAATTTCTACCCAGCTTTTCCTTCTTTTTTTGTTCCTTTTGTTCATTTGAACTGGAACCCTAACTGAGCCTGTCACTTCTTGCTTTGCAAAGTGCTGGAGCAAAAGAAATTGCTACATTGAATTACTTCCAAGTGTGTGCACTGTGACTGCAACATTGTGCTACTATTAAACTTTTTAAAAATCCCCAAATCGGAGAGGAATAAGCAAAATGTCAGATTGGATCAGTCTATTTGAGCCTGACATCACCACTGTCCCCTTACCTGTCCCCTGCTGCCCCTCCCTTCCCTCCATCTTCCTGATTTGGATGATATCACATTTCATTTTCTATTTATCCATCTCCTGGAACAAACAGGTTCACACACCACGCAGGGCACTAAAGCATTTCATACTTAAATTGGGGCTGTTCACTATTTAGAAGCTGATAGTGATATAGAGCTCTGAAACGGTTTGAGCTCGTCTAATATTTTCAGCCACAGCTTAGATGACAGCCACAAAATTCATCAGTTGTACAGGTATCTGTGAATCTGTGAATCTGTGTGGAAATATCCATTGAATCTGTCTTGACTGTCAATACAGTATATTAAGAATCATAGGACTTGGTGACACCTGACTTATATCTAAACATCTTTTTTTAAGCTGCCATATGAGTAAGCCTGAAATTATCGAATTATTGATGCAGAAGTCAGTTACTTGCAGTGTCTATTTGAGATTTAGATCTCAGCTAGCAAATTTAATAAGAAATCCCACTCAGGGATCTTCTGTCAAATCAAAGGAAAGTGGAATAGCACTTTGTTTCAAGTTTACCCTGTCTTCCATTCAGCTAGATAGGTTTGCATCAGCTGTTACCTGCACTTTATTGATCTTCCCACATAAATGAATGATTCTACCAATGTACCCATCTGGTTGAAAGACGAATACAAAGGACAGGGGCTGTATTTTAGCAATTACCAAGGCAGAGAAAGAAAGAAAAATTTAACAATACATCAAAGGCTAACATTGGAAATTTCTGAGGTATTCTTGTTCGCAATTAGTGATTACAAACTGTTTTTCTACTGCCAAGGCCCATAGCTCCGTGTACCGTGAAGGTTGATAACAGTAATTATCAGTGATTTCCATATAACTATCAGTGAAGACATTTAATCCATAATATCTGAATTATATTAGAGCTATTGACAGACTGGAATTTAGCCAGCTAAAGCAGAATAATTGGAATCCACACTCTTCACAGGCATTCGAGCAGTACAATTAATGACACAATTTAAAGCTACAATCCCTCTAATGACAATGGGCTATCATTAGAAATAGGAGAAATAAATTGGAAAAGACCCATAAATGGGTACAGGGATTGCAATGCGTGAATAACATGAGCCTGTTCGTTCCAATGCGGGCAGCATGCAAACTTTGTGACGTCTGCTAATTTTAGTGATAGTACCATGTAAATGGTTGCACATCTTAACAGGGGGCTCGAGATTGTGCAAGGCTAGCACCATTCAAAGTTAGCATGCACAACTTAAAGCTAGCCTGTGCCTCTTAACAGAAAGGTGCAGATACTAGAAGTGGCTGGGAGAAACTGTCTGACCTGCAAGAAGAGTAAAAATCGCACAACACATTGAGGAACCAACTAGAGAATAGGCCATCCTAGACTGGGTGTTGTGTAATGAGAGAAGAATAATTGACAATCTCGAGGTGCGAGACCTCTTGGGGATGAGCGACCATAATATGATAGAATTCTTCACCAAGATGGAGAGTGATGTAGTTGATTCTGAGACAAGGGTCCTGAATCTTAGTAAAGGAAACTACGAAGGTATGAGGCACGAGTTGGCCATGACTGATTGGGAAACGTTACTTAAAGGGACAATGGTGGATAGGCAATGGCAAACATCTAAAGAGCGCATGGATGAACTGCAACAATTGTTTATCCCTGTCTGGCGCAAAAGTAAAACGGAAAGGCAGTCAAACCATGGTTTAAAAGGGAAATTAGAGATAGCATTAGATCCAAGGAAGAGGCATATAAATTTGCCAGGAAAAACAACAGACCTCAGGAATGGGAGCAGTTTAGAATTCAGCAAAGAAGGACCAAGGGATTGATTAAGAAGGGCAAAATAGAGTACGAGAGCAAGCTTGCGGGGAACATAAAAACTGACTGTAAAAGTTTCTATTGGCATGTGAAGAGAAAAAGATTGGTGAAGACAAATGTAGGTCCCTTACAGTCAGAAACAGGGGAATTTATTATGGGGAATAAAGAAATGGCTGACCAACTAAATGCATACTTTGGTTCTGTCTTCACAAAGGACGACATAAATATCATACCAGAAATATTGGGGAGCACAGGTCTTAGTGAGAGAGAAGAACTGAAAGAAATCAGTATTAGTTGAGAAATGGTGTTGTGGAAATTGATGGGATTGAAGGCCGATAAATCCCCAGGGCCTGATGGTATGTATCCCAGAGTACTTAAGGAAATGGCCCTAGAAATAGTGGATGCATTGGTGGTCATCTTCCAAGATTCTATATACTCTGGAACTGTTCCTACAGATTGGAGGGTAGCTAATGTAACCCCACTATTTAAAAAGGGAAGTAGAGAGAAAGCAGGGAATTATGGACCAGTCAGCCTGACGTCGGTAGTGGGGAAAATTCTAGAGTTCATTATTAAAGATTTTATAGCAGAGCACTTGGAGAACAGTGGTAGAATCGGACAGAGTCAACATGGATTTACAAAAGGGAAATCATACTTGACCAATCTACTAGAATTCTTCGAGGATGTAACTAGTAGAGTTGATGAGGGGGAGCCAGTGGATGTGGTTTATTTGGACTTTCAGGAGGCTTTCGACAAAGTCCCACATAAGAGATTAGCATGTAAAATTAAAGCGCATGGGATTGGGGGTAGTGTATTGCGATGGATAGAAAATTGGTTGGCGGACAAGAAACAAAGAGTAGGGAGAAATGGGTCTTTTTCCGAATGGCAGGCAGTGACTAGTCAGGTACCGCAGGGATTGGTGCCAGGACCCCAGCTATTCACAATATACATTAATGATTTAGATGAGGGAACTAAATGTAATATCTCCAAATTTGCAAATGACACAAAACTGGGCGGGAGGGTGAGTTGTGAGGAGGATGCAGAGAGGCTTCAGGGTGATTTGGACAAGTTGAATGTGTGGGCTAATGCATGGCAGATGCAGTATAATGTGGATAAATGTGAGGTTATCCACTTTGGTAGCAAAAACAGGAAGGCAGATTATTATCTAAATGGCTATAAACTGAGAGAGGGGAATATGCAGCGAGACCTGGGTGTTCTCGTACACCAGTCACTGAAGGCAAGCATGCAGGTGCAACAGGCGGTAAAAAAGGCAAATGGTACGTCGGCCTTCATAGGATTCGAGTACAGAATCTCTTACCTTCCGGGAGTGGAACGGAGAGGAACGGAGCGGACCTGTGGGGAGAACGCCGAGAGCAGAGCCTATAAATCCAGCCCGAGGATCGAGGCCCAGTCTTTTACATTCCGGGAGCAGAGCAAAGAGGAGCTCTTGAAGCGCGCTGGAGTTTTGAAAAAAAAAGCCAACAGTGACGTCAGAGGAGAGCTGCAAGGTGATTGGTTGGTGAGCAGCAGCTGTTAGTGCATTTAAATATCTTTTTAAAAAAGTGGAAAGTTTTTTTGTTGGAAAAAAAACCTCTGGTGATAAGGTGAGTACTACTAAAGTGTTTTTTTTTAAGGACTTTAGATTGGAGTGGGTAAAACAAGGCCCCTAGTGTAATTAGTATTTTATAATTAAGGGAGTAACTAATTAATCTAAGGATAAGTCATGACAGGAGAGCTCAGCCCCGTGATATGTTCCTCCTGAGCTATGTGAGAAATTAGGGACACTTCCAGTGTCCCTGACGACCATGTGTGCAGGAAGTGGATCCAACTGCAGCTACTGGCTACCCGCATTACGGAGATCCGGGTGGATTCACTGTGGAGCATCCGCGACGCTGAGGACGTCGTGGATAGCACGAAAAGGGATGGGTGACCACCAGACGGAGTAGTAGGCGCAGGCAGGTAGTGCAGGATTCCCCTATGGCCATCCCCCTCTCAAACAGATATACCACTTTGGATACTGTTGGGGGGGATGACCTCCCAGGGGAAAGCAGCAACAGCCAAGTTCGTGGCACCACGGAGGGCTCTGCTGCACAGCAGGGGCGGAAAATGGGTGGAAGAGCTATAGTGATAGGGGATTCTATCGTAAGGGGTGCAGATAGGCGCTCCTGTGGCCACAAACGAGACTCCAGGATGGTATGTTGCCTCCCTGGTGCTGGGGTCAAGGATGTCGCTGAGCGGCTGCAGGACATTCTGAAAGGGGAGGGTGAGCTGCCAAAGGTCGTCATCCATATTGGTACTAACGACATAGGCCGGAAGAGAGATGAGATCCTGCAAAGTGAATATAGGGAGTTAGGCAGAAGGTTAAAAAGCAGGTGCTCTAGGGTTGTAATCTCTGGATTACTCCCTGTGCCACCTGCTAGTGAGAGTAAGAATGGGAGGGTGTGGCAGATGAATGTGTGGCTGAGGAGCTGGTGGAGGCGGGAGGGCTTCAGCTACTTGGATAATTGGGATCTCTTCTGGTGCAAAGGTGACCTGTACAAGAGGGACGGATTGCATCTGAACTAGAAGGGGACCAATATCCTTGTGGGGAGGTTTGCTAGTACTACCCGGGAGGGTTTAACCTAGTCTTGCAAGGGGGTGGGACCCAAAGTAGTGGTCTATCCGATGAGATAGTTGAGGCAAATGTAGAGGTTAAAGCAAGCAAATCCATTAGGCAGGCCGGGCAGGGGCAGGACAGGGAGTGTGGAAGGTCTGGTAGGCTAAACGGCATTTACTTTAATGCAAGAAGCCTTACAGGTAAGGCAGATGAACTCAGAGCATGATAAGTACATGGGATAGTGATATTATAGTTATTACGGAAACGTGGTTGAGGGATGGGCAGGACTGGCAGCTCAATGTTCCAGAGTACCGATGCTGCTGGCATGACAGAGGTGGAGGTAAGAGAGGAGGGGGAGTTGCACTATTGATTAGGGAGGACATCACGGCAGTACTTAGAGAGGATATCCCGGGGGGAATGTCCAGCGAGGCCATATGGGTAGAATTTAGAAATAAGAAAGGGCTGATCACTTTGATGGGATTATATTATAGGCCCCCCAATAGTCAGAGGGAAGTGGAGGAGCATATATCAAGGGAAATCACAGATAGGCGTAGGAATGATAGGGTTGTAATGGTAGGTGATTTTAACTTCCCTAATATTGACTGGGACAGCCTTAGTGTGAAGGGATCAGATGGGGAAGAATTTGTTAAGTGTGTCCAGGATAGTTTTCTGAAGCAGCATGTGGATGGCCCTACTAGAGAAGGGGCTACACTCGACCTCCTCTTTGGAAATGAGGCTGGGCAGGTGGTTGATATGTCAGTGGGGGAGCACTTTGTGACCAGTGACCATAACTCTATTAGCTTCAAGATAGTTATGGAAAAGGATAGGACTGGTCCTCAGGTTGAAGTCCTAAATTGGGGGAAGGTTAATTTTGATGGCATCAGACAGAAACTCTCAAAAGTTGAATGGGAGAGGCTGTTTACAGGTAAAGGGACATCTGGCTCGTGGGAGGCTTGTAAAAGTGAGATGGGAAGAGTTCAGGGCCGGCATGTTCCTGTTAGATAGAAGGGCAAGGCTGGAAGTTTAGGGAACCTTGGTTGATGAGGAATATTGAGGGTCTGGTCAGGACAAAGGAGGAGGCATATGTCAGGTATAGGCAGCTGGGGTTGAGCGAATCCCTCGAGAAGTATAGGGGATGTAGGAGTACACTTAAGAAGGGAATTATAAGGGCGAAAAGGGGCCATGAGATTTCCCTGGCAGATAAGATAAAGGAGAATCCTAAAAGATTCTATAAGTATATTAAGAGTAAAAGGGTAGCTAGGGACAGAGTAGGTCCCCTTAAGGAGCAGTGTGTTAATCTATGTGTGGAGCCACGGGAAATGGGTGAGGTCTTAAATGAATACTTATCGTCTGTATTTTCCGTGGAGAAGGCCATGGAAGCTAGTGAGTTCAAGGGAGGGAACACCGATAGCCTGGAGCATATCAACATTACAATGGAGGAGGTGTTGGAGGTTTTGAAGTGCATTAAGGTGGATAAATCCCCAGGGCCTGACCAGATGTATCCTAGGATGCTATGGGAAGCAAGGTAGGAGATTGCTGGGGCCCTGGCAGAGATTTTTGTATCATCGTTAGCCACGGGTGAGGTACCGGAAGACTGGAGGATAGCTAATGTAGTGCCTTTATTTAATAAGTGCAGCAGGGATAAGCCAGGCAACTACAGGCCGGTGAGCCTTACATCAGTGGTGGGAACGTTATTGGAAGGGATTCTGAGAGACAGGATTTATATGCATTTGGAAAGACATGGTCTGATTAGGGATAGTCAGCATGGCTTTGTGCGTGAGAAATCATATCTCACAAATTTGATTGAGTTTTTCGAGGAGGCGACCAAGAGGCTTGACGAGGGCAGGGCGATGGACATTGTCTACATGGACTTTAGCAAGGCCTTTGACAAGGTCCCGCATGGTAGGCTGGTCCAGAAGGCTTGAACACATGGGATCCAGGGTGAGCTAGCCAATTGGATACAAAATTGGCTTGGTGATGGGACGCAGAGGGTGATAGTGGAAGGTTGTTTTCAGATTGGAGGCCGGTGACCAGTGGTATGCCACAGGGATCAGTGCTGGGCCCTCTGTTGTTTGTCATATATATTAATGACTTGGATGTGAATGTAGGGGGCATGATTAGTAAGTTTGCAGATGACACCAAAATTGGTGGTATAGTGGACAGTGAAAAAGGTTGTCTACGGTTACAAAAGGATATAGATAAACTGGGAAAGTGGGCAAGGGATTGGCAAATGGAATTTAATGCAGACAAGTGCGAAGTGATGCATTTTGGGAAGTTAAACCAGGGCAGGACATATACAGTGAATGGCAGGGCCCTGGGGAGTGTTGTTGAGCAGAGAGACCTTGGGGTGCAAGTACATAGTTCCCTGAAAGTGGCAACACAGGTAGACAGTGTGGTGGTGAAGAAGGCGTATGGCATGCTTGCCTTCATTGGCCGAGGCATTGAGTACAAGAGTTGGGACGTCATGTTACAGTTGTACTTAACATTGGTTAGGCCGCATTTGGAGTACTGTGTGCAGTTCTGGTCGCCACACTACAGGAAAGATGTGATTAAGCTAGAGATGTTGCAGAAAAGATTCATAAGGACGTTGCCTGGTTTGGAGGGCTTGAGTTATAAAGAGAGATTGGATGTTTTCCCTGGAGCGAAGGAGGCTGAGAGAAGACATGATAGAGGTATATAAAATTATTAGAGGCATAAATAGGGTAGATAGCCATGTTTCCCATGGTAGGGGTGACTAAAACTAGAGGGCATAGATTTAAAGTGAGAGGAAGGAGGTTTAAAGGGGATCAAAGGGGTAAATTTTTCACACAAAGAATAGTGGGTATCTGGAATGAGCTGCCAGAGGAGGTGGTGGAGGCAGGAACAGTAGCAACATTTAAGAGGCATCTGGACAGGTACTTGATTGAGCAAGGCATAGAGGGATATGGAATTAATGCAGGCAGGTGGGATTAGTATAGATAGGCATTATGGTCGGCATGGACGAGGTGGGCCGAAGGGCCTGTTTGTATGCTGTACGACTCTATGACTTTATGACTCTAAGTAGGGATGTCTTGCTGCAATTATACAGAGCTTTGCTGAGGCCACACCTGGAATATTGTGTGCAGTTTTGGTCTCCTTATCTGAGGAAGGATGTTCTTGCTATAGAGGGAGTGCAGCTAAGGTTTACCAGACTGATTCCTGGGATGACGGGACTGATGTTTGAGGAGAGATTGAGTCGGTTAAGATTATATTCGCTGGAGTTCAGAAGAGTGAGGGAGGAGCTCATCGAAACCTATAAAATTCTCACAGGACTTGCCAGGGTAGATGCAGGAAGGAAGTTCCCGATGGTGGGCGAGTCCAGAACCAGGGGTCATAGTCTAAGGATACGGGATAAACTTTTCAGGACTGAGATGAGGAGAAATTTCTTCACCCAGAGAGTGGTGAGCCTGTGGAATTCGCTACCACAGAAAGAGTTGAGGCCAAAACATTGTATGCTTTCAAGAAGGAGTTAAATATAGCTCTTGGGTCTAAAGGGATCAAAGGGTATGGGGCGAAAGCGGGAACAGGTTACTGAGTTGGATGATCAGCCATGATCATAATGAATGACGGAGCAGGCTCGAAGGGCCAAGTGGCCTACTCCTCCTCCTATTTTCTATGTTTTTAACAGGGCAGATAGCGTGCTCCAAGATTCTCTGATGCAGCATTGGAGGCCTTGTGCAGAAGATGGACAGGAGGAGAGAGGTCCTCTATCCACAGGAGGCCTGGAGGCCCTCCAGACAGCTACTGAGCAAACAGTGGGATTAGAAAACCATCCCTGTCAATATGAGCAGCGTAACCCTGAGGACCTGGATGCCATGCCACAAGAAGTTTAATTACCTCACATGATCAAAGTAAATGACTGTATCATCATAAGCCATACGTTCATAAATGAACCACTAGACTCACACACTGACTCCATTCATCAAACCCCCTTCATTCACCCACCAAGATTCTCTATCAAGTGAGAGTCATGCCTAATATTCATAGCCTCATCTCATTCTCTCACACACTTAACACTGTTGCAAGCCTCACATCCACAAACCAAAACTTTAAATGGCACTAGAAAACTCACAGCACTTCTACAACCTCAGCCAGTAGAAATCAATCAGCAACTAACTTGAAAGTTGTTAGTGATCGCTTTAAATAGCATTGGTTCAGGGTCTTTCCTGATACTAAACACATGTTCAGCCTTGTGTGTTTAAGAGAGAATGTTAGCTGGAGCAGCGTGGTTGAGAATTGCAGTACTGGCATCAAATTCGCGTTACGCGCTGACTGACGTCATGATCTGTCTACTCTGCATAGTTCCAGCGGACACTCCTAACATCCGTGCTGATACCCTCACCAAAATGGCATCTAGTTGCAATGGAAGTGAGTATACACAGCACGGATGCCATTTTGATACCAAAATGGCACCTGGAGCATCAAAACTACAGGTGCTTTGAAGCTGAATTTTGTGACCAGGCTCTTTACTATCATTGTAGAATCTATTTCTTGGAGCTATTCTTCACTGTAACAAAACTCACCTCTTTATCCAAATACTTCCGTTAACTATCCTGGAATATGGGGGGAATAAGTCGCCTACTCTCCAGTGCCAACTTCAAACTTTAACGTCCAAATTAAAGTCTGTGGATAATATGCAGCTCCAAACCCTGGCATCTAGCCCACAAAGGCTGAGCAACTCTGTTTCTACTTGGGTTTATACAATCACAAACAATGTAAATCACATTGAAAAGGTTCGCTACAACACTGCACTGTTTATATATCAATTAAACAGGTTTGCAAACACTTCTTTATTAAGGTGGTACCCTTTTAATGGTCTTTTACAATATTCCTGTCATCTATTGCCAAGTGTAAGGAATAAGTGAAGATCCCCTGTGTATTTAAAAATTGGTTTTAGACAACTGTGAAACTACTTGCCATGTTCTACTTTAGATTGAGATTTTACAAGGTGCATTTTGAGGTAATAGTCACCCTCTCTGACTTTTGCATAATGATGCCTTCAGGCTCATTAAGGTTACTTTTCTCTAGAGTCAGTGGGAGCCTTAGATCTCTTGTCTAATCTCTGCTCCACCTGTGCATTATTCATCAAATGAAGACAGCAAGAGAGATTTTGGATGCTTTTCAAATCCATCATAGTTTACAAAACCAGCGGGATTAGGAATGTAATGAAACATCAGACTCCAAACAATTTATATTTAATTCACAGAACACTCACTCCATATTTTAGGGGATGACATTCTGACTCATGAGTGTTAAGGCCCGATACGAACATAAATAGTGAATTCCTTCATTTACCACCCAAGAAAACATTCGGTGTTTGAATCACAACAGAGCCATTTAAAACAGCCAATCTGAAATCAATTCAAATTATTAAAATCTGCTGCCTCAAAGAATCGACTTTAGACATTTTCTGTATGCTAATGCATGAGATGACATGCATGTGGTGCTAAAGGAAGAAATGGAGGAAAGGTACAAATAACCTGACTTGGTGAAAACAAGGAAGACAGGTGAACTGTAATATTGGCCTAGATTATCTGCCTGTATGCTGTCTGTTTTGCAGCAGATTCAGTGTAAATGATGAGGAAAATGGATGATGAGGCCCAGTACAGATGATCTCCCTGTAAAACAAACTTATTGTAATGTTCCTCTGTCCAGGTTATGGATATTGCACAATGCCTGCTGCAGACCCACTCTGGCAATTTAAATTGGGCAAGTGGTGATCACATTAGATTTGGTTCTCCCAATACATGTGGCCTGTCTCAAAATTCAACGTCTGTATAGAAACCACTAAACAGCAAGTAGAATACTCCTGAAATACTGTGTGCAGTTTTGGTCTCCATATTTAGGGAAGGATATACTTGAATTGGAGGCAGTACAGCGAAGGTTCACTCGATTGGCCCCTGGGATAAAAGCGATGTCCTATGATGAGAAGCTGAGTAAATTGAGTCTATATTCTCTGGAGTTTAGAAGAATGAGAGGTGATCTGATTGAAACTTACAAGGTTCTGAAGGGGCTAGAGGGTAGACACTGAGTGGTTGTTTACGCTAGCTGGGGAATCTTAAACATGGGGACACAGTCTCAGGATAAGGGACGATCATTTAAGACTGAGATGAGGAGAAATTTCCTCACTCGATGAGTTGTGAATCTTTGGAATTCTCTACAGAGGGTAGTGGATGCTCCATCGCTGAATATATTGAACACTGGGATAGACAGATTTTTGGTCTCTCAGGGAATCAAGGGATATGGGGAGCAGGGGGTGTAGAATGTGGAATTGAAGCCCAAGATCAGCCACAGTCATATTGAAAAGTGGAGAATTCTTGAGGGGTTGTATGGTCTACTCCTGCTCCTTTTTCTTATGTCCTTATGTTCTTAGTAAAGGCTCCTGAAATCTTTTGCAGTGTTAAAATGCTCAATACTTGTTTTGTTGCATTTTTTTATTGTACCTCAACCTTTTCAAGAGGTTCCGAGTTGTTTCTGAGAAAGTATTCCAACTTGTCTTTGTCAGATCCAAAGTGGATGATCTCACATTTCTCCATATTGAACTCCATCTTTTTATCCACTTTATGGCTGGGATTTTTTGTTTAACTGCAAGGGTGGGAACGGAGGCAACGGACACTTAAATCCACCCTTTGAGTCGGTGCAGGGATAGACACCAACATGTTGCACCACGGATATTCAATAAAACTATTGACTCAGCTACTGACTCGGGGGGAATTAATCTGTGTTGAAGTGTATAGCCAACCTAATGCCATCAAAACACAGTACGATTTAAAACACATTTCTCTCTATTTAGTGAGATACCTGGCATTGCTTTTGCTTGCACAAGTAGGCAATATCTGCCTGCATACTTGATGTGGCGATGCGGAGAATTCGGATAGATGTCCACCTGTCAGAAGTGATCTTGATCTCTTTCTCTCCCCACTTTTTCTCTCTCCATCTCAGTGTTCATCCCCCTCCCTGCTCTGTGTCCATCTCTCTCCTCTCTCTGTGTCTGTCTCTCTCTGCTTTTGTGTCCTACTCTCTCTCTGTCTCCCTCTGTGTCCCCCATCTTCTCTCTCTCTCTTCCCCTCTGTGCCCCTCTCTGTGTCTCCCTCTCTCTCTCCCCCTCTGTACCCCCTCTCTCCCCCATCTATCTCCCTCTCTCTCCCCACTCTATCTTTACCCTTCTCCCCCTCTCTCCCCCCGTGTTCCTCTCTTTCCCCCCTCTCTCCCACTCTGTCCACCTATCTCCCCTCTCTCTCCCCCTCTCTGTGCCCCCCCAGTGTCCCCCTCTCTCTACCTCTCTATCTCTCCCCCCTCTCCCCGTGTCCCCCTTTCTCTCCCCTCTCTCTCTCTCTCTCCCCCCCCGTGTCCCCCTGTCTCTTCCCCCTACTCTCACCCTATGCACCCCCCTGTCTCTACCCCACTCTCTCCCTCTCTGTGTCCCCACCCCTCTCTCTCCCTTCACTCACCATGCACCAGGAGCGAAAACACATTGCTGCTCGGCGCAGCCCCACACTCTAAGAGCAACCAGGGCATTTGGAGAGCTGAGAATGTGGACTGTCTGCCTAAAAAAACAACTTGATCTGGCTCAAAGAAGTCTTCCCTTTCCAGTTCTATCATTGCTTTCCTGTGTGCTATCCTATCTGTTTTATTCACATCAACACTCACCAGGGCTGATTCTGCAGGTTGGACACAGGCAGTGAGCACTTGACTGACAGCACCAGTCTTCCCAGTGAGCCCCACCTCCCCTGCACTCTTATTTGATGGAGGTCCACGCACAGGTAAACCATTCACGCTTTTGTTTGGTGAATTGGCGGGCCGGATACAAAACTTTTGCGGGCCATAGAACCTAACCCGATGCCCCGATGATTTCGATCTGTTGTAATTACTTTCACTCCTGGTAATTTTAAATGTCTTGCTCCAAGCCTTTAAACTCAAACAGAGCTCAAAATGTTTACCACGGACATTGCTATCCGTGTACAGACATGTTGCCAACCCCTGGGTCGGCAAGCCAGTTTCCCAGCGTGACAAGCTGAAAGTTTAAAAGGCACTAAGGACAGTAGGAAGAGGCAACCTGCCTGAAATGGATAAATGGACAGTTGAGGCCCTTAACGAATTGTTGTCAGCTTTTTAAGGGCCAGTTTAGAATTTTTTTTTAAAGTAAGGGACCCACGCAGGGTCTCAACCTCGACAGGGAGGAGAAGGTGGTGACACAGTGGGGAGCAAGTCAGCATGGCGGGACAGCAGCAAGAGGCACCATTGTTGATTCTCCAGGTAGAGCTGCACTTGTCCTCCATCTCCGAGAGGGACTGCCCACAGCTGACTCTACCTCTGCCATCTCCTCTTGCTCTGAAGTGATGTGCAATTCACCCTGTGCCACAGTTTCTATTACTGTGCAAAGACTCACCGACGTTCAAGTATCTGTGCTGGTGGAGGGTGCATAGGAAAGATGTAATTGTGCAGGCTCCAATGTTCTCCCTCCTCTGACTCCTACAGAACATGTTGATGGTGTATCAGCTCCTCCCACTCTGCAGCTGGCCCTGTGGAAGTGAAGTGAATGTGGTCATGAAAAATTAGCACAAACAACTGATGCTTCTGCTGTTTAAAATAAGAGATGACAGCTTATGCATTGACATGCATCCCTGTACTTGGAGATGTTGAAATCTTTTTACCCTGTCCGTGTTGGACTCCCGTTTCTCTGTCTCCAACGTCCTGGTGACATGCCATTCTTGCCAGATCAAGGACCAGCTCCTCAAAATGTGTCAGCAACATGAGCTGGGGCACCCACCATCCAAATGTGCCCTCTCACTCTCCTTGGCATTGCTCTCCCATTTAGCCGATGAGGTAAAGAAAGATGCCATTAGAACAATGCTTCTCTCCCTCAACACTTGCAGCTTTTCATTCACCTAAGATATTGCAGCCCTCACTGTAGCCTACTATCCAGTAGCACTAAGAACATAGAACATAGAACATAGAACAGTACAGCACAGTACAGGCCCTTCAGCCCACGATGTTGTGCTGACCCTTTAACCTACTCTAAGATCAAACTACCTACATACCCTTCATTCTACTATCATCCATGTACCTATCCAAGAGTCGCTTAAATGTCCCTAAAGTATCTGCTTCTACTACCACCGCTGGCAGTGCATTCCATGCACCCACCACTCTCTGTGTAAAGAACCTACCTCTGACATCTCCCCGAAACCTTCCTCCAATCACCTTAAAATTATGCCCCCTGGTGATAGCCCTTTCCGCCCTGGGAAAAAGTATCTGGCTATCCACTCTATCTATGCCTCTCATCATCTTGTACACCCCTATCAAGTCACCTCTCATCCTTCTTCGCTCCAATGAGAAAAGCCCTAGCTCCCTCAACCTTTCTTCATAAGACATGCCCTCCAGTTCAGGCAGCATCCTGGTAAATCTCCTCTGCACCCTCTCTAAAGCTTTCACATCCTTCCTATAATGAGGCGACCAGAACTGAACACAATATTCCAAGTGTGGTCTAACCAGGGCTTTATAGAGCTGCAGCATAACCTCGTGTCTCTTAAACTCAATCCCCCTGTTAATGAAAGCCAACACCCCATACGCCTTCTTAACAACCCTATCAACTTGGGTGGCAACTTTGAGGGATCTATGGACGTGGACCCCAAGATCCCTCTGTTCCTCCACACTGCCAAGAATCCTGTCTTTAAGCCTGTATTCTGCATTCAAATTCGACCTTCCAAAATGAATCACTTCAGTAAGGTTGTGAACTATGCTATAGGTCATCAATGTTGCTGTGCATACATCTCTCCTATGGTCATCAGAACTCTATGCACCCTCAGGATGCCCTTCTCTATTGCAGTCTGGTGACTGCTGATCAGGAGGCCTGCCATTTGGGTCTATCTTTGGACTCAACTTTCCATACCTGAGTTGGTCATTGAAACATTTCCTGCACTGGAGCAAGTTCCTCCTCACCATTCCTCTGTTGCAGACCTCATGAGCCACTCGAGGCTTGCCTTCTTGGTCTGCCTTGCGGGCTTTCTCGTTCCGCTGGCAGAAAAAAGGATATGTCTCCATGCTGTCACTGCCTCAAAGTGAGACATCAGAAAAATGAGATGCTGCCCTGGCATGGAGGTTCTCCCAACCCACTGCCCTCTACTCAGCTCCCCCTTTCATAATTGAGAGGATTGGCAGCCACAACAATGACTGCTGCTCGCCCTTTAAATTGGGCCGTAGCTTCCTGTGCCCCATTTCCTTCCCGTGCCTCCTGCCACAAATTGGATGGCAAATGTGACTCTGGGCCAACTTAATTAATTTTCAATTAAAATAGCAATGCATGCTTGTTGCCAATGCAACAGAAAATGAACACGACGGCAGGGCCCCAGCCCTGGAATTGTAATCATGCCCATGTCTGGGACAAGCAGGTGGTACAACTTAGTCAATGTCTCATGATGGAAGACCTGATTGCTCAAATATTTGTAGGTTTTGGGCCCCGATAATAACTGTGAGGTGGGAAGGGAGCTGAGGGATTTAACGGTCCGGAAACCTGAGGTCCTGCTGCAATTAATGGCAGAACCTGATTTATTTATTTTTCTTGTTCCCCCGACACAGACGGAGGTGTTTGGAAGGACAAAGAAGCCATTCCCTGACATTCAACCCATAATGGACTTTTGATCATCAGACATTGAAGGTGGAGGAGCTCACATTCCAGGTTGACTGCAAAGATGGTTGAATACACAAACAGACACTGTCAAACCAGCTAGTCATGTGACTAACCTGGCTGGCCAGCTGTCAGCCAGGCAGGCCTGTAGCTCCAGGAATCTGACGGCAGGAAGGAATCTTACACTGGGAGAGGGTTGGACAGCAGGAAGGGGGTCCAAGCTGACATCGACAAAGTGTTAGACATGTGGAGGAATGCTGACAGCAGGAAGGGAACGGAAGTGGAGGGATCCAATTGTGGGGTCTCATTGCAGGTTGGTTTTCATGTAAGCTTGGGGAGCCAGGGAATGCATTCCTGTTCCTCCTGGACCACAAGCAGTGCTGGAAAGGCACTTAACTGTTTCATCCAGATGCACTTGCCTCCCTTCAGCTATTGGGTTTCCCAAGGCCTGAGAAACCCAGTCAGTGTAAAATTTAAAATGAAACCATAATGTGAGGCACCCAACTTCATTACAATTTTGAAATTAGGGACCTGGCCCCAGACAGCAGGTTAGTCGCCCGCCCCAAACTCACCTCAGTTAAAACCAGATGTGGGCACATTGGAAATGGTTTGGGGTTGGATTTCAGATGTTTTTAATTTTTAATTCCCCCCCGCCACCGTCACCTCTACCTGTTTACCCCCATGAAGTTAACATACTGGGTCTGTAGACACTGAGGCGTGGGTCACTGCAAGTGGAATTCTGAGCGCATGGTTTGGTAATTGGTTGGGCTGTCAGAGATAGAGAATAGGATTAAACGGAATTGGCACTGATTGGTGGGATATGGCAAATAGTGTTCCTCAGGGATCTGTATTGAGATTTCACCAGATATATTAATGACTTGATGAAGATATAGAGAGTTGTTTGCAGATGACACTAAGTTGAGGCACAGGTCGTTGCGTCGATATGAGCAGGAAATTATAAAAGGATATAGACTGATTAAGTAAGAGGATGAAGCACAATGTAAGGAAGTGTGAGATTATTTACCTTGGATCCAAGAACTGCAAATCAGAATATTTTCTTAATGAGGAGAGACCAGGAACTGTGGAAGAGCAAAGGGATTTAGGTGTCCATGTGTACACAAGCATTTAGCGATTTCTGTACATGTACCAAAAGTAATCAAAAAGATTAATGGAATGTTGTTCTTTATCTTAAGGGGGTTGGAATTGAAAAGTTGGCTTGTATGTCTTTGAAGTTAGAAAGAAAAGGAATGATTCTACTGAGGCAATTAAAACAATAAAGGTATTCAATAGTTTCTTTATATTTAACCTATTTCCTCTGGTGGAGGGGAACAAGAGGGCATAATCTTAAAATTAGAATGCAGAATTAGGAAGCACATTTTCACTCAAAGTGTCATGGAAACAAAAGGCTGTGAGTGCTGGACAGAATAATTGAGATGTCCAAGACAGACATCAGTAGATTTTTGTTGGGTAAGAGTGTCAAGTGATATGGAGCAAAGATGGGTAAATAGAGTAAGGTTCAGATCAGCCATGATCTAACTGAATGGTAGATCAGGCTCAAAAGGATGAATGGTCTACTCCTGTACTGTATGTACTGTACTGTATCAGGTTAGCTTTAATTGGCTGCTTCAGTAATTTTCTTATTTGGCAGGTATTTACTCTGTATTTGTTATTAATATTTATCTTGCAATGTATAGACTCTAGGAAACATGTTAAAGATAAATGCAGTGCTTACAGTATTTCTCAAGCGGCATTATTAACCTGCATTTCCTGTGAAACATACTTTAAGTGCTTGCTACGGCTTGAAGCTTAAGTCCAGATTGACATTATTGTTAAACTATCAGAATCACCTTCCAGTTATGAGAAGAAAGCAATGTTCTGAAAATTGTCTGAAATGCACCAATCACATACTTCACTTGGGAAGAGCATTATTGGTTGGAGAATTCAACAGGAGAGATTTGTAGCAGGCTACTTAAATACTACAAGAAATTAAAATTTCCCCCTTCGGATAGATAACTAAAAGCAATAGTTTTTTGTGTGTGTATATTTTGTATATATGTAGAGAGACAGACAGAGGAGCACCTCCCTGTACCTCCAGAGTACCATCCTTTCAGTCTTTCAAATTTATTTGGAAAGAAAAAGCTCACTTTGATAGTATCAGTATGCCATGTTGTTTTGCAGAAAGATTTCAAAGCTAAAGACTGTTGTGCTTGAAATTTATGGCATAATTAATTTGAGAATGAGGACACAATTAATAATGTCACAACATGATGCTCTTTGTCCTCATCTGTTGAAGACCAGCAAGAAGGAATTTTTGGGTCGAATAAAACTCTATCAGTAGTGGTGAATTAATTTAACAACCACAAACTTTTAATAAATGCACTTGAGAGCTATTAAAAAGGCTTGGATATGTCAGTTTCTGAAAACGCCACTGGACAGTGGTAGAAAATAATATCTATTGATATTGAAGGATTGGCAGAGAAATAAAGCATGGGGATGATCACAGCATTGAATGTTGCAGGTGCTTTGCTTCAAGCAGCTGCCTTCTCTCTTCTTTAGCTTTGCGGTGTGATTTCATTCCATTTGTTATGGACAAATGCTAAATGTACTCCATTCTAATGATGCATGGCCAACGACCATATTACCATTCAGCCTGTGCACTTGAAAACATTAGAAAATATCTAATACAATTGTTGACTAATTACAAACAGAATTTGCTTGGAATTTTTGGACCTTTATCTAAACTAATCTCTTTTGAGCATTTAACATGCTCAGCAGTTCTTGACAGTTCATTATTATGTACAGCAAAAAAGTATATATATTGAAGCATTTAAACACTATTGATTTATTATTCAATGGCCATTTACAACATTCTTTGTGTAGTTTAATAATGTAAAGGGTTAATACCGAAGACAGTGAGAGAGACACCTCCCATTGTACAAGCGATGGCGTAACAGTCACATGAGATAGATTTGTGAAGAAGAAGGTATAGCAGCACGAAGGATGCTAGATTAGGTGGCTTGTGGAGAGTGTATATAGTGACTGTAAATAATAAAGAGTTGTTAGTTAACCTTTACCAGAGTCTAAAACTTTCTCTAGAATGCCCTACAATGCTACTAATACAAACCCAACAACTCAATATGGTGGCAATGGTGAAAGCGACCAGGAGAATTTGAAGATCTCCTTTCCCTTTGGAAGAAACACCAGGGAATAACAGAGAAATTTAAAGATAAAAACTAGCCTGGTACAGTAAGAAAGAGGCTGTGAAGATCTCTGTATCCTCTCAGACTACACTACAGCAGCGTGGGGTTCTGCATCGGTACATCCTGCACATCCAGTGTTTAGGGTCCGAATCATCATGCCAGGCAACGATCCAGGATTGTGAGACAGTGAAACTGGCCATTTATTTAAATGGTGCATTGGGAAAAAAAAAATCGGGTGCAGAAAGCAATCTCAGTCAAATTGGTGACTAGAGAGGTGAGTACATTTGGCAGTCTTTGCTCAGCCTTGCCAGGGAGAAAAAGCACAGTAGTTGTCAGAAAGCACGGCAAAGGTCGGGGAACGTGGGAAAACCCCAAGCAGAACACTATCACCTCAAGCCAAGCCTGAAAAATTTAAAATTAAAGGGGAACTCTCTAGCAAACGCTAGCAAACAAAAAGAAGAAATATGGGTTTAAAATTGATAAGGAGGAGGTTATGGATAGGCTGTCTGTACTTAAAGTGGATAAGGCACCAGGACTGCATGAGATGCATCCAAGGATACTGAGGGAAGTGAGGATGGAAATCGTGGAGGCACTGGTCATAATTTTTCAGTCTTTCTTAGACTCGAGAGTGATACCAGAGGACTGGAGAATAGCAAACGCTACACCCTTGTTCAAAAAAGGGTCTGAAGGTAAGCCCAGCAACTACAGGCCAGTCAGTTTAACTTCGGTAGTGGGAAAACTTTCAGAAACAATAATTTGGGACAAAATTAATCATCATATGGACAAATGCGGCTTAATTAAAGAAAACCAGCATGGATTTCTTAACGGAAAATCATGTTTAACTAACTTGCTGGAGTTTTTTGAAGACGTAACAGAGAGGGTTGATGAGGGCAATGCGGTTGATGTGGTGTACATGGACTTGCAAAAGGCATTTGATACAGTGCTACATAACAGACTTGTGAGCAAAGTTACAGCTCATGGAATAAATGGGACAGTAGCAACACAGATATGGAATTGGCTGAGTGACAGGAAACAAAGAGTAGTGGTTAATGGATGTTTTTCGGGCTGGAGGATGATTTGTAATGGAGCTCCCCAGGGGTCAGTGTTGGGACCCTTGCTTTTCCTGATATATATTAATGACCTAGACCTTGTGTACATGGCACAATTTCAAAGTTTGTGGATGATGCAAAACTTGGAGGCATTGTGAACTGTGAAGAGGACAGTGCAGAACTTCAAAAGGACATAGACAAGTTGGTGGAATGGGCAGACAGGTGGCAGATGAAGTTCAATGCGGAGAAATATGAAGTGATGCATTTTGGTAGGAAGAACATGGAGAGACAATATAAAATAAAGGGCACAATTCTAAAGGGGGTGCAGGAGCAGAGAGACCTGGGTGTATATGTGCATAAGTCATTGAAGGTGGCAGGACAGGTTGAGAGCACGGTTAATAAAGCATACAGTATCCTGGGCTTTATTAACAGGGGCATAGAGTATAAGAGACAGGACATTATGTTAAACTTGTATAAGACACCAGTTTGGCCTCAGCTGGAGTATTGCGCCCAGTTCTGGGCGCTGCACTTTGCGAAGGATGTGAATGCATTAGAAGAGCGCAGAAAAGATTTACTTGAATGGTTCCAGGGATTAAGAACTTCAGTTATGAAGATAGATTGGAGAAGTTGGGACTGTTTTCCTTGGAGAAGAGAAGGCTGATAAGTGATTTGATAGAGGTATTCAAAATCATGAGGGATCTGGACAGAGTAGATAGAGAGAAACTGTTCCCACTCATAAAAGGATCAAGAACGAGAGGGCACAGATTTAAAGTAATTGGCAAAAGAAGCAAAAGCGACATGAAGACAAACTTTTTCACGCAGCAGGTGGTTAAGGTCTGGAATGCACTGCCTGAGTGTGTGATGGTGACAGGTTCAATTGAAGCACTCAAAAGGGAATTAGACAGTTCTATGAAAAGGAAGAATATGCAGGGTTATGGTGAGAAGGTGGGGGGTGGCACTAGGTGAATTACTTATTCAGAGAACTGGTGCAGACTGGGGCTGCTGATGGCCCCTTTCTGAGCTGTAACAATTCTGTGATGCTGGGTCTAAAATTGGGAATACCTGAGAGTTTCCAGAATCAAGAAGGTCCCAAGCAGGTCCAAAATTGGCTAGTATGGTGAAAAAGGCTCTTAATATTCTGAATTGCTTCTCAACTCCATACCAAATCTGAAGTGGAGCAAGAGAACACCCTCCTGTATCCAATAGGAGCAATAGCAGATGCTGTAATTGTCCAACAAGGGATCAACAAGGCTACCGATAAATTTGAAGAGGTATTCCAAGCCGTCGATAAATATTTTGATCTCTGTACCAACAAAATCTTGGAAACAGCCAAATTTCATAAGCGGGCGCAGATAAATGGTGAATCTGTAGACTCCTACATTAATGACCTGTATTGAAGGTTGTAAATATGGCGAATTAAAGGCAGAACTAAGAGACAGGATAATCATCAGCATCGTAGATGAATCCTTGTCAGACCTGCTGCAATCCAAGGAAGACCTTACACTCGAAAAGACCATTCAAATTGTAAGAAAGGCTGAAGTTTGCAAACAGAATAGGGACATCCTACGAGCTGAAGACAAGCTGTGGACGAGAAGGAATCCAATGAGCAGGAATGCATGCTTAGAACTGCAGTTGATTAAAAAGGTAGCTGAAGTCAAGCAAACAAAGATAAACAATTCCTTCAAATCATCAGCCGATGCATTATCGAGGGCAACCGTAGATCATCCATCACAGGAAGTCACAAATTTCATAGATGACAGAATCATACTCGCAACACACAGCAAAAAGTTGGCCAGCAAGCACATAGATGTTGCAAGAAATACGACAAGCACAGAAGAATGACCAAGAGTGCAGTCGCATTAGACAATATTGTACACACAGGCAGCCACAAGAAGGTCCAGGAGGGAGAACAATGAAGACGATCCGAGTATAGGACATATGTTACCATAATTGATGACTTATTAGTTTACAACATTAGAATTGTTATTCCTACTTCAATGAGATCTGATATCTTAGATCGATTACACCAAGGCCATTTGGGCATAATCAGGTGCAGAGCAAGGGCACAATCTTCGGTATGATGACCTGGGATATCTAAGGATATCGAGACCATGATCAACAACTATCAGACATGCGTGATACGGAGGCCAGAACAGTGCGAACTGTTGGTGACTACCCAATTTCCAACTAGACCTTGGCAAAGGCTAGGCATGGATTTATTTATGTTTGGTGGGAAGTCATATATCATCATTATCGACTACTTTTCCAGGTGCATAGAAGTCAGTCAATTACATTCTATGAGCACCGTGGTAGTTATCAGAATCACTATGGGCATCTTCAAGACACATGGGATTCCGGATTAAATATTATCAGACAACAGACCACAGTTCGCGAACAAATGTTTCACCCAATTTGCTGTAAAGATGGGCTTTCAGTATCTTATGAGCTCCCTGAGGTATCCACAGTTCAATGGTGAGGCAGAACGAGTTGTGAAAACCATAAAATCTTTACTCAAGAAAAATGAAGATCTTCCTATCTCATGCCTAGTTTATTGTTCATCGCCATTGCTGTGCGGATTATCACTAATGACTAATGGGAAGGAAGTTAAAAACACAATTTCCAGTATTGCCTCAACAGTTAATGCCACTCAAGATTACAAGAAAGTTTGAGAAAGAGAAAACTCCTACAGAAGGAAGAAAACACGGAATTACAACATGAGATTTTGAGTGAGAAGCTTACCAAAATTAAACAATGATCAAAAAGTGGATACGTGACCTGGAACGAGAATGTTTAGTAATCCATAAACATGAGGACTATCAGCGATTGTTTGTTATATGGATGAATGGAACATACAAAGGAATCATAGGAATATAATTCCTATTCCACAAATGCAATAACTAATATTCCATCTGCAAGATCCAGATGAAGGTGAAACCCAAACCGAACGGGATACTACAACCCGTAGAAACAAAAAACCATGTCAGCAACCCAGACTTCCTACAAAAACCACTGATAGTCCCCGACAGATTACAACCTGATCGAGGAGAGTTGCCAAACCTCCGATGAGACTGAATCTGTAAAGTCAGAGACTTGGGAGGAGAGAGAGTAGTAGAGAAGTCATAAACGTATATATGTTTGGAAAAATTTTGGATAAAGACTTGGGGGGGTGGAGATATATAAGGATGCAAAGGATTAATACCAAAGACAATCAGAGAGACCCCTCCCACTGTATGAGCGATAATGTAATAGTCACATGAGATAGGCTTGAGAAGAGCAGATGTACCAGCAGGAAGGATGCTAGTTTGGGTGACTTGCTGAGAGTGTATATAGTAACTGTAAATAATAGAGTTGTTAGTTAACCTTTACAAGAGTCTAAGACTTTCTCTAGAATGCCCTACAATGCTACTAATACAAACCCAACAATGCAACACTTTGTCTTTCAGTTTATAACTTAACAAGATAAGAAATGTTAGGGTCTCTGAGCATTGCCATTTAGCAATTTTCATAAAATATGGTTTTCTCCACAGAAGGAGTTATTGAGGCATTAAATATTTGCTGAAACATGGGCAAGTGATCTAGAAGCAAAATATTTAAGAGCTTGGATATAAAATAGAAATGAAAGGTTCTGCAGGGATTTGGAAATGCGGGTGTTGTTGCTTTACTGTAATCACTGAATTTTCTACTGTCTGTACTGATGATTTCTTTGATTAAGGAGCTCATTTAATACCACAAAACAGTCAGTCAAACAACTACTTTATAACAGGAGATCTTGTTTACGTTTCACGCCAATAGAGATACTACAAAAACATGACAATTAGTACACACAAAGGGTCAATAACTCAATGGGAAAGATCTCCTCTGTTCACTTTTAGTAGTAAAATTGTAAACATGCTTAGGAAGATTTTCTCTGTGAGGCATTTATGATTATATTACAAGCATGAGTATAAAACAATCTTAATGATTTTCCCAAAAATAGCAAAGAGAGTAAATCTTTCTCATTACTGGTAACAAATAAAACTGAAAAGTAAAGCCTAGAGGTAAAAGAAAGTATTTGCATTTATACAGTGCTCAGGACATCCAAAGTACCTTACAGCCAATTAAGTATTGTGGAAGTATCATCATTATTATAATGTAAGAAACAGGGCAGCCAATTTGCGCACAGCAATGAGATAATGAGCAGATCATATATTTTAGTGATTTTGATTGATAAATGATATTGACAAGGGGATCAGGAGTACTCCCCAGCTCTTCTTCAAATAGCGCCATAGGATTCTATTACGTCCACCTGAGAGCAGGCCTCGGTATAATGTCTCAACTGAAAAGTGGCACCTCCAGCAGTACAGAGCTCCCTCAGTACCACACCAAAACATCAGCTTAGATTATGCACTCAAGTCACTAGAATGTACTGGACCCCAAACTTTGATTCAGAAAGTATTCCCAAGGTGCCAAAGCACAGCCAAGAGGTAATGAGGAGCCTATATTAAATTTGAATAAAACCTCAGTTAGAGTACTGCATATAGTATTGGGTTCCACACTGTAGGAAGTAAGTTTTTGGTCATTCATGGAATGTGGGAATTGATAGCAAGGCCAGCATTTATTATCCATCCCTAATTACCCCTACAATGGTTTGTTAGGGAGGAGTTAAGGGTCAACATCATTGCTGTGGGTCTCAGGTCATATATAGGCCAGACCAGGTAAGGGCAGCAGATTTGCCTTTCCCAAAGGACATGAGGAAACCAGATCAGTTTTTACAACAATCCAGTCGTTCCACAGTTACCATCACTGATACTGGCCATTTATTCCAGATTTTTTTGTTTAATTAATTGAATTTAAATTCCCTCGCTATAGTGGTGGGATTTGCAATCACACCACCAGATTATTAGTCCAGGCCTCTAGATTGTTAAGACATTAATATAGCCATTATGCTACCATCCCTAGCTATTAAGACTGCAGAGAAAGTACGACACAGATTCACTAGAATGGTGCCTGGTATGAGGAATTATAAATAAGGTGTGAAAAATTGGGTCTTTTTTCATTCAAACAATGCAGATTACAGGACAATATGATCGAAGAGTTTAAAATTACAAAAAGATGGGACAAGGTAGATAGACCCAGCCTGGTTCCAGTAGTTGAAGGGTCTAGAATGAAGGGCGAGTGATACAAGAGTAAATGTAAGAATAAGAGATTAAGAACAGACAGCAGGTGAAACTATTTTACACAGAGGTCTGGAAATTTGTTTTGAACTGGTTTTAGTCCTGAAATAGGCGACACACTTGGAGTACGACCTGAAGATAGAGACCCAAGCCTCATCCAAAATTTGGCCTCAGCTCTCGCCAGCATAAATTCTGGGAGCTGCAGATCTCAAATGTAAAAGGTCACATGGCACTATTTTCAAAAGTACAGGGGAATTCTCTCTGATGTCTGCCAATATTTATTTCTCAATCAACAGCATTAAAACTGATTATCTCGTCATTATTTCATTGCTGTCTGTGGAAATTGCTTTGCGAAAATTGGCTGCCACATTTCCTGTTGCAGCAAAGATACTTCATGAGTACTTAATTGGTTGCAAAGCATTTGGCATGATACAAAGGTTGTGAAATGCACAATACAAATGCAAGTCTTCCTTACTTTCATCAAACATTAAAGTACAAAGGGTTCAGTCTTTGGCAGGCTGTTAAATTATGTCATAGCCATTGTGTTCTTTGAATCATAAAATCATGGAAAGTCTACAGCACAGAAAGAGGTCATTGTGTCTGTGGTGGCCAAAAAACGAGCCACCCATTCTAATCCCACCTTCCAGCATTTGGTATGTAGCCCTACAGATTACGGTACTTGAGGTGCATATCCAGACTCATTTTGAATGAGTTGAGGGTTTCTGCCCCAACTACCCTTTCAGGCAGTGAGTTCCAGATCCCTACCACCCTCTGGGTGAAAAAGTTTTACCACATCTCCCCTCTAATTTTTCTACCAATCACTTTAAATCTATGCCCCCTCGTCACTGACCTCTCTGCTAAGGTGAATAGGCCCTTCACCTCCACTGTATCCAGGCCTCTCACTATTTTGTACATTTCAATCAGATCTCCACTCAGTCTTCTCTGTTCCAAGGAGAACAACCCCATCCTGTCCAATCTTTCCTCATATCTGCATTTTTCCAGTCCTGGCAACATCCTCGTAAATATCCTCTGTACCCTCATTAGTGCAATTACATCCTTTCTGTAATAAGGTGACCAGAACTGCACACAGTACTCAAGTTGTGGCCTAACCAATGAGTTATACAGTTCCAGCACAACCTCCCTGCTCTTATATTCCAGACCTCAGCTAATAAAGGAAAGGATTCCATATGCCTTCTTAACTACCTTATCGACCTGTCCTGCTACTTCAGGAATCTGTGGACATTCACTCCAAGGTCCCTCACTTCTTCTACACTGCTCAGTATTTTCCCATTAATCATCTATTCCTTTGCCTTGTTTGACCTCCCCAAATGCATCACCTCACACTTCTCCAGGTTGAATTCCATTTGCCACTTTTCTGCCCATCTGACCAGGCCATCAATATCTTCTGATGAAGGGTCACTGACCTGAAACGTTGACTCTGCTTCTCTCTCCACAGATGCTGCCAGACCTGCTGAGTATTTCCAGAATTTCTTGTTTTTATTTCAGATTTCTAGGATCTGCAGTATTTTGCGTTTACATCAATATCTTCCTGCAGCCGACAGCTATCCTCCTTGCTATCTACCACATTACCAATCTTTGTGTCATCTGCAAACTTCTTGATCATGCCCCCTACATTTAGGTCCAAATCGTTAATATATACCACACAAAGCAGGTGACCCAGGACTGAGCCCTGCGGAACACCACTGGAAACAACCCTCCAGTTGCAAAAATACCCGTCAACAATTATCCTTTGTTTCCTGCCACTGAGCCAATTTTGTATCCATCTTGCTGCATTTCCCTGGATCCCATGGGATTTTATTTTTTTAACCAGTCTGTCATGTGGGACCTTATCAAAAGCCTTGCTAAAATCCATGTTGACCACATCAACTATACCACCCCCATCAAATTCCTTGTTACTTCTTCAAAAAATTTGATCAAGTTGTTCAAACAAGATCTTCCCTTAACAAATCCATGCTGACTATCCTTGATTAACCCGTGCCTTTCTAAGTGACAGTTTATCCTGTCTCTCAGAATAGATTCCAATAATTTGCCGACTATTGAGATTAGACTGACTCGCCTGTAATTATTCGGTATATCCCTCACTCCATTTTTAAACAGGTACAACGTTAGCAGTTCTCCAGTCCTCTGGCAGCACATCTGTATCCAGTGAGGACTGGAAAATGATGGCCAGACCGTCCACTATTTACTCTCTTGCTTCTTTTAACAGCCTAGGGTACATTTCATCCAGCCCTTGTGATTTATCAACTTTCAAAGATGCTAATCCCATTAATACTTCCTCTCCCCCTATGTTTATCACATCCAATACTTCACACTCCTCCACCTTAACTGCAATATCTGCATCGTCTTCCTCTTTTGTGAGGACAGACACAAAGTATTCATTAAGAACAATACCAACATCTTCTACCCCGACACATAGGTTACCTTTTTGGTCTTTTATGGGCTCTACTCTTTCCTTAGTTATCCTCTTACTATTAATGTATTGATAAAACATCTTTGGGTTTACCTTGATTTTGCTTGCCAATATTCTTTCATGCCTCTCTTTGCTGTCCTTATTTCCTTTTTGATTTTACCCCTCCACTTTCTATTCTCCTCTCGGCTTTCTGTAGTATTGAGTTCTTGGTGTTGAACATGTTCACTCTGAACCCCTTGAACATCCCCTTTGAATGCCTCCCACTGCTCTAACATTGATTTGCCTTCAAGTAGCTGTTTCCAGTCCACTTTCGATAAATCACTCCTCAGTTTAGTAAAATTGACCTTGCCCCAATTGAGAACTCTAACTCCTGTACTATTTATGTCCTTTTCCACATGTTACAACCAGATGAAAAAGGTATCTAGGGGTCCTTTACTGTCTTCACCTGGTCTTATTCTAACAGGGTTCAACTTTAAACACACTGTGTTTTGAGCTCCCCCTTGGTGAATCCTTGTTCACAGCTTTCCAATTGGAAGGCAAAGAAATGAGTGCAAGCAGGTTTTCTCAGGTTTAAAGAAGAAAAGTGAAATTCATTGAACCTTAAACGTAAACTCTAATTTGGTTAACGCCCATATACACATGCAAATGGAGACAGAAAAGAGCATAAGAAAAATAAAGTAAAAAAGTTTGAGACAATCTCTGAAGAGGGGTTTTTACTGTGCTTCGAGCTCACTGTAGTCTTTGATTGTAGGTATTCTTGCTTTTTGTTGGGGCCCAGTATTCTTCTTAAACCGAGTTCACTGTAGGAGACATTTCTCTCTTGAGGTTCATGTCTCTTCAATGGGTCTTCAAAGAACAAAGAACAAAGAAAATTACAGCACAGGAACAGGCCCTTCGGCCCTCCAAACCTACGCCGATCCAAATCCTCTATCTAAACCTGTCGCCTATTTTCTAAGGGTCTGTATCTCTTTACTTCCTGCCCATTCATGTATCTGTCCAGATACATCTTAAAAGACGCTATCGTGCCCGCGTCTACCACCTCCGCTGGTAATGCGTTCCATGCACCCACCACCCTCTGCGTAAAGAACTTTCCACGCATATCCCTCCTAAACTTTTCCCCTTTCACTTTGAACTCGTGTCCCCTTGTAATTGAATCCCCCACTCTGGGAAAAAGCTTCTTGCTATCCACCCTGTCTATACCTCTCATGATTTTGTACACCTCAATCAGGTCCCCCCTCAACCTCCGTCTTTCTAATGAAAATAATCCTAATCTACTCAACCTCTCTTCATAGCTAGCGCCCTCCATACCAGGCAACATCCTGGTGAACCTCCTCTGCACCCTCTCCAAAGCATCCACATCCTTTTGGTAATGTGGCGACCAGAACTACACGCAGTATTCCAAATGTGGCCGAACCAAAGTCCTATACAACTGTAACATGACCTGCCAATTCTTGTACTCAATACCCCGTCCGATGAAGGAAAGCATGCTGTATGCCTTCTTGACCACTCTATTGACCTGCGTTGCCACCTTCAGGGAACAATGGACCTGAACACCCAAATCTCTCTGTACATCAATTTTCCCCAGGACTTTTCCATTTACTGTATAGTTCACTCTTGAATTGGATCTTCCAAAATGCATCACCTCGCATTTGCCCTGATTGAACTCCATCTGCCATTTCTCTGCCCAACTCTCCAGTCTATCTATATTCTGCTGTATTCTTTGACAGTCCCCTTCAGTATCTGCTACTCCACCAATCTTAGTGTCGTCTGCAAACTTGCTAATCAGACCACCTATACTTTCCTCCAAATCATTTATGTATATCACAAACAACAGTGGTCCCAGCACGAATCCCTGTGGAACACCACTGGTCACACGTCTCCATTTTGAGAAACTCCCTTCCACTGCTACTCTCTGTCTCCTGTTGCCCAGCCAGTTCTTTTCCATCTAGCTAGTACACCTTGGACCCCATGCGCCTTCACTTTCTCCATCAGCCTACCATGGGGAACCTTATCAAACGCCTTACTGAAGTCCATGTATATGACATCTACAGCCCTTCCCTCATCAATCAACTTTGTCACTTCCTCAAAGAATTCTATTAAGTTGGTAAGACATGACCTTCCCTGCACAAAACCATGTTGCCTATCACTGATAAGCCCATTTTCTTCCAGATGGGAATAGATCCTATCCCTCAGTATCTTCTCCAGCAACTTCCCTACCACTGACGTCAGGCTCACCGGTCTATAATTACCTGGATTTTCCCTGCTACCCTTCTTAAGCAAGGGGACAACATTAGAAATTCTCCAGTCCTCCGGGACCTCACCCGTGTTTAAGGATGTTGCAAAGATATCTGTTAAGGCCCCAACTATTTCCTCTCTCGCTTCCCACAGTAACCTGGGATAGATCCCATCCGGACCTGGGGACTTGTCCACCTTAATGCCTTTTAGAATACCCAACACTTCCTCCCTCCTTATGCCGACTTGACCGAGAGTAATCAAACATCTGTCCCTAACCTCAACATCCGTCATGTCCCTCTCCTCGGTGAATACCGATGCAAAGTACTCGTTTAGAATCTCACCCATTTTCTCTGACTCCACGCATAACTTTCCTCCTTTGTCCTTGAGTGGGCCAATCCTTTCTCTAGTTACCCTCTTGCTCCTTATATATGAATAAAAGGCTTTGGGATTTTCCTTAACCCTGTTTGCTAAAGATATTTCATGACCCCTTTTAGCCCTCTTAATTCCTCGTTTCAGATTGCGCCTACAATCCCGATATTCTTTCAAAGCTTCGTCTTTCTTCAGCCTCCTAGACCTTATGTGTGCTTCCTTTTTCCTCTTAGCTTGTCTCACAATTTCACCTGTCATCCATGGTTCCCTAATCTTGCCATTTCTACCCCTCATTTTCACAGGAACATGTCTCTCCTGCACGCCAATCAACCTCTCTTTAAAAGCCCCCCACATATCAAAAGTGGATTTACCTTCAAACAGCTGCTCCCAATCTACATTCCCCAGCTCCTGCCGAATTTTGGTATAGTTGGCCTTCCCCCAATTTAGCACTCTTCCTTTAGGACCACTCTCGTCTTTGTCCATGAGTATTCTAAAACTTACGGAATTGTGATCACTATTCCCAAAGTAGTCCCCTACTGAAACGTCAACCACCTGGCCCGGCTCATTTCCCAACACCAGGTCCAGTATGGCCCCTTCCCGAGTTGGACTATTTACATACTACTCTAGAAAACCCTCCTGGATGCTCCTTACAAATTCTGCTCCATCTGGACCTCTAACATTAAGTGAATCCCAGTCAATGTTGGGAAAATTAAAATCTCCGATCACCACCACCCTGTTGCTCCTACAGCTTTCCATAATCTGTTTACATATTTGTACCTCTATCTCACGCTCGCTGTTGGGAGGCCTGTAGTACAGCCCCAACATTGTTACCGCACCCTTCCTATTTCTGAGTTCTGCCCATATTGCCTCACAGCTCGAGTCCTCCATAGTGCCTTCCTTCAGCACAGCTGTGATATCCTCTTTGACCAGTAATGCAACTCCTCCACCCCTTTTACCTCCCTCTCTATCCCGCCTGAAGCATCGGTATCCTGGGATATTTAGTTGCCAATCATGCCCTTCCCTTAACCAAGTCTCAGTAATAGCAATAACATCATACTCCCAGGTACTAATCCAAGCCCTAAGTTCATCTGCCTTACCGACTACACTTCTTGCATTAAAACAAATACACCTCAGACCACCAGTCCCTTTGCTTTCATCATCTGCTCCCTGCCTACTCTTTCCCTTAGTCACGCTGACTTCATTATCTAGTTCCTTACAGGCTTTAGTTACTACATCCTTACTCTCCACTGACCTCATTTGGTTCCCATCCCCCTGCCACATTAGTTTAAACCCCCCCAACAGCGTTAGCAAAAGCACCCCCAAGGACACTGGTTCCAGTCCGGCCCAGGTGTAGACCTTCCAATTTGTAATAGTCCCACCTCCCCCAGAACCGGTCCCAATGTCCCAAAAATCTGAACCCCTCCCTCCTGCACCATCTCTCAAGCCACGCATTCATCCTGACTATTCTTTCATTTCTACTCTGACTATCATGTGGCACTGGTAGCAATCCTGAGATTACGACCTCTGAGGTCCTACTTTTTAACTTGACTCCTAACTCCCTAAATTCTGCTTGTAGGACCTCATCCCGTTTTTTACCTATATCATTGGTGCCTATGTGCACAACGACAACTGGCTGTTCACCCTCCCCCTTCAGAATGTTCTGCAGCCGATCTGAGACATCCCTGACCCGTGCACCTGGGAGGCAACATACCATTCGGGAGTCTCGTTTTCGACCACAGAACCGCCTATCTACTCCCCTTACAATCGAATCCCCTATGACTATCGCCCTTCCACTCTTTTTCCCGCCCTTCTGAACAGCAGAGCCAGCCACGGTGCCATGAACCTGGCTACTGCTGCCTTCCCCTGGTGAGCCATCTCCCTCAACAGTATCCAAAACGGTATACCTGTTGTGGAGGGAGATGACCGCAGGGGACACCTGCGCTGCCTTCCTGCTCTTTCTCTGCCTTTTGGTCACCCATTCCCTTTCTCCCTCAGCAATCCTAATCTGCGGTGTGACCAATTCACTAAACGTGCTATCCACGACCTCCTCAGCATCGCGGATGCTCCAAAGTGAGTCCATCCGCAGCTCCAGAGCCGTCATGCGGTCTAACAAGAGCTGCAGCTGGACACACTTCCTGCATGTGAAGGAGTCAGGGACATCAGCCACATTGAGCAATTCTATGAGCAATTCAGTTCTATGAGAAAGCGGTGGGAGCAGACAGGAGAAAAGAGCTTTCTGAGTTTCTTTCTCTCAGCAAGTTCAAATTTAAAAAACTCCAACAGTCAGTTAATCATGTGACTGAACTGATCTGACCACTTCTTCTGTGTATTGGGGAAGCAAGGACTAGATCCCTCGTTCCAACATTTTCTGCTAGCATACAGATGTCTTTCTAGTCAGGGGCCTAGTAATTCCTTGTAATAGGCCCGCTTTTCCTCCCAGCCACAATTTTAAGTTTTAATGTTCATGTGGCAAAATGATGTGTGCCTCAGTCTTGGCAGATGGTGGCCTGCATGACACATAATTATGATCATGTCTTTGAAGACCTATTTGATTACCTCTGCTAAGATTGAAGAAGTGGAAAATGTGTTCGATGTCTAAAAGTTAAGAATTTGTGTTGTCATGCAGGCCCCCACCTGCCAAGAATGAGGCACATTAATTTCGCCACATGGACATCAAATTTCAAATTGTTGCTGGGAAGAGGAGAAAGCCTGTTACAAAGGGTTGCCAGGCCCTTGGCTGGAAAGACATTTTTGCACATTAGCAGACAGTGTTGGAACAAAGGAGCTATCCCCTGCTCCAATACAATATACAGAACAGACCTGGTCAAACCAGTCGGTCACGTGACCACCCTGCTGGCCAACTTGGGGAATTTTAAATTGTAGAGACAGTGTTTGAACTGGCAGAAAGCTATTTGCTCCTGGACTGAAGCAGACCTCCTCTCCTCCTGTCTGCTCCCATCTCTTTCTCATAGCACTCTAAAAATCGACTGAAGACACATGAACCCCAAGAGAGAAAAGTCTCCCAAAGTGAACAAGGTTTAAGAAGAATACTGGGCCCCAATGAAAAGCAAGAACTACCTACAATCAAGGCCTATATAGTGAGCTCGAAGACCTGTAACAAAAACTCTTCAGATATTGCCTCAAACCTTGCCACTTTATTTCTTCTGCTCTTTTCTGTCTCTATTTGCAGGTGTGTATCGCGTATGCATGCTCGTGTGAGCGTATCGTTCATCCGTAGGTGTCAACCGAAATAGAGTTTAAGTTTAACTTTTAATAAATTTAAATCTTTCTTCTTTGAACCTAAGAAAGCCTGTTTGTGCTGGGTTTCTTTGCCTTATAATTGGAAAGCGGTGAACAAGGATTCACCAAGGGGGAGCTAAAACTACAGTGTATTTAAAAATAAAACCCTGCTGCAGTAAGACCAGGTGAAGGCTGAAAGGGAACCCTACACCTCTTTCTCACCTGGTCGTAACAGTGTGATATTTGATTAGAGCTGGTCTTAGACTTTACAGTGAGTGACCAAGTGAAAGACAGCATGCATTTTTATGCTGAATAATTCCAGGTGATCTATATATGGGAATAGAGCCTTACTTTGGTTCAAACAATATTAACCAGATTTTTGAATCCTCAAGTGATGCATTTTGCTAAAGATCAAACACATGAACTGAGAGACACAAGTACAAAAGACAGCACAATTGTTATCTTGTGACATCAAGGCAGACGTCTTTCTTGCAGCTAAACCCAAAATTGATTTGATCCTGTTAGAGTATTTTTACATTGGTGTTCCAGTTTTGTATTTGTACAGAAACACCTTCTCTCTTAATAGTGGTATAGTTGTACCTTCTCCATATTCAGAAACATGCATGCCTGAGCTATTGTCAGTTAGCTGAACTGAGTGATCACCTTACTGGATTAGCTTGAACTATGGTATCAAACTGTCTTCCACAAATGGACATTAAAATGTGGACCAGCATTTAACAGGTTATTGAAACAAATATACTTAGTCAAAATTAAGTAGTAAAAGAATTACAAGAATTCAACAACTGCTATAGGTATAACAAATTGTCACGCGCAGAATGAGTCATGATGAAATAAACAATGAACTGGAGAAATTATGAAATGAGAAAGTAAAAAAACTGTGGCACTTGACTATCCAACAAAATAGAAGAGGTCAGGTGATACATTCCTCCCCCCCTACCACCCACCCCTGCACTGGAAATATACATGTTTGTCTTTTGAAGATGAAACTCGTTAACCTTGTCTGAATTAGCTTTGGGGAGAACCCATTGAAATTGAAAGGAGCCCATTACATATTGATGGCACTTATCTACAGGAATAACAAAGACCTTTTTGCAGACAGCCTGTCTCCGTGGCCAAGGTTACCAAATTGAGTGTGAAGAACATCTACTCATCAGAATGGACCACATTTAGATGGATCATGGGACAATGGCTCCCATATCCTGGAACACTGTATGAATCACCCCGAGGAAGAGACCGCTTACCTTACCAACCTAACAGATTTTTACCTTAAAAGGAGAGAAAGGGGCACCTTAGCCAGAGAAGGTGTTTCCCAGCCAGAACAGCTGGGAATCAGTTGCAGCTAAACTGAAGCCCTGCTGACAGTGCCTTTTAACTACTGCAACAGAGAAATTGCAAGGTGCCCTTTGGAACTCCCCCACCTGTGAAAATGAATCATGATTTCCCCCCATTGACTTTGGATTAAGGCATAACCACAAGGAGCCTGCGACACTTCAGCCTTTTCGAGCCAAAGAACTTTCAGGTCTGCACCATTGAAATGTTTCCTCCTGAAAAGCTCCCGAAGGTTTTCTTAAAACAAAAAACTCTTTTACCACAATTGGACTCGAGCTGCATGCTACCCCTCATATCCGCAACCTCAATGATGGGGGAGCCCAACACACCAGTGCAAAAGACAAGGCTGAAGTATTTGCATCCATCTTCAGGCAGAAGTGTCAAGTGGATGATTCATCTCAGCCTCCTCCTGAGGTCCCCAGCATCACAGATGTCAGTCTGCAGCCAATCCAATTCACTCCATGTGATATCAAGAAACTTTTATTTTAGTAGGCCATTCAGCCCATTGAGCCTTCTTTGCTATTCAATACGATCATGGCTGATCATCCTCTTCAATGCCTTTTTCCCATACTATCCTCATAGCCCTTTATGTCATTTGTATGTGGAAATGTGTAAATCTCTGCTTTAAACATACTCAATGACTGAGCTTCCACAGCCCTCTGGGGTGGAGAATTCCTAAGATTCACAACCCTTTGAGTAAAGAAATTTTTCCTCATCTCTATCCTAAGTGACTTTCCCCTTGTTTTGAAATTGTGTCCCCTGGTTCTAGACTCCCCAACCAGGGAAAACATCTTATCTGCATCTACCCTGTCTATCTCTTTAAGTATTTTGTGGATTTCAATGAGATCACCTCTCATTCTTTGAAACTCCAGAGAATACAGGCCCAGTTTCCCCAATCTCTCTTCATAGGACAGTCCCGCCATCCTGGGAACAAGTCTAGTGAACCTTTCATCCTCTGCCATTTCTGCCACGTTGAGCGTGATGCCACCAAATGCATCTTCCCCTCCCTTCCCCTGTCAGCATTCCAAAGGGATCATTCCCTCCGCGACACCCTGGTCCACTCCTCCATTACCCCCACCATCTCATACACTTTCCACGGCATCTTCGCATGCAATCACAGAAGGTGCAATACTTGCCCATTTACCTCCTCTCTCCTCACTATCCAAGGCCCCAAGCAGTGATTTATTTGTACTTCTTCCAGTTTAGTATACTGTATTCGCTGTTCACAATGTGGTCTCCTCTACAGTGGGGAGACCAAACGTAGATTTGGTGACCACTTTGCGGAACACCTCTGCTCAGTCTGAAAGCATGACCCCAAGCTTCCGGTTGCTGGCCATTTCAACACCTCCCCCTAGAGGCCTACTTTAGGTCGGGAAAACGAACCCGACCCGAACCCGACCGAACCACCATGGACCTGACCCGGCCCGAGTCCCTCCGCTTTTGCCCCAAGCTCGACCCGACCCGAGCCCGCCCTAACTCTACCCGACCCGAGACCAACCCGGCTATCCCTTTACTTACCTCCCAACTCGGAACCTCCACGAAGCTGCCACGCATGCGTGATGACGTCATAGTGACATCACTCGCTCACTGCAGAGACTCAGTTTCGTCCCAGACTCCCAGCTCAGGTAAGTTTTTTATTTTTAATACTTAGCGGCACAGC
Source organism: Heterodontus francisci (assembly GCF_036365525.1). Lineage (NCBI taxonomy): Eukaryota > Metazoa > Chordata > Chondrichthyes > Heterodontiformes > Heterodontidae > Heterodontus > Heterodontus francisci. The sequence continues at coordinate 105,508,025 of NC_090375.1, read as the reverse complement.
GCTGACCCTGCGTGTCTGGCCCAACCCGACCCGACCTGACCCGACTCGACTTGGACTCAGCCCGACCTGACCCGGGCCCGAAAGCCGGAGCCTGAAGATGGGCCCGACACGACCTGAACCCGACATATGTTGTCGGGTCCCGTCGGGTTCAGGTCAGGTAGCAGGCCTCTACCTCCCCTGCTCTCATGCCCACATCTCTGTCCTGGGATTGCTGCAGTGTTCCAGCGAGCAACAACAAAAACTCAAGGAACAGCACCTCATTTACTGATTAGGCACACTACAGCCTGCCGGACTGAACATTGAGTTCAATAATTTCAGAGCATGACGGGCCCCCTTTTTATTTTTATTTTTAGTTATTTTTTCTTTTTTTCTTTTTTATTTGATCATTTCATTTTAGTTTGTTTCTATTGTGCCTACCTACTGTTTTTTTTCATCACGTTTGCGCTTGGCGCCAGGGCTGTTCAATTTTCTGTCTATTAATACCCTCTCTGTACTAACGCTTTGTCTTTCATCACACCATTAACATAAAGTCTGCCTTTGCTCCATGATCTTCTGGTCGGTCATTCTCTGTGACCTTGTTCTATCAACACCTTCTCTTGTGTTATCTCTTGCCCCACCCCCACTTTACTTGCTTAAAACCTTTTACATTTCTAATATTTGCCAGTTCTGATGAAGGGTCACTGATCTGAAATGTTAACTCTGCTTCTCTCTCCACAGATGCTGCCAGACCTGCTGAGTATTTCCAGCATTTCTTGTTTTTATTCTAGTGAACCTTTGTTCCACTCCCGCTATGGCAATAATATCCTTCCTAAGGTAAGGGGACCAAAACTGCACACAGGTACTCTAGGTGCAGGCTAACAAAGATTCTATACAATTGAGGGAAGACTTCACTACTCCTCTATTCAAATCCTCTTGCGATAAAGGCTAACATACCATTAGCTTTCTTCATTGCTTGCTGCACCTGCATGTTAAATTTCAGTGACTTATTGGCAAGGACACCCAGGTCCCTATGTACATCTACACTTTCTAATCTCTTACCATTTAAGAAATACTCTGCACATCTATTCCTCCTACCAAAGTGGATAACCTCACATTTTTCCACATTATATTCCATCTGCCACATTCTTGCCCATTCACTAAGTCTTTCCAAATCTCCTTGAAGCCACTTTGCATCTTCCTTACAACACACATTCCCACCTAGATTGTGCCATCCGCGAACTTGGAAATACTACATTTGGTCCTCATATCCAAATCATTGATATATATTGTGAACAGCTGGGGCCCAAGCACTGATCCCTGTGGTACCCCATTAGTCACAGCCTGCTAATGCGAGAATGACCCATTTATTCCTACTCTCTGCTTTCGGCCTGTTAACCAATCCTTAATCCATGCCAGTATATTACCTGCTTTCCTATGTGCTTTAATTTTGCTAACCAATCTCCTGTGGGGGATTTTATCAAAGTCCTTTAGAAAATCCAAGTATACCACGTCCACCAACTCCCTTTTATCAATTCTGTTAGTAACATCCTTAAAAAACTCCAACAGGTTCATCAAACATGATTTCCCATTCATAAATCCATGTTGACTCTGCCCAATCAAATCATTATTATCCAAGTGTCTATTTATCATATCCTTCAGAATAGATTCTAGCATTTTCCCAATGACTGATGTAAGGCTAACAGTCATCCCCTGTTTACTCTCTCTCTCCCTTCTTAAATAGTAGGGTGCCATTTGTGACCTTCCAATCTGCAGGAACCACTCCAGAATCTATAGAATTTTGGAAGATGATCACCAATGCATCCACTATCTCCATTGCTACCTCTTTTAACACTCTTGGAGGTAGAATATCAGGTCCTGGGGGCTTTTCAACCTTCAGCCCCACTAATTTCTCCAAAACAACCTTACTAATACTAATTTCCTTCAATTCCTCATTCCCCCAATCCCTAGGATCTCTAATTCTGGGAAATTTCTTGTATCTTCCTCAGTGAAGACAGACACAAAGTAATCATTTAGCTTCTCTGCCATTTCTCTATTCCCCATTATAAATTCTCCTGATTCTGCCTGTAATGGACCCACATTTGTCTTTGCCAAACATTTCCTTTTTTTGCAACTGTAAAAGCTTTTACAGTCCATTTTTATAATTTTTGCTAGCTTACATTCATATTCTATTCTCCCTTTATCAGTTTCTTCGTACTCCTTTGCTGTATTCTAAATTCCTCCAAATCCTTAGGTTTACTACTATTTCTGGCAACTTTATAGGCTTTTTTTTTTAATCTTATGCAGTCCTTGACTTCCTTTGTTATCCACGATTGACTGCCTTTACTTTTGGGGTTTTTGTGCCTTGAAGAAATGTAGAGTTGCTGTAAACTATATAATATTTCTTTTAAGACTATCCATTGCCTATGTACTGTCATATCTTTTAATGTATTTTCCCAATCCACCTCAGCCAATTTGCCCCTCATACTTTCATAATTTAGTTTGTTCATATTTAACACCCTGGCTTCAAATTGAACTACCTCACTTTCAAACATAATGTAAAATTCTATCATATTATGGTCACTCTTCCCTAAAGATTCTTTTACAACAATAATATATATAATATAATTTATAATATTTACAACATAATATACGATCTAAAATAGCCTGTTCTCCAGTATGTCCTCAACATACTGCTCTAGAAAACCATCCCTAACACTCTCCAGAAACTTATCCTCCACAGTATTGGTACACATTAGGTTTACGCAGTCTATATTCAGATTGAAGTCATTTATGATTACTGTATGTTACATGCTTCTCTAATCTCCTGATTAATGCCATGCCCCAAACCACCACTACTGTTTAGTGGCCTATAAACAACTTCTACCAATGTTTGCTGCCCCTTGCTGTTACTTAGCTCCACCCAAGCATATTCCACGTTTTGTTCTTCTGATCTGAGACCAAGACCACCTCCTTTTTCTTTTTGCCTGTCCTTCTGAAATGTCGAATATCCTTGAATGTTCAATTCCCAGGCTTGGTCACCCTGTTAACGCTTCTGTTATGGCAATTAGATCATACCCATTTACCTCTATTTGGGCCTTTAAGTTATCTACCTTGTTGCAAATGCTGTGTGCATTCAGGTAGAGTGCCCTTAACCTTGTCTTTTTGACATTCTGCATTCTAAACCTAGTTGATGCTCACCTTTGTCTTGCCTGCCTTCTAATGTCAGTTGCTACTTTTTCACCTCCTATTACCAACTTTACTTCCTTCCAATTTGAGCTACCCCTCAGGCTCCCATCCCCTTGACAAGCTAGTTTAAACCCGCCCGAACAGCACTAGCAAATCTCCCTGTGAGGATGTTAGTTCTGGTCTGTTAAGGTGTAGCCCATCCATCTTGTACAGGCCCCACCGCCCCAGAACCAGTCCCAATGCGTCAGATATCTGATGCCCTCAGGTGAGTCATTGTATTAATGGTCGAGGGATACTGTTTTTAAAAAAAAGCCTTGAAGTGCCGAAAGAATTGATCTTTTTCTAAATGCTCCATGCAAAAGATCGGGGAAGACCCAACTCCTCTTCCAGGCTGATCAAGGTCAACACCATTACAGAAGGCTTTTGATTTCAAAAAGCACAGGAAAACCCCAATCACTGCAGAGTCCTCATTCACACAGCCAAAGTTTTAAAAAAATGTAATTAAACCACTCGAGTGTGAAGAAGAACTTCCATTCATACAGCCACAGCTATAAAAATAGCATTAAACTACTCAAGAGCGAAGAAAATCAACAAACTCTCGTTAAAAAAAGCGATTGAACTACCTATTGAACAGCTGTGTAAACAGACAAGCTTACCGCTGCAAACAAGATAAATACAGAGCACTGTCAAACACCTGCCCCTCTCAATCCAAGCATCTGGTCTAAATGACACAGAGTTCTTTAAAGGGGAAACAGTGCAGAGTCATAGAACAAGTCGTAAAGCAAGTTTTGAGTAAAATAACAGCAGAACAATGGATACCAAATATCCCAACATGAACTGGAAGGCCATGGATATCCTATCTGAGTTCAAACTTTTTAAACAAAGAATGCAGTTATACTTTACAGAACCTTCCTCTAGGTGTTACAGTTGTAGAGTGACTCTGGCTTTGGGTTACATGACTATGTCCTGGTACTTAACTCACTCGCATACTAAGATCTCAAAGGGGCATCACTCATAAAGGCAATCATACAACAATACCTCTTTACTAATACTAATTTCTTTCAGTTCCTCAGTTTCACAAGTCCCTTGGTTGCCTAGTATTTCTTGCAGATTTTCTGTATCTTCTTCCGTGAAGACAGACACAAAGTAATTGTTTAGTTTCTCTGCCATTTCCCCATTCTCCACTATAAATTCTCCTGTCTCCACCTCTATTATGTCCACATTTGTCCTAGCTAATCTTTTCCTTTTCACATTCCTGAAGAAGCTTTTACAGTCTGCCTTTTTGTTTCTCGCTAGCTTACACTGACTTGGAACTATATCGCCGTTCCTTCACTGTCGTTGGGTCAAACTCCTGGAACTCCCTTCCTAACAGCACTGTCGCTATACCTATATCCCAAGGACTGCAGCAGTTCAAGAAGGCAAATCACCATCACCTTCTCAAGGACAATTAGGGATGGGCAATGAATGCTGCCTAGCCAATGATGCCCACATCCCACAAACAAATAAAAACATTTAAAAAAACTCTACTGTCTATTTTTTCTTGTGTGTATATGTGTGTGAATGCATAAGTGAGTGAGGCCAGAAACATTTTTCGGTTAATGTGTGAAATAAATATTTATCTTTCTTTTTTAATCTATGAGAAAACCTGTTGTTTGTCTATATATTTGACCCTTAAAACACTCAGGGACCAATACACTATTTTTAAAAGACTATCAGCAGTCAGTTGAGAGAAAAAAAGTGGAAGGCACCCACACCACTTCCCACCTGTCCATAGCAAAATATACATGCTATAATAGAAAGAAGAATAAGGTTTATTTTAACTAGTGAAATGTATTGATATTTAGTAGGATTCATCAGTAGCTTCAAAAGTAAAGGTAAGGACTTTAAATTGTAGTGGATAGTGTTTGGAGTAGAACAAGGCCCCGAGTGTAATTAGTATTTTTTAATTAAAGGCAGTAACTAAGTAATCTAAAGGTAAGTCATGGCAGAAGAGCTTGCACCCGTGATATGTTCCTTCTGCGCTATGTGGGAAATCAGGGACGCTTCCAGTGTTCCTGACAATCATGTATGCAGGAAATGTATCCATCTACAGCTACTGGCTATCTGCATTACGGAGATGGAGCTGCAGGTAGATTCACTGTGGAGCATCCGCGATACTGCGATCATCATGGATAGCACGTTTAGTGAGGTGGTCACACCGCAGGCAAATGTTGCAAAGGCAGAAAGGGAATGGGTGACCACCAGAAAGAGTAGAGGAAGGCAGATCGTGCAGAAGTCTCTTGTGGCCGTTCCACTCTCGAACAGATATACCGCTTTGGATATTGTTGGGGGAGATATCTCAGGGGAAAGCAGCAAGAGCCAAGTCCATGGCACCATGGGTGGCTCTGCTGCACAGGAGGGCAGGAAGAAAAGCGGCAGGGCTATAATGATAATGGATTCAATCGTAAGGGGAACAGACAGGCGTTTCTGTGGCCGCAAAAGACACTCCAGGATGGCATGTTGCCTCCCTGGTGCTAGGGTCAAGGATGTCTCTGAGCGGCTGCAGGGCATTCTGAGGGGGGAGGGCGGGAAGTCAGTTGTCGTGATAAATATCGGTATCAATGACATAGGTAAAAAAAGGGATGAGGTCCTACATGCTGAATATAGGGAGTTAGGATGTAAATTAAAAAGTAGGACCTCAAAGGTAGTAATCTCAGGATTACTACCAGTGCCACGTGCTAGCGAGAGCAGAAATAGCAGGATGTATCAGATGAATACGTGGCTGGAGAAATGGTGTAGAGGGGAGGGATTCAGATTCCTGGCACATTGGGACCTTGTTCTGGGGAAGGTGAGACCAGTACAAGTTGGACGAGTTGCATCTGGGCTGGACCGGGACCAATTTCCTTGCGGGGGTGTTTGCTTTTGCTGTCGGGGAGAGTTTAAACTAGAATGGCAAGGGGATAGGAATCTGAGCAGGGAAACAGAGGAGGGGGAAACAAGCATGGAAATGAAAGACAGAAAGGTAAGAAGCAAAAGTGGAAGGTAGGGAAAACAAGGGCAAGAAACAAATGATTCCATAATGCAAAATAAAACTAAGCTGACTAACAATGTCAAAAAAGACAAGTCTAAAGGCATTGTGTCTTAATGCACGGAGCATTCACAATAAGGAAGATGAATTAACAGCTCAAATAGATATAAATGGTTATGATACAGTTGCGATTATGGAGACATAGATGCAGGGTGACCAAGGATGGGAACTAAACATCCAGGGGTATTCAATATTTAGGAAGGACAGGCAAAAAGGGAAAAGAGGAGGGGTAGCATTGTTAGTAAAGGAGGAAATCAATGCAATAGTGAGGAAGGATATTGGCTCGGAAAATCATGATGTAGAATCTGTATGGGTGGAGCTAAGAAACACCAAGGGGCAGTAAATGTTGGTGTGGTTGTCTATAGGCCCCCAAACAGTAGTGGAGATGTAAGGAATGGCATTAAACTGGAAATTAGAGACACATGCAATAAGGGCACAACTATAATCATAGGTGATTTTAATCTACATATAGATTCGTCAAACCAAATTAGCAATAATACTGTGGAGGAGGATTTCCTGGAGTGTGTACGTGACGGTTTTTTAGACCAATATGTGGAGGAACCAAGTAAAGAACAGGCTATCCTAGACTGGGTATTGTGCAATGAGAAAGGATTAATTAACAATCTTGTTATGCGGGGTCCCTGGGGGAGGAGTGACCATAAATTGATAGAATTCTTCATTAAGATGGAGAGTGAAGTAGTTGAACCTGAAACTGGGGTCCTGAATCTAAATAAAGGAAACTACGAAGGTATGAGGTGCGAGATGGCTATGGTAGATTGGGAAACTTTACAAAAAGGGTTGACGGTGGATAGGCAATGGATAATATTTAAAGAATGTGTGCATGAATTACAACAATTATTCATTCCTCTCTGGCACAAAAATAAAACCAGAAAGCTGGCTCAACTGTGGCTTACAAAATAAATTAGGGATAGTATTAGATCCAAAGAGGAGGCATATAAAATTGCCAGGAAAAGCAGCAAGTCTGAGGATTGGGAACAGTTTAAAATTCAGCAAAGGAGGACAAAGAGTTTGATTAAGTGGGGGAAAATAGAGTGTGAGAGTAAACTTGCGGGGAACATAAAAACTGACTGTAAAAGTTTCTATAAATATGTGAAGAGAAAAAGATGACTGAAGACTGTAGGTCCCTTACAGTCAGAAATGGGGGAAATTATAATGGGGAACAAAGAAATGGCAGAACAATTAAACACATACTTTGGTTCTGTCTTCACAAAGGAGGACACAAATAACCTCCCAGAAATGTTAGGGAACCAAGGGTCTAATGAGAGGGAGGAACTGAAGGAAATCAGTATTAGCAAAAAAAATAGTGCTAGGGAAATTAATAGGGTTAAAGGCTGACAAATCCCCAGGCCTGATAATCTACATCCCACAGTACTAAAGGAAGTGGTCCTGGAAATAATGGATACATTGGTGCTCATCTTCCAAAATTCTATAGACTCAGGAGCAGTTCCTATAGATTGGATGGTGGCACATGCAACCCCACTATTTATTAAAGGAGGGAGAGAAAAAACAGGGAATTACAGACCACTTAGTCTTACATCAGTAGTGGGGAAAATGCTAGAGTCTATTATAAAGGATGTGATAACAGAACATCTGGAAAACATAAACGGGATTGGACAAAGTCAGCATGGGTTTACAAAAGGGAAATCATGCTTAACAAATCTACTGGAGTTTTTTGAGGATGTAACTAGTAGAATAGATAAGGGAGAACCAGTGGAAGTGGTGTATTTGGATTTTCAGAAGGCTTTTAATAAGGTCCCAAGTAAGAGATTAATGTGCAAAATTAAAGAACATGGGATTGGGGGCAATATACTGGCATGGATTGAGAATTGGTTGAGACAGGAAACAGAGAGTAGGAATAAATGGGTCTTTTTCCGGGTGGCAGGCAGTGACTAGTGGGGTACTGCAGGGATCAGTGCCTGGGCCCCAGCTATTCACAATATATATTAATGACTTGGGTGAGAGAACTAAATGTAACATTTCCAAGTTTGCAGATGACACAAAGTTGAGGGGGAAATGTGAGCTGTGAGGAGGATGCAAAGAGGCTCCAATGTGATTTGGACAAGTTGGGTGAGTGGGCAAATGCATGGCAGATGGAGTATAATGTGGATAAATGTGAGGTCATCCACTTTGGTTGTAAAAACAGAAAGGCAGATTATTATCTGAATGGTGATAGATTGGGAAAGGGGGAGGTGCAACGAGACCTGGTACAGTCCTTGTACACCAGTCGCTGAAAGCAAGCATTCAGGTGCAGCAAGCAGTTAGGAAGGCGAATGGCATGTTGGCCTTCATTGCAAGAGGATTTGAGTACAGGAGCAATGATGTCTTACTGCAGTTATACAGGGCCTTGGTGAGACCACATCTGGAGTATTGTGTGCAGTTTTGGTCTCCTTATCTGAGGAAGGATGTTCTTGCCATAGAGGGAGTGCAAAGAAGATTTACTAGGCTGATTTCTGGGATGTCAGGATTGACACAGGAGGAGAGATTTTGTCGACTAGGCCTACATTCACTAGAGTTCAGAAGAATGAGAGGGGATTTCATAGAAACCTATAAACTTCTAGCAGGACTAGACAGGCTTGATACAGGGAGGATGTTCCCAATGGCTGAGGAGTGCAGAACCAGGAGTCACAGTCTCAGGATACGGGGTATGCCATTTACAACCGAGATGAGGAGAAATGTCTTCACTCAGAGGGCGGTGAACCTGTGGAATTCTCTACCGCAGAACACAGTGGAGGCCAAGTCATTAAATATATTCAAGAAGTAGATAGATATATTTCTTAGTGCCAAAAGGATCAATGGATATGGGGAGAAAGCGGGAACAGGGTACTGAATTAAACAATCAGCCATGATCTTTTTTGAATGGCGGAGCAGGCGTCTGCTACAAACCAGACACCAGGGTGGCACAGTGGCACAGTGGTTAGCACCGCAGCCTCACAGCTCCAGGGACCCGGGTTGAATTCTGGGTACTGCCTGTGCGGAGTTTGCAAGTTCTCCCTGTGACCGCGTGGGTTTTCGCCGGGTGCTCCGGTTTCCTCCCACCACCAAAGACTTGCAGGTGATAGGTAAATTGGCCATTGTAAATTGCCCCTGGTGTAGGTAGGTGGTAGGGAATATGGGATTACTGTAGGGTTAGTATAAATGGGTGGTTCTTGGTTGGCACAGACTCGGTGGGCTGAAGGGCCTGTTTCAGTGCTGTATCTCTAAATATAAAATAAAATATAAAGATCCTGAGGGGTCTTGACAGGGTGGATATGGAAAGGATGTTTTCCCTTGTGGGAGGATCTAGAACTAGGAGTCACTATTTAAAAATAAGGGATTTCCCTTTTAAAACAGAGATGAAGAGAAATATTTTCTCTCAGAGGATTGTGAGTCTTTGGACCTCTCTTCCTCAACAGGCAATGGAAGCAGAGTCTTTAAATATTTTTAAGGCAGCGTGTTATGAAAGTGCTTCCATTTATTAATATTTTTGAGGACTCGTGTTTAAAAATTGTGGAAATTTATTCATTTGAAAGACTGAAGTGATTCCTTAGATGCAGGACATTGTATAAAGGTCACTGGAAGGACTTGGGACTTTGTTTAAAAAAAACCTGACTGGAAGTCATATGTCTTAAGCTAAGTAAACAGCGGGAGCATTGATGATATGGGAGTTGTTTACAGAGAAGTGGCATGTCAAGATTTATGGTGGTCAAGAGTTGGTTTCATTTTTGGATATTGTTTTGAGTCAGTTGGGGGCAAGCCTACTAAGAGAGAAACCACCAGCTCATCCTTTTTCCACCTCATTGAGAAACCCTGAGAATCTAGTATGACAGCCTAAACCCCTGATGCAGCGATTCTCCTGGAAAGGCTGCCAATTTCTCAACGTCTCCTGAAAAGAACTGCTCCAAAAAGATTCCAGTGACAGCCCTCTATGCATATTTGGATGCCAGAATAAAGGACCAGCTGGAAATATACCATATCTTAGCCTTTTCCTTCAAGAATTAACAAGTATTTGGCCAAAGTTTTCTTTTGTCTTTTTTGTAAAGAAATCTCTGCAGAGGAAAATTCTTTATTTTTTCTTCAACCAGTGTGTGTGTGTGTTGGGTTAATTTAGAAGGGAACATTCATATCTCAACCTATGTGTTGATAAATTTTACATCTTTATTAAATAAGTCTTGTTTTATAATAAATTAATAATTTTGTTGTTTATTAAAGAAACCTGGCTGCTGGATTTTATTCTGAAATTAAAAGTAGAGTATATAATTGGCCATATCGATAACTGAGTAAAACATTTAAATGTAGATTGTGACCCATGAAGAAGTGAAACTGGAGAAAGACAGTGCGTTCCTCCAGCCTTGGTCATAACAAGAGGTAGATAGATCTTTGATAAGCAAGGGGGTGAAAGGTTATCGGGGGGTAGGCAGAGGTGCGGAATTGAGGTTACAATCAGATTAGCCATGATCTTATTGAATGGTGGAGCAGGCTCAAGGGGCCGTGGTCTACTTCTGCTCCTAATTCGTATGTTCATATGTAAAGTCACATGCAAGTGGAACGCTTACAATGGGATGTGATTGCATCCGCCAATACTTTTTACAGATTTCACACTTCTCACTAAACTCTTCTATTATCCTCATATAAGCTTCATCAATTATACCTTTTTTTAATTCATTCGTGGGATGTGGGCATCGCTGGCTAGGCCAGCATTTATTGTCCATCCCTAATTGCCCTTGAGAAGGTAGTGGTGAGCTGCCTTATTGAATTGCTGCAGTTCTTGGGCTGTAGGTATACCAACAGTGCTGTCAGAAAGGGAGTTCCAGGATTTTGATCCAGCAACAGTAAAGAAACAGTGATATAATTCCAAGTCAGCATGGTGTGTGGCTTGGAGGGGAGCTTGCAGGTGGTGGTGTTCCCATGTATCTGCTGCCCTAGTCCTTCCTGGTTGAAGAGGTTGCAGGTTTGGAAGGTGCTGTCGAAGAAGCCTTGTTGAGTAGCTGAAGTGTATCTTGTAGATGGTACACACTGCTGCCACAACCACAACCATCTTCCTTTGTGCTAGGTATGACTACAACCAAGAGAGACTTTTCCCCCGATTCCCATTTACTCCAGTTTTGCTAGGGTTCCTTGATGCCCTACTCGGTCAAATGCTGCCTTGATGTCAAAGGCCGTCACTCTCATCTCACCTCTGGAGTTCAGCTCTTTTGACCATGTTTGGACCGAGGCTGTAATGAGGTCAGGAGCCTTGGTGAGTTGCTGTAGTGCATCCTGTAGATGGTACACACTGCTGCCACAACCACAACCATCTTCCTTTGTACTAGGGATGACTCCAACCAAACCGAGCATACGTAAGCATGTTATTGCTGAGCAAGTGCCGCTTTATAGCAATGTTGATGACCTCTTCCATCATTCTGCTGATGATCGGGAGTAGACTGATAAGGCGGTAATTGGCGGGTTGGATTTGCTCTGATTTTTGTGGACAGGACATTCCTGGGCAATTTTTCACATCACCAGGTAGATGTCAGTGCTGTAGCTGTACTGAAACAGCTTAGCTTGGGACATAACTAGTTCTGGAGCAGAAGTCTTCAGTACTATTACAAAGAACAAAGAGCAAAGAAAATTACAGCACAGGAACAGGCCCTTCGGCCCTCCAAGCCTGCGCCGATCCAGATCCTCTATCTAAACCTGTCGCCTATTTTCTAAGGGTCTGTATCTTTTTGCTTCCTGCCCATTCATGTATCTGACTAGATACATCTTAAAAGACGCTATCGTGCCCGCTTCTACCACCTCCGCTGGCAACGCGTTCCAGGCACCCACCACCCTCTGCGTAAAGAACTTTCCACGCATATCCCCCTAAACTTTTCCCCTTTCACTTTGAACTCGTGACCCCTAGTAATTGAATCCCCCACTCTGGGAAAAAGCTTCTTGCTATCCACCCTGTCTATACCTGTCATGATTTTGTACACCTCAATCAGGTCCCCCCTCAACCTCCGTCTTTCTAATGAAAATAATCCTAATCTACTCAACCTCTCTTCATAGCTAGCGCCCTCCATACCAGGCAACATCCGGTGAACCTCCTCTGCACCCTCTCCAAAGCATCTACATCCTTTTGGTAATGTGGCGACCAGAACTGCACGCAGTATTCCAAATGTGGCCGAACCAAAGTCTTATACAACTGTAACATGACCTGCCAACTCTTGTACTCAATACCCCGTCCGATGAAGGAAAGCATGCCGTATGCCTTCTTGACCACTCTATTGACCTGCGTTGCCACCTTCAGGGAACAATGGACCTGAACACCCAAATCTCTCTGTACATCAATTTTCCCCAGGACTTTTCCATTTATTGTATAGTTCACTCTTGAATTGGATCTTCCAAAATGCATCACCTCGCATTTGCCTGGATTGAACTCCATCTGCCATTTCTCTGCCCAACTCTCCAATCTATCTATATTCTGCTGTATTCTCTGACAGTCCCCTTCACTATCTGCTACTCCACCAATCTTAGTGTCATCTGCAAACTTGCTAATCAGACCACCTATACTTTCCTCCAAATCATTTATGTATATCGCAAACAACAGTGGTCCCAGCACGGATCCCTGTGGAACACCACTGGTCACATGTCTCCATTTTGAGAAACTCCCTTCCACTGCTACTCTCTGTCTCCTGTTGCCCAGCCAGTTCTTTATCCATCTAGCTAGTACACCCTGGACCCCATGCAACTTCACTTTCTCCATCAACCTACCATGGGGAACCTTATCAGACGCATTACCAGAATATTGTCAAGGCCCACCGCCTTTGCAGTATCCAATGCCTTCAGCCATTTTTTATTATCACGTGGAGTGAATCGGATTGGCTGAAGTCTGGCATCAGTGATACTGGGGTCCTCAGGAGGAGGCCAAGATGGATCATCCACTCAGCACTTCTGGCTGAAGATGGATGCAAATGCTTCAGCCTTGTCTTTTGCACTGATGCGGTGGGCTCCCCCATCGTTGAATATGGGGATATTTGTGGAGCCTCCTCCTGTCAGTTGTTTAATTGTCCACCACCATTCATGACTGGATGTGGCAGGACTGCAGAGCTTAGATCTCATCCATTGGTTGTTAGATTGCTTAGCCCTGTCTATTGTATGCTGCTTCCGCTGTTTGGCATGTTAGTGGTCCTGTGTTGTAGCTTCACCAGGTTGACACCTCATTTTTAGGTATGCCTGGTGCGGCTCCTGACATGCCCTCCTGCACTCTTCGTTGAACCAGGGTTGGTCCCCCCACTTGATGGTAATGGTAGAGTGGGGGATATGTCGTGCCATGAAGTTACAGATTGTGGTTGAATACAATTCTGCTGCTGCTGATGGCCCATAGCGCCTCATGGATGCCCAGTTTTGAGTTGTTAGATCTGTTCGAAATCTATCCCATTTAGCACAGTGGTAGTGCCACACAACACGATGGTGGGTATCCTCAACATGAAGACCGGACTTTTTCTCCACAAGGACAGTGCGGTGGTCACTCCTACCAATACTGTCATGGACAGATGTATCTGCAACAGGTAGATTGATGAGGACAAGGTCAAGTAGCTTTTTCCCTCCTGTTGGTTCTCTCACCACCTGCCACAGACCCAGCCTAGCAGCTATGTCCTTTAGGTCAGTAGGGATTACTAGGGATTTTAACTTCTGACAGGTAGGGTGAGTGAATTGTCTATGTATACAACTTTAAGACAATTTGTGTTTTCTTTTTCCTCTCTGATTCTTATCACCTGATTGCATTGATACTTTTCTCACACTCTGATAAGAAACACCAGGTTATGTTAAGGGAATGCAGTAATGTCCTGATTCGGTAATCTGTAGATCCACTGATTTTCCAAAAACAAATTTCTTATCATGCTTCATGCCAAATTTCATGAGTGCCTTTTCATAGATGGTTTACTCAACAGCAAAAGCATCTCAATCGAGACTACATCAGTACTTATAAAATGGCTTACTCCAGTTATTTTACATGGAATTACAACTGTCTTTAGTAACCTCAATGTGTTGTCATTAAAGACCTACTACCCGACCCGAACCCGACAGGACTCGACGACATGTGTCGGGTTCGGGTCAGGTCGGGTCGCTCTTCCGGGTCTGGCTTTCGGGCTCGGGTCAAGTCGGGCTGGGTCCGGGTCGGGCCGGGTCCAGATCGGACACACACAGCAAAAAGTGTTAAAAGTAAAAAACCTACCTGAGCTGGGAGCCCAGGACGCCAAAGAGGGAAACTCTGAGTCTGCGCAGTGAGCGAGTGAGCATCTCTATGACGTCATCATGTTCATGCTGCAGCTTCCTGCAGATTTGGAGTCACAAGGTCGGTAAAGGGAACATTCCGGTGGTCAGGTCGGGCTCGGGCTCGGGTTCGGGTCGGGTCGGGTCGGGTCGGGTCGGGCGCGGGAAAAAAATGGAGGGACTCGAGCGGGTCGGGCTCGGGTCCGATGTGATTCTGTCGGGTTTGGGCCGGGTTTATTTTTTGCGACCTGAGCAGGCCTTTAGTTGTCATTAGCAAACCTAAAGCAAATAGTACTTATATACTCCTTAACCTTGCATCAATTTTCACTACTGAATGAATCTAGATGGCATTTTAACCAATCTGTTCCATGCACTGTTAAAGTGCAAGCACTATCTAGAACAGCACTGTTGAACAAGTCTGCAACTAACACATTCATCACAGCACTAAAACTCGTTGTGTCCAGTACAACTTATTCAGATTCATCATTATCTTATGCCTCAAAATTCTTTGTGTCTTGGAACATTTTGTGGGTCCTGCCTCTCTGTTTTGGGCAGTCCATTGCACCTATTAACTGTTCCTTGGGCATGGCTAGGATTCATTTGCCTATTATTGCTGCTCCAATTCTGTCTTCTGCTGTAATAACCAGATCTGATGAAGGTGCTTTTATCCTCATTCTGCCTGTCTGTAACCCTTCCATTGTATTGATGCCAGCATCCACTATCTAGACCATTTTGAAATCTGGCAATCATTGAATCCTCTATTCATTGTGTCACTGCAGGATTTCCCATTTCTTCCACCAAAGCTGCAGAAAATGATTGCTTCCCTGGGAATTTTTTCAGAGCAGCAGACATCTGATCCAACAAGGAATCTCTCTCTGAGAACCAAACACCAGTTAGAACTAGGAGCCTGCCCATACATGACACCTTAGCACAATCCAGAAATTTAAATGCTTGCATTGAACCAGGTTCTCGAAATTGAATTTTGTCAATCCTTTATACAATCTGTTAAAATCCATGATATGTGCCTCCATTTAATAAACATCTGTTTTCCAAAATCTATCAAAGTCTGACCATGCTTCATAAGCATTTAATCGATCATCTTTCTTGCACATTTCAACCAAGAACTCCAAAAATAGATCCAAACCTTCATTGGTATCCAATTGATGGGCATCCAGCTCACAAAATACTTTATTTTTAATTTTATTTCTGGTAGGAAGTGACAATTCCAAGGCCATACCTTGTTTTCTCTTTGGCAACATAACCCGTGTCCACATATCCACTTCATTCTTCCACTGATCATATGGTTCAGACTTCGAGAACATCAGAGAGTAATCATGCCTTGACAATTTACATTTGTTTCCTGCCATTTTTCACAATGGATATTAGGATTGTAGTTTTCTGAATTGTTTTACGATTCCAACTTTCACCTTTAGCCAACCATCCTCTGCTACCATGTTATCTTTCGGAAAGCCAGTTGGCAAAGCATAGTACTGGAAGATGGTTGGATCCACAATTGTGCTGATGGAGTTGGCTAGCACTTCCATGCTGGAAAAGATAGGCTCCAAGCTCTGTGCAAAGTCCTGCACCGAGTTGTTGCTGGACTCCTCCCTGCTCTTTGACATTGACGGCAGGCTTTCTAGCAGTCTTTCTGCATACCTACCAGTCTTCTTATATAGGCTGCCCCATTGAAATCCTCATCTGAGTTCACTGCAGCAGAACCCGTGTGAAACTTCTCCATCCAGCAAGCTGGTACCTTCGCTTTCCTTGTCCTCCCCTGGCTACAGGTCACTTGTGCCCAGTGTCTCACCATGTGCAGATCCCACCTCTATGGTATCCTCTATATTGTGAACCATATCAGTATCTGAGCTGTTGACTGTCAGTGTGAAATCAAGTGATGGTGCTGTGTCCTCACCTTTAATGTCTTCTTGCTGTTCCTCCACTGCCTGGCCAGGTTACATTCCTCAGGTATCTGATAGGAAAAGGGCACAAGGGTAAGGTTGTGGGGTGGGAAGCATGGAAAGGAAGAGGTGCATGCTTAGAACATCTATAGCTTGCAAGAGACTGTGGAATAAAGGGGAGGTGGGATGTGAGAGAGGAATACGTATGAGCAGACTGTAATCTTCAATGGTTTCAGCTCCTCCTCTGACCACAGCCTCAACAATGGGCATCCTAATAATGGCTAACAATGTTATCCTTCATGAGGGTCAGGATATGCAGGCCTGCCTGTCCCCCTCTGGTTAACTCTTGGTCCCTTCAAGTTGCGCACCACCTTGTCCTGAAAGAGAGACCAAAGTGTGTCAATGTGTGTTGCGCAATCTGTTGGCTGATGTAGCTGTCATGGTTGAACAGCTAATAGCTTAGGAATGGTTATGTCACTGGACTAGTGATCCAAAGGCCTGGCATTATAATGAAGAAACATGAGTTGAAAACCCATCATGGCAGATGTGGAATTTAAATTCAATGAATTGAATTATAGCCTTGGTTCAAACATGGACAAAAGAGCTGAACTCAAGAGGTGAGGTGAGAGTGACTGCCCTTGACATCAAGGCAGCATTTGACCGAATATGGCATCAAGGAGCCCAAGCAAAACTAAGGTCAATGGGAATCAGGGGGAAAACTCTCCACTGGCTGGAGTCATACCTAGCGCAAAGGAAGATGGTTGTGGTTGTTGAAGGTCAATCATCTGAGCTCCAGGACATCACTACAGGAGTTCCTCAGGGTAGTGTCTTAGGCCCAACCATCTTCAGCTGCTTCATCAATGACCTTCCTTCAATCATAAGGTCAGAAGTAGGGATGTTCACTGATGATTGCACAATGTTCAGTACTATTCGCGACTCCTCAGCTACTGAAGTAGTCCGTGTAGAAATGCAGCAAGACCTGGACAATATCCAGGCTTGGGCTGATAAGTGGCAAGTAACATTCGCGCCACACAAGTGCCAGGCAATGACCATCTCCAACAAGAGAGAATCTATCCATCTTCCCTTGACATTCAATGGCATTACCATCGCTGAATCCCCCATTATCAACGTCCTAGGGGTTACGATTGTCCAGAAACTGAACTGGAGTAGCCATATAAATACTGTGGCTACAACAGCAGGTCAGAGGCTAGGAATCCTGAGGCGAGTAAACTCACGTCTTGACTCCCCAAAGGACAAAGCAGCCTGCTTGATTGGCACCCATCCACAAACATTCACTCCCTCCACCACCAATGCACAGTGGCAGCAGTGTGTACTCTCTACAAGATGCACTGCAGCAATGCACCAAGGCTCCTTAGACAGCACCTTCCAAACCCGCAACCTCTACCAACTAAAAGGACAAGGGCAGCAAATGCATGGGAACACCACCACCTGCAAGCTCCCCTCCAAGTCACACACCATCCTGACTTGGTAGTATATCGCTGTTCCTTCACTGTCGCTGGGTCAAAATCCTGGAACTCCCTTCCTATAAGCACGGTGGGTGTACCTACCCCACATGGACTGCAGCGGTTCAAGAAGGCAGCTCACCACCACCTTCTCAAGGGCAATTAGGGATGGGTACTAAATGCTGGCCTGGCCAGTGATGTCAACATCCCATGAATGAATAAAAAAAAATTAAATAAATCTGTAATTAAAAGGCTAGTATCAGTAATGGTGCCCATAAAACTGCAGGATTGTTGTAAAAATCCATTTGGCCACTAATGTCCTTTAGGGAAAGAAATCTGCCATCCTTACGCGGTCTGGCCTATATGTTACTCCAGTCTCACAATAATGTGGTTCACTCTTAATTGTCCTCTGGAATGGCCTAGCAAGCCTAGCAGGCAACTAGGGATATGCAATAAAAGCTGGTCTTGCCTGTGATGCCCACATCCCATGAATGAATTAAAAATAATTTAAAAGCTATCAGTGTGTGTGAGGAGTGGATGTGAAGCTTGCAGCAGTGCAAAGTGTGTGAGGGTGTTGTGAAACATAGGAATGTTACATATGAGTCCTGGTTAATAGAGGTTGTTGGAAGGTGAGTGCTGGGGATGTGGTGAATTGAGCAGTGGATGTGGCTAGTGCTGCAGTTGACAGTATATTCCATTTGAAGATGCATTCACTGACCTCAATTTTAAGATACCCTGGTTATGTATACACGTATTTGTAGAATTAGCATTTGGTTTAATCTTATACGATTAAAGTTTTTGGTTTCATTTTAGTTAGAGAGAGCTTGTAGATTTGTATTGTGTTGCGACCGAGGTGGGAGGAGAGCACTGATTTTCTAGCTCCACTTCTCCACAGGTCACAACATGTATTTAAATTTTTTCCCAGTTACTGAAACGGTCAATCATAGACCCTTTTATCCCAGAATAAAATTTACCAACCAGGTTTCCATAATAAACAACAAAATTATCACTTTATTATATAACTGCACAAAGTTTAAGGTTCAACCTTTCCCACCATCCGCTACACCCATTATGCATATTTGACCCCGTCCCCCACCCCTGCACTGATTAAGTTACCTCCTCCCCACTCCCCTCCCCACCAGTGTCACGTCTCATTTCCCCAGACGGGGATCTCAAGCTGTAGGAGTACCGGCCGCCGTGCCAAAGATCACAGCAGGCCCTCAAGGTCTCAGGTAAGTCTATTTAAATATAATCATTTTATCGATTTGAATATGTTAATTGTAGTCCCGTCGCCCAGCGGCGGGGGCGGGGACGGTGGGGAGGGTGCCACGGAGCCTCGCCACTGCCGGGAGGTTTGGGCTGGGGGCCGGGCCCTGCCGCCGTCAAGGTCCATGGCGGGCCTCATCCGGAGCCATTTTCAGGCCCCCTTCCACAATGAATCACAACATCAAGGGCTTCTTAAAATCTAGCCCAAAGTCTTCTCCATTAACAGAAAATAATTCAGTGGCAATTTTGGACCAAGGGACTGACGGAATCTCGTGAGGTTATAGAGATCCTTTGCATTGTTGTGGCTGGTGGCTCTGGCATGCGTCACATACCTTCACATGCCATTGTTGATCCTCGGCCAATAAACGGTTTCTCATGCCTGTTGTCTTGTTTGGTCAATGCCCTTAAGGCCTTGGTGAAGTTGTGACAATATGTCCTCTCGGAGAGCTTTGGACAAAATCGCTTGTTTTTCCTTAAAGGTGATGCCTCTCAAGATATGAGTTCATCTCTATAAGGCCAGAAACACCTGAGGGTCTTTTACTGTATCAGGCTAGCCTTCTATGATGACTCTCCAAAGTGCCTTCAGTTGGCTGTGGGTCATTGGCTGTTTTTGATTGTAGTTGGTCACATTTGTGTTGACCAAAGTGCAATAAGTCAATTCTGAGTATATATCACACCACGATGTCCATACATTCCACTTGTGGATCCAGTGGAACCTCTTCATTCTTGCTCGGTTTGGCAATCTGTTCAGTGTATCTGAAGTGACCATTTTATTTATTTTTATTTAGAGATACAGCACTGAAACAGGCCCTTCGGCCCACCGAATCTGTGCCAACCAAGAACCACCCATTTATACTAACCCTACAGTAATCCCATATTCCCTACCACCTACCTACACTAGGGGCAATTTACAATGGCCAATTTACCTATCACCTGCAAGTCTTTGGTGGTGGGAGGAAACCGGAGTACCCGGAGTACCCACGCAGTCACAGGAAGAACTTGCAAACTCCGCACAGGCAGTACCCAGAATAGAACCCGGGTCTCTGGAGCTGTGCAGCTGCGGTGCTAACCACTGCGCCACTGTGCTGCCCTGGTACCTGGTTTGTAGCAGACGTCAAAGTCGTACCTCTGTACTTGCACTAAGAGCTGCTGTAGTCGAGGTGGTGTGCTTATCAATGGTTTGTGCCAGATCATCTCCAGTGGTTTGTGGTCAGTTTCCACCGTGAACTGCTTGCCGAACAGGTAGGAGGTGGAACCTTGTGATCCCAAACACCAGATCAAGTGTTTCACACTCTATGTTTGAGTAATTGGACTGTGCTGAGGATAAACTTTTGGATCTGCAATTGGTTTGCCATCCTGTAGGATGCACGCTTCTATCCCTTTCTGTGAGGCATCAACTTCCAGGATGTTTTTTTTCCTTGGGTCACTGTACTGCAGGGTACATGTTTCTGCTCACAATGATTGTTTGAAAGACTCAAACATATGCTGATGGTCCTCCTGCCACACAAATGGTACATCTTTTTTTAAGAGCTCTCCGAGCGATACTGCTTTGTCAGAAAAATTTGGAGTGTATAGTGCCAAAAAGTTGACAAATCCAAGACATCTCTGGAGGTTTTCCTTGTCTTGTGGGGGAGGCATATGCCTTACATCTTCAACTTTGCCTGGGTCAGGATGGATTCCGCAACCGGAATAGATGGAGCCAAAGAAATTGATCTGACTTACATTCACCTGGCACTTCTTGCTGTTAAAAACACCCTTCGCAACGAGCTACTGCCATCAGTGAATGGAGATGTTGATCATGTTCTTTGGTTTTGCCCATTACTGCAAAGTCATCGGCAATGCATATGCAGCCAGGCACGTTTTCTATCATTCTATCCATATGTTGCTGAAACAGATCTTGACCGACAGATAGTCTCTGGAAGCAATATCTTCCAAATGGTGCTCTAAAGGTGGTGACTTCTTGAGATTCCTTAGCTAGGTGTACCGACCAATATCCATGTTTGGCATCCAACTTGGAGAAGAATTTGGCTCCTGTGAACTTAGGATTCAATTCCTCTAATGTCGGAATCTTGTGGGGGCATCTCTTTAGGGAGAGGTTTAGATGCCTTGGATCTAGACATACCCTGATTGCTTCATCCTTCTTCAGTACGCATGTGATTGATCTGCACCAGTCTGTGTGATGATGCACACGATGGATGATGCCATGACGTTCTGTGTCATCTAACTTATGCTTAAATTTTTCTTGTATGTGCATGCTGCACTTTCTGGGAGGGGCTATTGATGGAATTGCATCCTCTCTGGTGCAGTACAGCATCAGCTTTGAAATTTCCTATGGTATCGAACCTGTCCAGGTACACTTGTTGTAGGTCATGGACCGACTCAGTGCGGGTACCCTTGCTTTCTTCTGCTGTAATGGGTACCTTGGTGACCTCGTGGATGGTTATGATGTTGAGGCCCTTACACACTGGTAGTCCTGCCACTGCTGGTCCTCTCGTGTCTACTAGTTGGAACGTTTGTGGTTTCCATGCTGACTTGCCATAGCTGCATTGCATTGTTAATGTGCCACTGCAAGAGATGGGTGGCCCATTGTATGCAGATAACTTGGCAGTTGTCGGTTGTATCATTGATTTCCAATGACTTCAGTACATATCTTTGAGGATTTGGACTGGTAGAATACTTGCACTAGAGCCGGTGTCAGTCTTGACCCTTAGTGTATGTTTACCAGCTTTCCTTGGTCAGATGATGTTAATAGTGGCAAAAGCGTCCATTTGTTTGACTTCATCAACATGATGTGTCAGGTTCAAAATGTGGAGCAGCTGTTCATCTTCTGGCTGAAAACTACTTCTCTCTGAGTCTTATCTCAGGTCTAAAACGCTTCAATGGATGTTGATACAATCACCAACTCCATTATTCGGTCTGACAACTCAACTTCTGAAAAATCATATTTTTTGCCTTTACTGATGAACTGATTTATTGATTCCTATGGCTGTTGCCCGTAGGACATCAATTCCAGACAGTGAATTCAAAACTTCACTGTTAATCTGAGCTGATCTTCCCGCACTTTCCATATCTTTGCAGGATCTTTCTGGTCCTCCTCAGATATGCCTGAGGTATTGATTCTGTGCAATCCCTCACTTCTAATCACTATCATTATTTTTACAGCTTGCTTTTCTTGTTCTGTAATTACTTGGTCTGCGAAGCATAACTGCATTCTTTGTTTGAACAATTGGAACTCAGGTAGGATCTCAATGGCCTTCCAGTTCATGTTAGGAAGTTTAGTATCCATTTTTCTGATGTTTGTTTGCTTTAAAACTTACTTTAAGAACTTGCTTTTTGACTCTGCACTGTTTTCCCTTTAAGAAACTCTTGGTTGCTCTGATTGACAGGAGCAGGTGTTTAGCAGTGCTTGTCTGTTTATCTAGCCTCCAGCACTCTAGTCTGTCTGTTTATACAGCTGTGCAATAGGCATTTCAAGTGTTTTTGCTAGAGTTTGTTTATACAGCATTTCAATCTGTAATTCTTCATGCTTGAGTGGTTTTATGAGTTTTTTTAAAAGTGAGTGAAGGTTCTGTAGTGTTTGAGAAGTTTAATAGTTTCTTTTTATAGCTTCAGCTGCGAGCTGTGTGAATGGAGGATTCCCGCGCTTTTTTCTGTCGGACGTTTCCTCTAATGGCACGGACCTTAATCAGCCTGGGGAGCCTTTGAAAACAATCGATCAGCTTGAGATAGAGACTGGGTTTTTCCTGTTTCTTTTTTACCATGGAGCTTTACATTTAAAACAAAAACAAATCAGTTTCTTAAGCACTTCAGGGCTTGTTTTTTCTTTTAACTGGGATTCCTCTACCGACAGCAGACTGACAATCACAGTGATTGATTTGCAACCTGTCATTCAGCTCTGTCTTCTACAGCTGGAGGTGAGTCTTTTTTTTACTTTACACTGTTTGAGCCAGTTTTTCTTTCAACTTTCTCTGTTTAAGCTGTAGACAGATTTTAAAGCTGTTTCCCTGTGGTCTTCAATCTTGGATTTTGTCTTCTTTCCACAGCTTCCACCATGTAATGAGAAGCTTTTTATGTTGATTGATGCAACATAAATGAGATATGTGGAGTTCAGGTTGTGGAAGATCTCAAAACAGGTTTATTAAACATTATTCTGTAAGTACAGAGATAACTATTTACAGAACTTACCTTTAAGTGTTACAGTAGCAGAATGAGTCTGGAATGTAGTCACATGACTACATCCTGATACTTGTTTTATTAGCATACTAAGATCTTAAAGGGACCTTACTCTTAATACAATCACACAACAGTGTGAGCAACCATGTCCTCACAGGATACCCCTTAATTGCTCCCCAGGATCGAGCCGTGAAGGCAGTTGGGTGGCCTGAAGAGCTGAAGTACTCAGGGATGCCTATAGATGAAGGAGTTGTGGCAGCTTCCCGGAAATCTCATGCACACCAGCAGGATCCACTTACAGTGGTTGCAGACGTCTTAAACATTCAGAGAGTGGAGCCCCCTTCCTGTTCACAAAGGTGAGCTGCTGCTCTGAGGGCCTCATGAGTACAATCAATGACCCCCTATACTTGGGAAATCCAATCATGGCCCCAAAGCTGACTTCCTCTCTGCCTGACTGGCCTGATATATTGGCCAGCTCAATGGTGCATGGCATCCATCACCTCCTTTATGCAGGGATGGGCCGCACACTGAGAGATGCCACATATATCTCCAGATAATCCCTGGAATAACCCACAGGTGAAAATGTTGTCCATTCATAAAAAATATTGTGACTTTCAATGTTTCCTCCCACTAGCAGTCATGTCATCTCCTGGGAGACGTAAAAAGAAAAGATTTTTTTTAAAACCCTCGGTCAATTCAGGGAATTTAGTTTGGGAAATTCCTCTCCCATCCCATAAGGAAACAAGACTGAAAACAACCATTTATGCTGTTTCTCTGCCAAGCTCCCACTACGGTTACAGCAGGAGATCAAGAGAATCCCCTTGGAAGTTCAAAGCCTATGGCTCTGTTGTTTGTCCTTCAAAGTGAAGATGGCCATGTCCATCATCTGGGGTGTTTGGTACAGTTCCAGTGGGTATGTAGGTGACTACAAAGGCTGATCTGCGCCCGGAAGGCTTTGCTGCAAGTAGGGCAGGATACAGCAGACAATTGAGTTTTGGACGAGCTGTTGGTACAGGATTTCCTCTCCTTGTGTTTTCCCTCTGCCTCTGAAATGCACTTGCTTTTGAAGGAAGCCACACCCTTTTTTATTTGGTCACACCAGGTGCAGAAATCCTGGGCGAGCTTCTCCCAGGACTCAAGGTTGATATCAAAACTCCTAAGTGAAGCCTTCAGAGTGTCCTTGTAGTTCTTCCTTTGACCGCCATGAGAGTACACCCCAGACTCAAGCTCTCCAAAGAAGATACGCTTTGGAAAGTGAGTATCAGGCATTCTGGTTACATGACCAGCCTAACTCAGTTGTGACTGTCTCAATATAGTGTGGATACTTGGCATGCCAGGTCGGGTGAGCATCTCAGTGTCTGGTATTTTGTCCTGCCATCTAATCTTAAGAAATCTCCAAAGGCAGCTCAAATGGAAGTGGTTGAGCATCTAGATATAACACTAAGGACTTGTTTGGTATTTTAAAGAGTTATCTCTGTGTATTATCATCTTTAATAATCTTTGTATTGACAAACCAAGATGCTTCTGATCCTGTTTAAAATTTTATTATTTAAGATGCATTTCTTTTCCCTATTCTTATTTTCAAAATACACTGTTTTGACTTCATAGAAATCATTGAATAATCGAAAGTTTACGGCATAGGAAGAGGCCACTTGGCCATCATGTCTCCGCCAGCCGAAAAACGAGCCACCCAGCCTAATCCCACTTTCCACTACCAATCACTTTAAATCTATGCCCCCTAGTCACTGATCTCTCTGCGAAGGTAAATAGGCCCTTCACCTCCGCTCTATCCAGGCCCCTCACAATTTAGCACATTTCAATTAAATCTCCCCTCAGCCTTCTCTGTTCCAAGGAGAACAAACCCAGCCTATCCAATCTTTCCTCATAGCTGCATTTTTCCAGTCCCGGCAACATCCTCCTAAATCTCCTCTCTGTAATGAGATGACCAGAACTGCACACAGTACTCAAGTTGTGGCCTAACCAATGAGCCGAAAGGCCTGTTTCTGTGCTGTATAACTCTATGACTCTATGACAATGATTTATACAGTTCCAGCATAACCTCCCTGCTCTTATATTTTATACCTCAGCGCATAAAGGAAGTCAGAGTGTGATCAGTACAAAGCAATTTCACCTTCCCCAGTCACAGTACAATGTTAGAAGTATAAAGGCAGCCCAAGCCCAGTGTCAGAGCCTGACTCCCAGCAGCCCAGACTGAGAGCTGCAGAGTCAGGCCCACCCAGGCCTCAAACCCAACTCACATTCGGAGATAAAGACAGAAAATGTTGGAAACACTTGGCAAGTCTGGCAGCATCTGTGGAAAGAGAAATAGAGTCAGCCTCAGCTCTGTAATCCCTCATCAGAAAGGAAGCCAACACGCAGATTCAGCATCTCAATTTTGCAAAGCTCGCAAATATCCAACCCTTGGAGTGACTGCACCATTAGATTAATGGTCCTGCCATCAGTTGTCCATCACCCCCCCAAGCTGCAATACAAGAGAATCCCCTTTAAATACAGAACTTGAGAGAACCCAACCCCTAACCACAACCCACGGATTGAACAAAACAAAAAGGGATTGCGTTAGGGAGGTGAGTCTGACTGGTTCCTCAGGCCTGGGTTGGGAAGGCAAGTCTGATGTGTGGCGTCCTGCAAGCACCCAGCAACTAAGCCCGCTCTCCGTCTCCGCACAGACTTTTTCTACTTTGAACAGCATCTGCAGCCTATCCACCTGGCCTGGTGACCAAGCTATCCCTTCCTGAAATCTTTCACAATCTTCATCATAATTAAATTATTCACATTAATTTGGTGTCTTCAGCAAATTTTGATCTTGCTTCCTCAGTTTGTAAGTTTAGATCAGTTGTGAGTATCATAAATAAGAGTGGCCGCATCGTAGATCCCATTGGAAAAGCACTTACCTCATCTTTCCAGTCTGAGAAATTTCCTTCCACCAATACTCTTTCCATTCCCCTCACCAAACTAGCTCTCTATCCATCTGACCACGTTCCCCTTAACATCATGTGTCATCATCTTAAAAACTGATACTAAAGAACGATTATAAACACGCTCTGCATTTTCTTTAACTATCCTCTCTGCAATTTCTTTGCTGATTCAAAAAGGTTGGTCAAGCTGACTGGCCCAGATTTCTAATGGCAAGTCATGCCAAATTTATAGAATCACATTGCTTGCTAAACTCAGTCTTGCCTAGAAACTGAGCAATCTTCTTATCTGTATTCTTCTTTCTTTTTTTTTAAACAAAAACAACTTTTAGATTTACTGCAATTACCTCCTAATCACTTTAATAATTGACTTGACTTCATAAATAATGTAAGGTGCTAAACAACTGTAAAATATTGATGTCTCCAGAGTCACTATAAATATGCTTACCACCCAGCTACTTCTTTGCTGTGCTTTGCATATTTCTCCTACCAAGTTTCTCAATCAAAGGATCAAAAAGATTTCCTGTCTTTTTAATCTCATATTGAATCTCCACATTAAGTAAAACCGATCGGAGCGCACTGGCACCTGCACAGGTTTATTGCACACATTCATTTGGCTCTTGATAGCTATCTTTACTCTGGGTTTCCTTTATAATACATTAAGACGAAACCACTTCTTTGAACTCAATATTTATAAAACTTATTCTCAGGATATGGGCAAGGCTGGCATTTATTGCCCATTGCAAGAATCCCTTAAGAAGACAGCAGTGCCTTTTTCTTCAACTACTGTAGACCATGTGGTGAAGTTGCTTCCACAATGTTATTAGGTAGGGAGTTCCAGGATTTTGACCCAGTGATGATGAAAGAATGGAGATATATGCTCAAGTCAGGATTTTGTAGAACTTGAGAGGAATTTGAAGGTGATGGTGTTTCCTGCACCTTCTGCCATTGTCCTTCTAGATGGTGGAAATCATGGGCTTGGGAAGTTCTGCCAAAGAAGCCTTGGTGAGTTACTTCATTGCATTCTGTAGATAGCACACACTGCAGTCACATTATATTAAAAGCAAAATACTGCAGATGCAGTTCCGAAGAAGGGTCATTGACCTGAAACATTAACTCTGCTTCTCTCTCCACAGATGCTGCCAGACCTGCTGAGTATTTCCAGCATTTCTTATTTTTATGTCACATTATATTGGTGGAGAAGGAATAGATGATTAGGCTAGTGGATGAGATGGTGATCCTGTGTCATAACCTGATTGCAATTGGCGAGTCATTGACCTGGATGTTCACCATGCAATCTGGCCAGGCCATTTAAAGCAACACTAAAAAACTACAATAAAAACAAGAAATGCTGGAAATACTCAGCAGGTCTGGCAGCATCTGTGGAGAGAGAAGCAGAGTTAATGTTTCAGGTCAGTGACCCTTCATCAGAACCTGCTCTTGTAGCCACAGCATTTATGTGGCTGGTCCAGTTCAGTTTCTGGTCAATAGTGAGCCCCAGGATGTTGATAGTGGGGGAATCAATGATGATAATGCCATTGAACGTCAAAGGGAGATGGTTAGATTCTCTCTTGTTTGAGATAGATTGAGTGGCACGAATGTTACTTGCCACTTATCAGCCCAAGCCTGAATGTTGTCCAGGTCTTGCTGCATATGGACATGGACTGCTTCAGTATCTGAGGAGTCACAAATGGTGCTGAACATCATGCATTCATCAGCAAACATCCCCACTTCTGACCTTATAATGGAGGGAAGGTCATTGATGAAGCAGCTGAAAATGGTTGGGCCTAGGACACTATCCTGAGGAACTCCTGCAGTGATTTCCTGGGATTGAGATGATTGACCTCCAACAACCACAACCATCTTCCTTTGTGCTAGTTATGCTCCAACCAGCGGAGAGTTTTCCCCCTGATTCCCATTGACTCCAGTTTTGCTAGAGCTCCTTGATGACATACTCAGTCAAATGCCATGTTGTGTTGATATTTTAACTTTGTACCACGCAATGCCTGGCGTATATATTACTGAGGTAAACAAGCACTCTATGCCAATCATGGCATTGTATTGCCAGTGTTTGGATACAAATGAAAGGTTTTCCCTAACATTACTTAGATAGGATTTTTTATTGAATGGCGGGTCAGGCTTGATGGGCTGAATGGCCTACTCCTGCTCCTATGTTCCTATGAAACGATTTATTTAGATGAGTGAGGAGAAACTGGTAATGAGACCACAGAAGTGATTCCACAATTGGGTACACCCAGCAGGGACACCCACTCACTTGTGATTTCCCAAGATGAGCTAATTGTGAGCAACATCGCACCCCCCACAGCCACTACTGGGAAAATGCAGAATCACCCCTAACATTCTTTGTTATGGGTCTACTGGTTCCATATAATTTTGGAGTTTTACATCTATATTGAATAGATAATTGGATGGATTAAAAAAAATCTATTTTGTCTCTCTATGGGAAGTTAAATGTTTTGCTGCTAACTGTGTCCACCTACTGTGATTGTTCCTCAGCACTGCTCTCATCTTATATGCTTCTGGATCATTTCAGACTCCTGCAGGGGACATCACAGGCATCAATCACTTTTATTTCCAAATGTGTACGGCTGAATAAGGCTAGGAAACAGTCACATCTGGTTCCTTAAAATCCCACAGCAAGAGCAAACCAGTGCTTTAATATATGCTGACCCTCCATAACTCCTGGATGCCATTCATTATACACAACTGAAACATATGTACCCAACAGAATATAATTGTTTAAGCAATGGTAAAGGATGTTAAGTTGTCATTTCTGATTGCCAAATATCAGGATCATCCTCCTCACACCATAATCTTAAGCTCATCAAAATTGCTGCCTGTATCCCATTCCACACCAATTCCTGCTCACCCATTGTCCCTGTTCTTGCTGACCTACACTGACTCCATCATCCATGTCTCAAATTTAAAATTCACATTCTTGTGTTTAAATCCTTCCATGGCCTCTCTCCTCCCTATCTCTATAACCTGCTTCAGCCTTGCAACCCTCCAAGAACTCTGTGTTCCACTGACTCTGGTCACTTGTGCATCAGCCACTACATTCACCACACAATTTACAGCCATGGGAGTTGGACAGAGAACTAAAATGACAGGCAACCAGAAGGTCGAGGTCACACTTACAGACTGAATGGAGCTGCTTTGCAAAGCAATCACCCAGTCTGCATTTGCTCTCTCCATTGTAGAGGTGACATGCATTATGAGCAGTGAATACAGTATAATAAATTGAAAGAAGTATAAGTATATCACATGGAAGGAGTGTTTGGAGCCTTGAATGATGGAAAGGGAAAAGGTAAAAAGGCATCTCCTGTGCTTGCATGTGGAGGGGCAGTGAGAAGAGGAGGAGGGTGTTGGTGATGCTGTAAGAGTGAACCAGGGTGTCACAGAGGGAAGGATCATTTAAAGATGCTGAAAGAAAGGGGAGGGGAAGATGTGTTTGGTGATGGTATCGTGCTGGAGGTGGCAGAAATGGCAGAGGATGATCTGTTAAATATGGAGGCAGGTAGCATGGAAGATGAAGACAAGGGAAACCCTATCATGGTTTTGGGAGGGAGGGGAAGGGATGAGAGCAGAAGTACAGGAAATGGGATAGGCACAGTTGAGGGGCCCTGTCAACCATATTGGAGGGAAATCCTCGGTTGAGGAAAAAGGAAGACAAACGCAATTGGAATGGAGCAACTCTCCGTACAAGAAGGAGGGTGGAATGATGAGTAATCAAGGCAGCTGAGGGAATCAGCGGGCCGAAGAAGCTTAATCCATTATATTGGAAGAGGGTTGAATACTGAGCTAGTTTCCATGCTCTAGAACTCAACAAATGGAGATCCACATTGTCATGCAGACCACCACCTGCCAAGACTGAGGCACACATTATTTCACCATATGAACATTAAAACTTAAAATTGTGGCTGGGAAGGAAAGAGAGCTTATCACAAGGAATTGCCAGGCCCCTGACTGGAAAGACATTTGCATAGTAACAGACAGTACTTGGAACAGACAAAGGGACCATTCCCTGCTCCAATTTAAATCACAATGGACTTTTGATTACCCGACATTGAAGCATTCCAGGTTAACTGCTAAGATTCCCCAAAACACAGAAGAAGGGTCAGACCAGTTTAGTCACATGACTAACTGACTGTTGGAGTTTTTTGAATTTGAAGTTGCTTAGAGAAAGAAACTCAGAAATCTGTTTGCTCCTGGACTGAGAATACTTCTCTCCTGTCTGCTCTCATCTCTTTCTCACCAGCTTTGGAAGCCATTAAAGACACATGAACCCCAAGAGAGAAAAGTCTCTTCCAGTGAACAAGGTTTAAGAAGAATACTGGGCCTCGACAAAAAGCAAGACTACCTACAATCAAGGACTACAGCGAGCTCGAAGCACAGTAAAACTTCTCTTCAGATCTTGCTTCAAACCTCTCCATTTTATTTTTCTTCTGCTCTTTTCTGTCCCTATTTGCATGTGCGTATCGCGTATGCATGCTGGTATGGGGCACAGCATGTATCTGTAAGTGTTAAGCAAATTAAAGTTTAAGCTTAAGGTTAAATAAATTTCATTTTTCTTCTTTAAACCTAAGAAAGCCTGTTTATGCTCATTTCTTTACCATATAATTGGGAGGTGGTGAACAAGGATTCAGCAAAAGGTAGTTCAAAACACAGTGGGTGGAATTTTATGCCACCCCAATGAGCCGGATGGTGCCAGGGGATGGCGTAAATTGTAGCAGGATGCTCCTGGAGGCTTTCCCGACCCGCTTCCGCCTCTGCCCCCCTTTGTGTAGGGCAGGGGGTGAATAACGGCCTTCCTACCCCGTGCTAATCAAGGCCCTTAAGTGGCCACTTTAAGGCCTTCACCCGCCTCCACCTGGATTTTACGCGTGGCAAGCGGGTGTCCTGGAGCCAGGAAAAGCTGCCTGGGAAAAGCACACAGCTTTTGATCATCTCAGAGGGTGGGTATCTGATTATCGGGCACAAGGTGCACGATGGAAGGCCACCCCCGCTACCCAATCATCCCGAAGACACAACACGCCGCCCCCCCCCACTTCCCCCCAAATGACCAGCCTTGCCTCGTCGGAGTCCGACCAATTACCCATGGTGCGGCAACCAAACCTGACCTGGACTCCCGGCTCCATATCTTTCTCTGCGGTCAGCTGGGCTGCAGTCCCATCAGTAGCCACCGCTCATGGTGATACTGCTGGGATTAAGAAAATGAGCCGAGGCAACAGAATTCTGATGAAAGGTCATTGGTCAGAACCAGACCTGCTCAGTATTTCCAGCATTTCTTGTTTTTGTTTCAGATTTCCAACATCTGCAGTATTTTGCTTCTACACAATTGAAGCAAAACTTCTCTACTCAAATCTTCTTGCAATAAAGGCTAACACAATATTAGCCTTCCTAATTGCTTGCTGCATGAGAACACCCAAATCACTTTGTACATTTCTAATTTCTTACCATTTAAGAAATATTCTGCACAGATAATGTCCCAGTCACTGCCATCACCATCCCCAGACATATTCTGTCCCACCGGCAGGACAGACCCAGCAGAGGTGGCGGCACAGTGGTATACAGTAGGGAGGGAGTTGCCCTGGGAGCCCTCAACATCGACTCTGGACCCCATGAAGTCTCATGGCATCAGGTCAAACATGGACAAAGAAACCTCCTGCTGATTACCACCTACCACCCTCCCTCAGCTGATGAGTCAGTACTCCTCCATGTTTAACAGCACTTGTAGGAAGCACTAAGGGTGGCAAGGGCACAGAATGTACTCTGGGTGGGGGACTTCAATGTCCATCACCAAGAGTGGCTTGGTAGCACCACTACTGACCGAGCTGGCCGAGTCCTAAAGGACATAGCTGCTAGACTGGGTCTGCGCCAGATGGTGAGGGAACCAACAAGAGGGAAAAACATACTTGACCTCGTCCTCACAAACCTGCCTGCCGCAGATGCATCTGTCCATGACAGTATTGATAAGAGTGACCACCGCACAGTCCTTGTGCAGACGAAGTCCCACCTTCACAATGAGGATGCCCTCCATTGTGTTGTGTGGCACTACCACCGTACTAAATGGGATAGATTTTGAACGGATCTAGCAATGCAAAACTGGGCATCCATGAGGTGCTGTGGGCCGTCAGCAGCAGCAGAATTGTACTCAACCACAATCTGTAACCTCATGGCCAGGCATATTCCCCACGCTACCACTACCATCAACCCAGGAGACCAACCCTGGTTCAATGAAGAGTGCAGGTTGGCATGCCAGGAGCAGCAACAGGCAAACCTTAAAATGAGGTGTCAACCTGGTGAAGCTGCAACACAGGACTATCTGCGTGCCAAACTGCATAAGCAGCATGCGATAGACAGAGCTAAGCGATCCCATAACCAATGGATCAGATCTGAGGTCTGCAGTCCTGCCACATCCAGCCGTGAATGGTGGTGGACAATTAAACAACTAACTGGAGGAGGTGGCTCCACAAATATCCCCATCCTCAATGATGGGGGAGCCCAGCACATCAGTTGCAGAAGCATTTGCAACAATCTTCAGCCAGAAGTGCCGAATTGATGATCCATCTCGGCCTCCAGCTGAAGTCCCCAGCATCACAGATGCCAGACTTCAGCCAATTCGATTCACTCCACCTGATATCAAAAACGACTGAAGGCACTGGATACTGCAAAGGCAGTGGGTCCTGACAATATTCCAGCAATAGTAAATGAAGACCTGTATTCCAGAACTTGCCGCGACCCTAGCCAAGCTGTTCCAGTACAGCTTCAACACTGGCATCTACCCTGCAATGTAGAAAATTGCCCAGGTATGTCCTGAACACAAAAAGCAGGACAAGTCCAACCTGGCCAATTACCACCCCATCAGCCTCCTCTCAATCATCAGTAAAGTGATGGAAGGTGTCATTAACAGCACCATCAAGCAGCACTTGGTTAACAACAACCTGCTCAGTGACATTCAGTTTGGGTTCCGCCAGGCCCACTCTCAGCTCTTGACCTCATTACAGCCTTGGTTCAAGCATGGACAAAAGAGCTGAACTCAAGAGGTGAGGTGAGAGTGATTGCCCTAGACATCAAGGCAGCATTTGACCGAGTATGACATCAAGCAGCCCTAGCCAAACTGAGGTCAATGGGAATCAGGGGGAAAACCCTCCGCTGGGTGGTATCATACCTAACACAAAGGTAGATGGTTGTGGTTGTTGGAGGTCAATCATCTGAGCTCCAGGACATCACTGCAGAAGTTCCTCAGGGTAGTGTCCTCGGCCCAACCATCTTCAGCTGCTTCATCAATGACCTTCCTTCAATCATAAGGTCAGAGGTGGGGCTGTTTGCTGATGGTTGCATAATGTTCAACACCATTCGCAACTCCTCAGATACTGAAGCAGTCCATGTAGAAATGCAGGAAGACTTGGACAATATCCAGGCTTGGGCTGATAAGTAGCAAGTAAGATTTGCGCCACACAAGTGCCAGGCAATGACCATCTCCAACAAGAGAGAATCTAACCATCTCCCCTTGACATTAAATGGCATTACCATTGCTGAATCCCCCCACTATCAACATCTTAGGGGCTATCATAGACCAGAAACTGAACTGGAGTAGCCATATAAATACTGTGGCTACAAGAGCAGGTCAGAAGCTAGAAATCCTGCAGCGAGTAACTCACCTTCTGACTCCCCAAAGCCTGTCCACCATCTACAAGGCACAAGTCAGGAGTGTGATGGAATACTCGCCACTTGCCTGGATGGGTGCAGCTCCAACAGCACTCAAGAAGCTCGACACCATCCAGGACAAAGCAGCCCTCTTGATTGGCACCCCATCCACAAACATTCATTCCCTCCACCA
The DNA here is from genome assembly GCF_036365525.1 of Heterodontus francisci. Lineage (NCBI taxonomy): Eukaryota > Metazoa > Chordata > Chondrichthyes > Heterodontiformes > Heterodontidae > Heterodontus > Heterodontus francisci. The sequence goes on along the minus strand of NC_090375.1, from coordinate 105,473,961 downwards.
CCAATGCACAGTGGCAGCAGTGTGTACCATCTACAAGATGCACTGCAGCAACGCACCAAGGCTCCTTAGACAGCACCTTCCAAACCCGCGACCTCTACCAACTAGAAGGACAAAGGCAGCAGATACATGGGAACACCACCACCTGCAAGTTCCCCTCCAAGTCATACACCATCCTGACTTGGTAGTATATCGCCGTTCCTTCACGGTCGCAGGGCCAAAATCCTGGACTCCCTTCCTATAGGGACTGTGGTTGTACCTACCCCACATGGACAGCAGCTGTCCAAGAAGGCAGCTCACCACCACCTTCTCAAGGGTATTATGGATGGGCAATAAATGCTGGCCTGGCCAGCGACGCCCACATCCCATGAATGAATAAAATAAAACATCTATTCCCCCTACCAAAGTGGATAACCTCACATTTTTAAGGTGGAACTGCACCCATTCAGGCAAGTGGAGAGTATTCCATCATACTCCTGACTTGTGCCTTGTAGATGGTGGACAGTCATTGGGGAGTCAGGAGGTGAGTTACTTGTGGCAGAATTCCTAGCCTCTGACCTGCTCTTGTGGTCACAGCATTTATGTGGCTGGTCCGGTTCAGTTTCTGGTCCATCTAAAAGGGTACTGCATAAGTGGCACAGTGGTGCATTTGTTAGCACCACAGCCTCATAGCTCCCGTGACCAGGGTTCAGTTCTGGGTACTGCGTGTGTGGAGTTTGCAAGTTCTCTCTGTGACTGTGTAGGTTTCCACCGGGCGCTTCAGTTTCCTCCCACAGCCAAAGACTTGCAGATTGATAGGTAAATTGTTTAGAGATACAGCACTGAAACAGGCCCTTCGGCCCACCGAGTCTGTGCCGACCATCAACCACCCATTTATACCAATCCTACACTAATCCCATATTCCTACCACATGCCCACCTGTCCCTATATATTTCCCTACCACCTACCTATACTAGGGGAAATTTATAATGGCCAATTAACCTATCAGCCTGCAAGTCTTTGGCATGTGGGAGGAAACCGGAGCACCCGGAGGAAACCCACGCAGACACAGGGAGAACTTGCAAACTCCGCACAGGCAGTACCCAGAATCGAACCCGGGTCCCTGTTGCTGTGAGGCTGCGGTGCTAACCACTGCGCCACTGTGCCGCCAGTGTAAGTAGGGGATGTGGTAGGGGATATGGGATTAATGTAGGATTAGTATAAATGGGTGGTTGCTGGTCAGCACAGACTTGGTGGGCTAAAGGGCCTGTTTCTGTGCTGTATTTCTCTATGATTCTAAGATAAGAACTTGTGGTGTTGGGGATAATATGTTAGCATAGATAGAGGATTTGCTAAGTAACAGGAAGAAGAGAGTTGGGATAAATAGGTCATTTTCAGGTTGACAAACTGTAACTAGTGCTGTGCCAGAGGCACCAATGTTGGGGCCTCAGCTATTTAAAATCTTTAGTTCTGACATGGATGAAGGGACTGAGTATGTTACATACAAACATATGAACATATGAATTAGGAGCGAAGTAGGTCATTCGGCTCCTCGATCATTCAATAAGATCATGGCTGATCTGTTTGTGTTTTGAAATCCATGTTCTCATCTACCCCCGATAACCCTTGATTCCCTTGCCTAACAAGAATCTATCTACCTTCACCTTAAAAATATTCACTGACCCCACCTCCACCACCTTCTGAGGCAGAGAATTCCAAAGTCACACAACCCTTAGAGAGAAAAAAATTTTCCTCATCTCTGTCCTAAAAGAGTGATCCATAATTTTAAAACAGTGCCCCCTAGTTCTGGACTCACCCACAAGAGGAAACATCCTCTTCACATCCACCTTCTCAAGACCATTCAGGATCTTATAAACTTCAATCAAGTCTTCCTTCACTCTTCTGAACTCCAGTGAAAACAAGCCCAGTCTGTCCAACCTTTCCTTATAAGACAACCTGCTCATTCCAGGTATCAATCGAGTAAACCACTTCTGAACCGCCTCCAATGCATTTACATCCTTCCTTAAATCAGGAGACCAAAACTGCACACAGTATTCAAGATGTGGTCTCACCACTTCCCTGTATAACTGAAGCATAACATCCTTACTTGCAGCCACATTTGCTGATGATACAAAGATAGGTCGGAAAGCAAGTTGTGAGAAGGACATAAAGAGTCTGTAAATGGATATTGTTATGAACGCTAGACTTTGTAGTATGGTTCTGTTTTAAAAACTGTGATCTTTAATGCAGTGTAAAATGGACATTCAGAGGAAACATGTGACTTCATACTAAATCTGCCCAGGGACAAGCTAGGGGTCTTGGTTATCGTAAAAACAAAAAACCCAGACCCTTTTGAAAGCAAAAATGCAACACCTAAAAGACATTGGGTTTCACTCTCCCAGACTCACAGATTGTAAACGGGGAGCCAGGAGCTCTAAAATGCAGATTGGAGTTGCAATTCTTACCATCTTGGGAGAGAGTGGCTTAGTGATAATGTCACTGAACTAGTAATCTGGAGGACCAAGCTAATGTGGTAGAGACACGGGTTCAAATCCCACCATGGCAGCAGGTGGAATATATGTTCAATTAATTAATAAAGATCTGGAATTGAAAGCTAGTCCTAGTAATGGTACTATGAAACCAGCATTGATTGTTGTAAAACTTGCCCCACTCAGTACAGGCATCTCCTATTCATAACTTTAAACATGGATTATTTGTTTGAAATGAGCCACAATGGACATTAAAAGTGGGCATGGGCTGCAAAGATAGCCACCGAAAGTCAGATGACTTTGACTTGTGTATTCAAGAACTGACTCACTGTCTGAGAGGACAGAAGAATACCTTCTAAACTAAGAGGTGTCATCAACACCCATCCTGAAACCATCGGGAGACATTCCTGAATTGAATGATTTTCTCCTGAAACAAAGAAGGTGACTGTCTTAACCCTCTTCAGGATGAATGTCTTAGAACAATAAATGGGATGAGGCTCTTCAACCTAAATCCCTACCATATTTGGAAAAGGAACTGTGAAAAGTCACATGATGGGGCAGCCATGTTGGTCTCCTTTTAAAAATCAGGCTGCAGAAAAAGCAGAAGGCTGTAACATCTTTGGCTGTCCAAAACTGTTCCTTTTCAAGTTCACCTCTTACCTTCCAGGAGCAGAGCGGAGAGGACCGGAGCGGACCTTTGGGGAGAACGCCGGGAGCGGAGCCTATAAATCGACCCCGAGGATTGAGGCCCAGTCTCTTACCTTCCCGGAGTGGAGAGGAGCTCTTACAGCGTGCCGGAGTTTTGAAAAAAAAGGCAAACAGTGACGTCAGAGGAGAGCTGCAAGGTGATTGGTTAGTGAGTAGCAGCTGTCAGAATATCTTAAAAAAATAAGGGGAAAGTTGTTTTTTTTTGGAAACAAAGCCTCTGGTGATAAGGTGAGTACTGCTAAAGTGTTTTTTTTTAAGGACTTTAGATGTAAGTGGGTAGAACAAGGCCCTCAGTGTAATTAGTATTTGTTAATTCAGGGAGTAACTAATTAATCTGAGGGTAAGTCATGGCAGGAGAGCTCAGCCCCATGAAATGATCCATCTGCGCTATGTGGGAAATCAGGGACGCTTCCAGTGTCCCTGATGACCATGTGTGCAGGAAGTGTATCCACCTGCAGCTACTGGCTACCCGCATTACAGAGCTGGAGCTGCGGGTGGATTCACTGTGGACCATCTGCGATGCTGAGGACGTCATGGATAGCACGTTTAGTGAGGTGGTCACACCACAGGTAGTATCTGCACAGGCAGAAAATAGATGGGTGACCACCAGTCTGAGTAGTAGGTGCAGCCAGGTAGTGCAGGAGTCCCCTGTGGCCATCCCCCCTTGGTACTAACGACATAGGCAGGAAGAGAGATGAGGTCCTGCAAAGTGACTATAGGGAGTTAGGCAGAAGGTTAAAAAGCAGAACCTCCAGGGTTGTAATCTCAGGATTACTCCCTGTGCCACGTGCTAGTGAGGGTAGGAATAGGAGGATTAGGCAACTGAATGTGTGGCTGAAGAGCTGGTGTAGGCGGGAGGGCTTCAGCTACTTGGATCATTGGGATCTCTTCTGGTGCAGAGGTGACCTGTACTAGATGGACAGGTTGCATCTAAACTGGAGGGGGACCAATATCCTTGCAGGGAGGTTAGCTAGTACTACTCGGGAGGGTTTAAACTAGTCTTGCATTCTCTCCGATGAGATAGTTGAGGCAAATGTCGAGGTTAAAGCAAGCAAGTCCAGTAGGTAGGCCGGGCATAGGCAGGACAGGGAGCGTGGAAGGTGTGGTAAGCTAAACTGCATTTACTTTAAATGCAAGAAGCCTTACAGGTAAGGCAGATGAACTCAGAGCGTGGATAGGTACATGGGATTGTGATATTATAGCTATTATGGAAACGTGGTTGAGGGATGGGCAGGACTGGCAGCTCAATGTTCCGGGGTGCCGATGCTTCTGGCGTGACAGAGGTGGAGGTAAGAGAGGAGGGGGAGTTGCACTATTGATTAGGGAGGACATCAAAGCAATACTTAGAGAGGATATCCCGGGGGGAATGTCCAGCGAGGCCATATGGGTAGAACTTAGAAATAAGAAAGGGGTGATCACTTTGATGGGATTATACCATAGGCCCCCCAATAGTCAGAGGGAAGTGGAGGAGCATATATCGAGGGAAATCACAGATAGGTGTAGGAATTATAGGGTTGTAATAGTAGGTGATTTTAACTTCCATAATATTGACTGGGATTGCCTTAGTGCTAAGGGATCAGATGAGGAAGAATTTGTTAAGTCTGTCCAGGATAGTTTTCTGAAGCAGTATGTGGATGGCCCTACTAGAGAAGGGGCTACACTCGGCCTCCTCTTTGGAAATGAGGATGGGCAGGTGGTTGATGTGTCAGTGGGGGAGCACTTTGGAACCAGTGACCATAACGCCAAAGACTTGCAGGTTGATAGCTAAATTGGCCATTAGCAATTGCCCCTAGTATAGGTAGATGGTAGGGAAATATAGGGACAGGTGGGGATGTGGTAAGAATATGGAATTAGTGTAGGATTAGTATAAATGGGTGGTTGATGGTCGGCACAGACTCGGTGGGCCGAAGGGCCTGTTTCAGTGCTGTATCTCTAAACTAAATTAAACTAAACTCTATTAGCTTCAAGATATTTATGGAAAAGGATAGGACTGGTCCTCAGGTTGAATGCTTAATTGGGGGAAGGCTAATTTCGATTACATCAGACAGGAACTCTCAAAAGTTGAATGGGAGAGGCTGTTTACAGGTAAAGGGACATCTGGCAAGTGGGAGGCTTTTAAAAGTGAGATAGGAAGAGTTCAGGGCCGGCATGTTCCTGTTAGATGGAAGGGCAAGGCTGGAAGTTTAGGGAACCTTGGTTGACGAGGGATATTGAGGGTCTGGTCAGGACAAAGAAGGAGGCATATGTCAGGTATAGGCAGCTGGGATGGAGCGAGTCCCTCGAGGAGTATAGGGGATGTAGGACTACACTTAAGAAGGCAATTAGGAGGGTGAAAAGGGGCCATGAGATTTCCCTGGCAGAAAAGATAAAGGAGAATCCTAAAAGATTCTATAAATATATTGAGTAAAAGGGTAGCTAGGGAGAGAGCAGGTCCTCTTAAGGATAAGTGTGACAATCTATGTGTGGAGCAACGGGAAATGGGCGAGGTCTTAAATAAATATTTCTGTTCGGTATTTACCGTGGAGAAGGTCATGGAAGCTAGTGAGATCAAGGGAAGGAACAGCGATATCCTGGAGCATATCAACGTTACAAAGGAGCAAATGTTGGAGGTCCTGAAGCGCATTAAGGTGGATAAATCCCCAGGGCCTGACCAGGTGTATCCTAGGATGCTTTGGGAAGCAAGGGAGGAGATTGCTGGAGCCCTGGCAGAGATTTTTGTATCATCGTTAGCCATGGGTGAGGTACCGGAAGACTGGAGGATAGCTAATGTTATTCCTTTATTTAAGAAGGGTAGCAGGGATAAGCCAGGGAGCTACAGGCTGGTGAGCCTTACATCAGTGGTGGGAAAGTTATTGGAAGGAATTCTGAGAGACAGGATTTATATGCATCTGGAAAGGCATGGTCTGATTAGGGATAGTCAGCATGGCTTTGTGCGTGGGAAATCATGTCTCATGAATTTGATTGAGTTTTTCGAGGAGGTGACCAAGAGGATTGATGAGGGCAGGGCGATAGACGTGGTCTACATGGACTTTAGCAAGGCCTTTGACAAGGTCCCGCATGATAGGCTGGTCCAGAAAGTTCGAACACATGGAATCCAAAGTGAGCTAGCAAATTGGATACAAAATTGGCTTGGTGATAGGAGGTAGAGGGTGGTAATGGAGGGTTGTTTTTCAGATTGGAGGCCAGCGACCAGTGGTGTGCCGCAGGGATCGGTGCTGGGCCCTCTGTTGTTTGTCCTATATATTAATGACTTGGATGTGAATGTAAGGGACATGATTAGTAAGTTTGCAGATGACACCAAAATTGGTGGTTTAGTGGAAAGCGAAGAAGGTTGTCTAAGGTTACAACAGGATATAGATCAACTGGGAAAGTGGGCAAGGGATTGGCAAATGGAATTCAATGCAGACAAGTGTGAAGTGATGAAACCAGGGCAGGACATGTACAGTGAATGGCAGGGCCCTGGGGAGTGTTGTTGAGCAGAGAGACCTTGGGGTGCAAGTACATAGTTCTCTGAAAGTGGCAACACAGGTAGACAGGGTGGTGAAGAAGGCGTATGGCATGCTTGCCTTCATCGGCCGAGGCACTGAGTACAAGAGTTGGACGTCATGTTACAGTTATTAGGCCGCATTTGGAGTACTGTGTGCAGTTCTGGTCGCCGCACTACAGGAAAGATGTGATTAAGCTAGAGAGAGTGCAGAAAAGATTCACAAGGATGTTTCCTGGTTTGGAGGGCTTGAGTTATAAAGAGAGATTGGATAGTCTGGGTCTGTTTACCCTGGAGCGAGGGAGGCTGAGAGGGGACATGATAGAGGTATATAAAATTATGAGAGGCATAGATAGGGTAGATAGCCAGAGTCTGTTTCCCATGGTAGGGGTGACTAAAACTAGAGGGCATAGATTTAAGGTGAGCGGGAGGAGATTTAAAGGGGATCAAAGGGGTAAATTTTTCACACAAAGAATAGTGGGTATCTGGAATGAGCTGCCAGAGGAAGTGGTGGAGGCAGGAACAGTAGCAACATTTAAGAGGCATCTGGACAGGTACTTGAATGAGCAAGGCATAGAGGGATATGGAATTAATGCAGGCAGGTGGGATTAGTATTGATAGGCATTATGGTCGGCATGGATGCGGTGGGCCGAAGGGCCTGTTTCTATGCTGTACGACTCTATGACTCTATGACTAGTACAGAAAACCAACCGCCTAAGTGTTAAAACTACGAGCAAGTAACTTTGTGACCTTTTGAAAATCCACCTCTTCGAGAGAATCCTGCAACGACTTCAATATATAACTCCCGCTATCGAATTCATCTAACTACATTTCAGGAGTGAAAACGCCTTTTTCATTGGGCCCGCAACGCATGCCTTTTTCCCCAAGCCGAGCCAAATCATGTGACTTATGAACTATCCCTTTGCCTGTAATTTGTGAAAGTGCACTATCTTCTTTGACGGCTTTCTTTCTTAAGTGTATTTGTGTGTGTGTGTGTGTGTGTATATGAGTGGTGAGTGACTGATGTAGCATTAGATTTTCAGGGTGAATGTGTGAATAAAAATAATCCTCTTTATTTAAACCCATGAAAAGTGTACTGCTGGTTATTCAAATTGGCTATATAATCAGGGGTTAAGAAACACAAACATCTTCCTTTCCAGAACTCACTGATTGCAGACGGAAAAGGGAAAAAGAACTGGGGTTTCAGTTCTCTCTCAATTCTGCCCGTAACAAACCCATCTGGTTTACTAATGTCCTTTATGGAAGGAAATCTGCAGTACTTACCTGGTTTGGCCTGCATGTGACTCCAGGCCCACAGAAATGTGGTTGACTCTTAACTGCTCTCTGAAATGGCCGAGCAAGCCACTCAGTTGTCAAGGGCAATTAGGGATTGTCATAAAATGCTTACCTTGCCAGTGATGCCCACATTCCATGAAAAAAGGAAGGCCCAGGTGATTTTGCTGGGGTCAGAATTATGGTCTCTGAGAATTGTCAAAGGCAAACAACTATTGACTTCCGATCTGAATAAATTTGACAGGCGTCCCTAGGTCTGAGGGCTGAAAGGAAGATCAGCAGAACGGGACAACCTAAAGAGAGAAAGATCAATGGATTGTTTCTGGGAAACGGCTGCTGTCAGATCACTGATACAACAAAAGACTGGTAAGATTTGAATCTGTTTGGAAAGTTGAGGTTTGTGGAGGAGAAAAGACCAATGGGGTCACTAGAGATTGCCTTATCACAGAATCGCAGATTTGTTACCACACAGAAAGAGGCCATTTGGCCTGTCGTCTCTGCACTGGCTCTCTGAAAATGCAGTTTTCCTAGTGCCATTCCCCGGCCTTCTCCCCATAGGCCTGCACATTCTTCCTTTTCAGATAACAATACAATTTCCTCTTGAATGCCTTGATTGAACCTGCCTCCACCACACTCTCAGGCAGTGCAATTATTAATGGAAGTCCAGTTGAATATACATGGAAGCAGTAAGTGAAGAGGACATTTGCTTTGAAAAGGACACAGGGAAATCCATCTCATTGTAGCTGGGAGGATTTTGGGACTTTGAACCTCAAAAATACCTTTTCAATGAGAACACTGTTACGTATAAATGTGGTATGAGGTTTTTGAGTGTGTTGAAATGGGAAATACCTTTCTGTGTAATTTAGTTTATTAGATATCTACTGATTACTGTTTAGTTAATGTCAATTTCTTGTTTATTTGCTATAGTAAAAGTCTTAACATGTGAAATCTTGGCATGTAATTCTTTAATAGGTCTGGGAAGTTCATATCTCTTGTTTTAAAGTTAGTGGTCTCTATTGAGGTCGTAACAGGTTAAGTGAGTGGGCAAAAATTTGGCAGATGGAGTATAATGTAAGGTGGTCCACTTTGGTGGGAAGAATAGAAAAGGAGAATATTATTTAAATGGAGAGAGACTACAGAGTGCTCAGTACAGAGGGATCTGGATGTCCTCGTGCGTGAATCACAAAAGGTTAGCATGCAGATACAGCAAGTAATTAGGAAAGCAAATAGAATGTTGGCCTTTATTGCAAGAGGCATAGAGTTTAAAAGTAGGGAAGTCTTGCTACAAATGTACAGAGTATTTTTTGAGACCACACGTAGAGAACTGCATGCAGTTTTGGTCCGGAATTTTACGCCATCCCAACTAGCCGGGTGGTGGCGGGGGGTGGTGGGGTAGCGTAAAATGGAGCAGGAGGCTCCGGGAGGCGCTCCTGGTGCGCTCCCGTCTCCGCCCCTCTTTATGTAGGGTGAGGCGGTTGAAAAATGGGCCACCCGCCCCAAAGGGCCTTCATCCACCTCTACGGGGATTTCACCTATGGCAATTGGCCGCCCCTGCTTCCTCAACCACTCCCAGGACTCAAGACACCCCCCCTTCCCCCCAAACGACCGCCCTTGCCTCACCGGGGCCCGACCATTCAGCCCCTGGTGAGGCAACCCTAACTTACCTGCACTCCTGGCTTCATGTCCTCGGCTGGGCTGCAGTCCCAGCAGTGGCCACTACTCCCAGTGGCGCCGGCAGCTCAATGAGGCAAAACTTCCTCCCTTCAGCTGGTGGAAGTACCACCTCGGAACAATTAAAGCCCGGGAACCTGTAAAATGCAGGACAGATCCCCAGGCTAGGTGGAAGCAGGGTCGCCACCGACGTTTATGTGGGTGGCCAGCTCCCATCCACCTGACGTAAAATCCAGCCCTTGGTCTTCTTATCTAAGGAGGGATATATTTGCATTGGAGGCAGTTCAGAGAGGGCTCATTAGGTTGATTCCTGGGATGAAGGGGTTGCCTTATGAAGAAAGGTTGAACAGTTTAGACCTATACTCATTGGAGTTTAGAAGAATGAGAGGTGATCTTATTGAAAGATATAAGATTCTGAGGGGGCTTGACAGGGTAGATGCTGAGAGGATGATGCCGCTCATGGGGGAACCTAGAACTAGGGGGCAAAGTTTCAAAGTAAGGGGTATCCCATTTAAAACAGTAATGAGGAGGAATGAGGGTCATTAATCTTTGGAATTCTGTACCCCAGAGAGCAGTGGAGGCCTGGTCATTGAATTGTCAAGAAAACGTGCTATGCTGAATGAGGACTTTTTAATTTATTAGTTGGAAACCTACTTTAAACTTTTAAAAATGAAAGCTGGGATCCTACATTTAACTTTTAAAAAGCTGGCAGCCAAAATGGCCACCACAATTTGCATTGAAACATCTCAAATTCCAGGACATCAAATTGGAGACACATGTCTAACAAGGCTCCCATCCAGGACAATAACTGAGTAGTTATCCAGTATCACCCTCATTAGCGGGACATTCAAAGCCATCTTGAAGCATTCATTAGTGGTGATGTACCTCCAGGAGAATCATTGAAACAATGAGATCGAAGAGAGATTGAGAATTCCCAGACTTGAATCTAATTAAATTGCAAACAAAGACACTGGACAATCATGTGACTGCCTCCCCATCTGTGAATGGGACAGCACTGTCTCGTTAGACATATTTATTTTTCTTAAATTTCTGATGTTTGTAGCCTTTTGCTACAAAGGAACAAGCTCCTGAGACTTTGAGCGCAGTACCCATGGAGAGGTGTCTCTTTTGCGCTTTCTGTCTCTCCCAAGGTGACCTTGGGGTGTTCTAAACTTGCCTGCTGGCTGGAAAAGATCCAAGCAAAGATCCCCAGGAAGAAGACCACCTGCTCACTGTCTCCAAGAATATCTACCAACCAAAAACGTCAGAACTCCAGATTCAGCCAGAAGACAACTGAATTAACAGACACCACAGACAGAATATTAATTTTATTTATTTTGGACTCTAATCCAACCCAAACTATTCCTCTCCACTCTGTAATCTATTTGTGTGTGTATGATTCTCGTGCATGTGTGTGAGTGAAAGTATAGCATAGTTTATTATTTTATCTAGATCGGGTTTTTGGTTAAGTGCAATAAACTCACCTCTTTCTTGTTTAAACTCAAGAAGACCTGTCCGATTGTTTTTTTTTAATGTTCACAACAAAGGCAGAAAGGTAAAACACTCACTGAAATGATAAGCACATCCACACTTTAAAAAGGAATAAACCCTATTGTAGTCAAACATGGAAAAAGACAAGATGGGAGACTGGCGACCCCCTCCTCACCTGATGGTAACAGAATATATTCAAGGCTGCGTTAGATAGATTTTTGATCTATAAGGCAATAAAGGGTAATGGTGGGGGGCGGGGGGGGGGGGGTGGGGGTTGCGGGCAGGAAAGTGGAGTTAAGGCCACAATCAGATCAGCCGTGATCTTATTGAATGGCGGAGCAGGCTCAACAGGCCTACTCCTGCTTCTATTTCTTATGTTCTTGTGTTCTTATGGAGCTTAACCTACAGGCTTAGTTGCACACTTTAGAGGTGATTCTGCAATTTCCCAAGATGTGCTTCTATCAATTATTGATGAAAAATCACAGACTGCATGTCCACAAGTTCCTGAGATGCCCTTCTGAGTCATGATTCCCACTGGAAGTGCCAGATAACCGAATCAGCCCTCTTTTTTGTCTGCTAAAATGATATGAGTTGATAGATATTGCATTTGCAATTTATAAAGGGATATGAGGATAGTGTGGGAAAAAGGCATTGAAGTGAAAGATCAGCCATGATCATATTGAATGGCGGGGCAGGCTCGATGGGCTGAATGACCTACTCCTGCTCTTATGTTCCTTTTAGATTAGATTAGAGATACAGCACTGAAACAGGCCCTTCGGCCCACCAAGTCTGTGCCGACCATCAACCACCCATTTTTATACTAATCCCATATTCCTACCAAACATCCCCACCTGTCTCTATATTTCCCTACCACCTACCTATACTAGTGACAATTTATAATGGCCAATTTACCTACCAACCTGCAAGTCTTTTGGCTTGTGCGAGGAAACCAGAGCACCCGGAGAAAACCCACGCAGACACAGGGAGAACTTGCAAACTCCACACAGGCAGTACCCAGAATCGAACCCGCGTCCTTGGAGCTGTGAGGCTGCGCCACTGTGCCACTGTGTCTATGTTCCTATTGCTTTCAGATTTTTCTTAACTCCTGTTTCGAAATGCACCACAGATGTCAGATGAAACTACAGGAAAAGAAAAATTAGAATTTTGAATCGTTATTCCACAAATGGAAATGTGGGTAGTTTCTTTGTCGCGAGGCTTTGACGATGGGACTTATTTAGTTCATTTTTCTTCGGAATAAGAACTGTGTTGACCAAAACAGTTATTGTCTATTGAAAATGAACTAGCTGGCAAAGATAAATTTAAGTTTAAATGACAACAAGATAAATAATTGATGACCTTATAGATAGGATATCAATAGAAAAAAAATTCAGTTAATTCTAAACATAGTCTTACAGAATAAGAATCACGAACAGTTTCCTTTATGGGTCACAGAAACTGATAACTTCTAAAGTAAATCAAAAATAGTTCTTATTTCATGTGATAAGGAAATGACTGTGTATGAATGATAGATTAGGTTTTAATTATTTTCTTATTGGGCCAGATTTAATATATTGTGCAGCAATGTTTATTTATGATTTACCAACAAATGGAAAATTATACAGTAGAAATGTTACAACTATTTTTGAAGAATCTTTAGTTTGTGGGTGTGCAGTCTGTGATTTTTCATCAATACTGGATAGAAACACACCTCAGGAAATTGCAGAATTACACATTAAGTATTTTTCATCTTTCTAAAAAATCTGAATTTCTACCTTGTTCTCTGTGTGTTTGAAAAAATGTAGGTACTTCCTACATAAATTGCTTCATGTAATTAAATTCTAAGGAGCATAACCGTATAAAAGTGTTAGCATTGTAAAACCTTTCAAAGTTAAATTATTGTCGAAAAAAGCAACCATTTATTGTTTTCATCAGTGCAAATAGACAAAGAGATTATTCAGAGAAAAAATATAGTACTACTTTAGCAACTGTTTGACTATCATTGCACTTAAGGATAAATAGATGCCAGACAAGTTAACTCCTCAGCATCACCAAACTATGATATGTGTGTTTTCTGGGTGAAAAATTTTACTTTGAGACATCCAGTGGAGCAGGCTATTTTGATTAGAATTCAGCCTAGAGAGATAGCTCCCTTTGGGTGGCGCAGTGGTTAGCATGCAGCCTCACAGCTCCAGTGACCCAGGTTCAGTTGTAGGTACTGCCTGTGCAGAGTTTGCAAGTTCTCCCTGGGGTTTCTGCTGGGTGCTTTGGTTTCCTCCCACAGCCAAAGACTTGCAGGTTGATAAGTAAATTGGCCATTGTAAATTGCCCCTGGGGTAGGGATGTGGTAGGGAATATGGGATTAATGTAGGATTAGTATAAATGGGTGGTTGTTGGTCAGCACAGACTTGATGGGCCAAAGTGCCTGTTTCAGTGCTGTATCTCTAAATAACTAGATGAAGTGTGATTGAAAATCAGACCACTCCTGACATTACAGCAAACCTCAGGTAAATGAGGAAATGGTTGAATGACTGGGAAGGGACATAACCAAGCCAGGAGGTAGTATTAGCAATGGGCTAGTAGCAGCAGGATCATCTGGCTGTGGAGATTGTGATGCCTAGAATGTGAGCTTTGGCGTTGGTTATGTGAGTATTTTCTGGTATGCTATGTTGTGCAATTGTCCTCTGGAAACTGGATAATCCAGGTTTCAGATTGAAAAACAAATGTTGCCAATAATTGGTTACTGTGCAGATGGACTGCATTTTCTTGGGCTTTTCCTGCTTTGACGGAGGTTCAGCAAAACTCTATGGGCTAGATTTTACCAAGGCCATGACATTGGGCTCCGTGGCAGGGGGGGTGGGGCTGGAAGATGGTTCCGGCAGTGGCCCACCACGGAGGCTGTGCCAGGAGGGCCCGGCCCGATCCTCCTGGCAGCGAGGGTCCGTGGCGGCAACCACCACCCCAACCACCCCCCCCCCCACCCAACCCCTCTGCTGGGCGATGGGACCTGGATTTAAATATTTAAATTAATTAGTTGAATAAATTTAAATCAACTTACCCTGAATCTTCTGGGCCCGCCACAATCTTCAGTGTGGCAGCTGCACTCCCGTGCCTTCAATTCCCTGTCTGGGGAAAGCAGGCATGATGCTGGTGGGGAGGGGGAGGAGTTATGTGCTTACTTCAGGTGGGGACGGGGTCAAATAAGCATCATCAGTGTAGAGGATAGTGGGAAGGAGTGCACTTTCAATTTTGTGCAGACTTATGGTGGGGGGAAGGTCAGAATTCAGAGGTAGGTTTTTTGGGGAGGGAGAAAGGGCAAATACTCACTGCAGTTTTTATTGGGGATTGGAAAGGGGCATTACAATTTTATTCTGTAAATTTTGGAGGGGGGGGGGGGTTCACTTGAAAAATTCAAATTTGCTGGCAGGGCTAGCTGCCCTTTAAAAATGGCCTCAGCGCCCGCGCACAGGCAGCTGATGCCACTGCCGGCGATGGACAGCCCACCCCCTCCACAAGATTGGGAGGGGGGGCGGCGGGTCACCCCAGCTATTTAAATGAGCTGCGGAGCAGGAGACCACGGCGGCTCTTCGGTGTGCAGCCTGCATATGTGGGACGCCATATTTTGAGCTCGTCGCCAGAAGCGACGGCAGGCACTTAAAATCCAGTCCTATGAGTGTAATTGGAAGTTCTATTAAAGCTACGGCGATGGGTTGAGAAAAGGTGTTTTGCCACCTACGAGTCTTCAAAGTATGGTGTCCTTCCTGCAAAGCAGGTAAAACTATCCATAAAGCAGGCCAACTTTTGTCACAGATTAAACCTTTCACTCAGTAAGGTGCAGGGAAAGTACAAGACTTTAGTGGATAAAGGTCTTCTGGGCTAAAAATGCATGACAGCTGTAGCCAGCATCAATCGTCTTGTTTGGTTACTGATTGAAATTTGGACCTAGCCTGTTTTATTTCATGATATTATGGAATCTAATCATGATCTCGGCCCTGGCCGTTATCTTTTGCTTAGCTAAATTCATCATTGTACTGGGAAAATGTGCCTTTCTAGTAGATTTTTCTATTTTAGCTTTAAAGTTTATGCTTCGCACATCTGAATTAACAAAAATTTCTTTGGGTCAAGATACTTATTTCCGACTTGTTCAAGTAACAAACTCTAATTGTTACTATCCTGTTTTGATTGCTTTAAAACACTTTGCTAAACTTGAGATGCTGAAAGGAAATTGTAATAACATTTGTATCTGTTTACAAGTTCTTCATGTTTAACAAATAGTTCCTGTACAGGCCCAAATTTCCAACATAAAGAATTTTACCCCCATTGTATTTCCAAATTTTATGCAGTTATGTAATTGTATGTTTAGTGAACTTTATACTTTTGTTGAAATAACATGTGTTGTACTTTCTTGGATGTGGTACGCTGCAATAGACACTACATACAGAAAACAGTTTGCTTTTAGTTATCTGAAGTAGCTCATAGTCTTAGAAAAATAGGGTTAATAATTATAATTTCACAATCAATTAAACCATATTTTCTCAAACCAAGACATCAAAGGAAAACACTGAAGTCCACATAAAATTTATGTAATTATTAGCTCATATACTCAATCAAATAATTAACCTGACTTCTGTCTGCTGATTTCATGGGAAATTGCAATCTGTATGAACTATTTGAAAATGTATATTAAAAATGGTTTAAGATGATTACAATCCATTAGTGCATTAATTTCATATTGTATTATAACAACTGCTGAAGTTCATTATGTCACAAATGATATAAGATCCCTCAACTATATTTTCTCTTCCATGCACAATGATATTGCTGGAATGACATGGATCACTATAGCTTTTATTTGACATTAATACTTACGTGTAACTTCTATGGTTTTAATTTTCCTTACTTAAATGTGATATAAATAGAAAACATGATAAGGATTTCTGGGTTACCAGTAATATCCCATTTATGGCTGACTTGGCCAGAACTCACATGTCTCTGTTACTTATCAGCAGATAGCTTTTAACTTTTAGTTGGTCGACCAACCATTCTGAGTAGCATCAATTGACGCATAGGTCTCATTTGGATCTGACCGACGAGCTGTGACTGCCTAACAGGAACTCCTGAAGAATCCCTTTAGATTTGGGCCACAGCAGTGTTGACTAGCTGGATGCCCACGGTAGCTGTAGGGTGAACCTGGGCAGGGGGGAGGCAACGTTGATGGGGCAATCCCTGGCGAGTGGTCCACAGCATTATTGTCGGGCATGGTGTAACACTCCATCCATTACAGATAATGTATTAAGGAGTATATTATGAATAGTCGTTTGGTAGTACAGAACTTGAGTATTGCTGAAAATAGAGACATGTTGTCAAAGTTTTTCGTCTTGCACTCATCAGGACAATCTGCAAGAATATGTATGGGAAAACAACAACTTTATCCTGTATGAGAAGAGAGTGCTGATTGGTTGGCAAGTGAACTCTGATTGGTAGAGGCACTGCCATGGAGAATGCACCAGTTTACAGTGACTGACAGTTAACTGCCTAGCTTTGTTTGAAATTTAAACCAGGCAGCTTGACTCTGATTGGTCAAGGCATTGCCCTGAGGAATGAACCAGTGAATGGCTGTCACTTATTTTGTTCAGCTGAAACAGGCACAATGTTTGTACATATTCTTTCTGTCTGCAAAGAACAGGGCCCTATGTACTGATATATGTAGCTTCCAGTACGCGCAGAACATTCAGTATAAAGTTGTTGTTTTCCCGTACATTGGTATTCTTGTGGATTGTCCTGATGATTGCAAGATGAAAAGCTTCGACAACATGTCTCTATTTTTAGCAATACACAGAATATTATGAATATATGAAAAGTTTAAAATAGTTGAGAGGATATAACCATAAGACGCAGGAGGGAGCTTAATTATGGAGAATGAAAGTATGTTGAAGATATTAAATAAATATTTCACATCAGTGGAAGTGAAAATGGAGGTGAACAGAGAAAGATATGGAATAATTGTCAGAGATAACAGTGGAAAATATTTTTTTTTCTAAATAAAGATTAGCAGAACTCAAGGTGGAAAAGTTGCCAGCCCATTGTTATTGAATTTGCTTCCACCATCCTTTCAGGCAGTGCATCCCAGATCATAATAACTCGCAGTGTAAATTATCTTTTCCTCTTGTCACCTCTGGTACTTTTGCCAATTACATTAAAGCTGTGTCTTCTTGTTATCACCATTTCTGCCACTGGAAACATTGCCCGGGATTTTGCAACTCCAATACCAGCGAATGCTGAGACGTTTCACCGCTATTGAGGGTCAGAATGGTGCCACAACTTCCAGCGGCACACATGTGCACACTTATGCCATTATCCAGAAGTTGCAGTGCTCAAGAATGCACTCTGCACTCTCCGGAGCCTCTGAAGATGATCCACCAGTCTGCTCTTTAAAGAGACAGGGACCCGTAGTTCGGCAATTTTGGCTAATTACCCACAACCTACACTAATTTTTACCTGAGTTGGATTAGAGCTGGTACCAACAGCACAGGGCCTGCTCGGGAAAAGTTTTTCTGTTGACACAACTCCATAATTCCAGGAGGACACTGGCAGCAGCAGGAATGAACTGTCGGGTGTGTTCAGACATTTTAAATGTTGAATTTGATTTCTTAATTGTATGTAACTTTTTAGCATGGCTTATCAGACTTCTTAAATGTTCATATGACTTTTTTTGTAGCAAGATTGAAGTGACTTTTAGAAACTGCATCGGATCTTTTAAAATCCTGCTGACATGCATATGACATTTTAAAATGATTTCAACATAACTTAGACTATCTTTCCAACAGTTACTGCAACACCTTAAAGATTAAGTCTGTGAGAGAGAAACATGTCTTTTCAACTCTGTGCTTATTATGCTTTCTGTTTTATGAGGGCATGATACAGGGAGCAATAAAGAAGTGCGGGCACCATTCCCATAGGCTGATCAGGAGGCATTATTACCCACCCCAAAGACTGTTGGAGGAGTTGTGTGTGAAGTGACTACGTTTCAGTAAGGAGGAAATCAGCCACCTCTGATATCTTACAGGAGGACCTGAAGCCATGTTCTGGATCCCGCACTGTCGGTGGCAATGAAGGTAACCGCAGAACTGAATTTTTATCTGTGCGGGTCATTTCAATCAGATACTGGTGACATGTGCAACATCACCCAGAGCACTGCGAGGGTCTGCATTCATCAGGTAACCAGTGTTATTTTCCATAGGCCTCCGATTTCACTGACATTGACATGTCCCCAGCACAGATAAGGGAGAGGTGTATTACATTTCACAAGATCGCTGGCTTCTGCAAAGTGTTTGGGGCCATCGATGGAGCACATATCCCATTGAAGGCACTGAACGATGTACCTGTTGCATACATTAACAGGAATGTCATGATCGTTTGCGATGTCCAACTGAAGATTCTGAATGTGAATACAGATCACCAGGGAAGTGCTCATGGCACCTTTGTTCTCGGGAACTCGAGCTTGTATCACTCCATGAGTACATGACCTCAAAGATCTAGATGGCTATTAGGCAACAAGAGCTATCCGCTAAAAACTTTGACACCTTACTGCAGGACCAATAGTGCAGCGCAGGAAAGAAAGAAGCAAGCACACATGTGCACATGTTAAGTGGTGGAGAGGACAATTGTGTTGCCGGTGCCTGGACAGGTCAGGGGGCATTTTTCAGTACTCTCCTGTTGATGTGTCAAAGATTGTAGTGGCCTGTTGTGCATTGCCCAATTTTGCCCTGCACGAAGGACTGAACCTTCATCCCACAGACAAAATTTCACCAAAAATCGATGAAATGGAAGAACCCAACATAAATGTCACTGGAGTCATGCCTCATGGAGCACCTGAGGAAGCCCCAGGTGCAGTCTGATGCATTTGGACATTGAGACTGATAAAATCCCTCTCCATCCCCCAGGAAATCAGACAAAAGGACAGTGTGGGTGGAAAGTGAGACAAGTGATATTTTATTTAGCAGCAAAGACTCGTTGCAAAACCTTTGAACTGGTTATTGCTGAACAAGGTCAACCTCAGCTGCTTAGTGCAAGATCTTTGCTACAATTTTCATTAATTAGCTCTTTTATTACTTTTTAACTGTTGTAACATTAAAATCTTTCAGGCTAATAAAATCATTTTTAACAGTTTAGAATGTCTACAGTCTTCTGGAAAAACAATAGTCTCAAATAGAACACATGCAGTCAATTCTAAATATAACTCTCAATAAATAACACAACCTTTCCTCAAACCAAAATACCCAAAATTTTGCCCAGTCATCTGTGCCTGGGGGGTCACAAAGCGGGATGAGAAAAAGATGTGCCCTCTGCAGTAGCTGGCACCCTGATGCCTCCTGCGTCATCCCTGCACCCACGACCTGACCCCTCGTGTGCCAGACAGAGCCTTGGCCAGCAACCGATAATTCGTCAGTGTGGTGCTGCTGGCCAGAAGCTGAATTCATTAGAAGCACAGCTGTTGGCTTGTGGGCCTGCATTGTTTCTGTACTTGTAGCCATCAAGAGCAATTCTGTTGGAGTCATTTGTATAACTGCCATGACAGCTGCATACAACCCATGTGTTTGTATTAGTGTCTGGTTAATGCAACTTGCAGCATCCTGATTGAAATGGGTCTGGTTTGTAATAGGTTTGGAGACAGTTGTCATTCACTAAAAACAATTTCATATCTCCGCCCAGTGGGGCGCAGATAAGAGATCTTTCCAAGCACTTAGTGAGCTCTGTCTCCAAAGGCAACTGAATTTTACGACCAGTTAACTGAAAAATCAACCCATTAACAAGATCTTCATTTCGTAGCCTTTCAAATGAAAACATTTCCAAGAACTGTACAAACCCTGGCAGATCACATTAAATCATTCAATTTTTTCCAACATTGCTCTGAGTTAAGTGGAACAGTGCTGTTAGCAGTCACAGACTCTGCGACCTCCTTCCATGGCAAGATGTTGACTTTTCTAGGTGCCCTGAACTTAACATTACCAATAGGATGATAATGCATCACATCCACCTCATTGAAGTGTGTTGAGGTCTTCAACACTAACATTTTGACATCTCTTCCTCACATCTGCCTTTTGTGTTGCAATCTTCAGGTGGAATTTTATGGGTGCCCCTAAAACAGGGTCCGAGGCGGGGGGAGGGGGGCCCATAGACTTGTGACAGGAGAGGGGGCGTGGAGGGTCTGTGCACTCCCCATTGCAACCCAATTTTGTCATGGGAAGGATAGACCAACGATAGCCCTCGTGCCCAGAGGCCAATTGAGGCCCTTAAGTGGCCCTTCCTGCCACTACTGGGATTTAACTGACAGCAGGGGTGGGGGTGGGTGGGGTGGTGGGTGCTAAGCCACGCCAGGAGGTCGCCTGGTAAAATTAGGTGTCCTCCCTGTGGGTTCGGGGAGTTGGGGTGCCCTCCTCTGTGGACAATCTGTGGCCCACAGAGGGCCCCGCCAGCAAACAAAAATCTCACTGTACCCCACTTCCCTTGTACTCAATGGTCCCAGTGACACTGCCGATACCACTGAGCTGCTGGCCCTGTCATTGGCCGGCACCTCTTGGAAGCAGGATCCCCATTTTTAAAGGGGCAGGGATGCCGGCGCCAAGCTGTGAATTAGTCTGGCACTGTAGAATCGCTCGGGGGTTTGGGGGGCTCCAGCTGGCCAAAGTGG
This sequence comes from Heterodontus francisci, assembly GCF_036365525.1. Lineage (NCBI taxonomy): Eukaryota > Metazoa > Chordata > Chondrichthyes > Heterodontiformes > Heterodontidae > Heterodontus > Heterodontus francisci. The sequence goes on along the minus strand of NC_090375.1, from coordinate 105,453,161 downwards.
GATTACCTCACCTTTCAGCCTGGGGCCAGGAGCCCTGCCATGGGCAGAAAATTCTGTCCTTCTCTTCTGTTATCAAGTAAATAAGTGCTTTTCAAATAATTGTTTATTTTACTTAGCTCATCTTTTTATAGACTGTCCATTGCACTTTCCTTTTTTTTTAAAAAGCTATTAAAACTGCTTAAACGTTTTTACATTAAATTATATCATAAGTTTCACAAGTTTTTAAAAGTTCTCAACAGTAATTGAAAGGGTTCAAATGTGTTTAAAATCATTATAAATCAATCACCTGCCTTTGAGCTGAAGACTCACCTTAATGGCCATGCCTTCTGCTTGTGATATCATTAGGGGGTGTGGCTTCACTTGGAAAGCCCCTGCTACAAGGTCTCACTGATCCTCTCGTCTGTGCGTCATGCTGCAGTGAGTAGTTAAAGTTCTCACTGCAGCCAACAAACTTGGTGAGTTCACAATTCTCAGCGCGGTCAGCAGCGAACGTCGCCGCTGGGCCATTTTCACCGTATTCACCTTATAGAGACACATGCAATAAGGGTGCAACTGTAATTATGGGTGAACTTAATCTACATATAGATTGGGCAAACCAAATTAGCAATAATTCTGTAGAGGAGGATTTCCTTGAGTGCGTATGTGATGGTTTTTTGGACCAATATGTTGAGGAACCAACTAGAGAACAGGTCATCCTAGATTGGGTATTGTGAAAGGAGAAAGGACTAGTTAACAACCTTGTTGTGCGGGGTCCCTTGGGGAAGAGCAACCATAACATGATAGAATTCTTCATTAAGATGGAGAGTGAGAGAGTTGATTCCGAGACTAGGGTCCTGAATCTAAATAAAGGAAGCTATGAAGGTATGAGGTGCAAGTTGGCTATGATAGATTGGGGAATGTTACATAAAGAGTTGACAGTGGATAGGCAATGGCTAGCATTTAAAGAGCACACGGATGAATTACAACAATTGTTCATTCCTGTCTGGCGCAAAAATAAAACAGAAAGGGTGGCTCAACCGTGCCTTACAAAAGAAATTAGGGATAGTATTAGATCCAAGGAGGAGAAATATAAAATGGCCAGAACAAGCAGCAAACCTGAGGATTGGGAGCAGTTTAGAATTCAGCAAAGGAGGACAAAGGGATTGATGAAGAAGGGGAAAATAGAGTATGAGAGTAAGCTTCCAGAAAACATAAAAACAAGACTGTAAAAGCTTCGATAGATACGTGAAGAGAAAAAGATTAGTGAAGACAAATGTGGGTCCCTTACAGTCAGAAATGGGAGAATTTATAATGGGGAACAAAGAAATGGCAGACCAATGAAATACATACTTTGGTTCTGTTTTCACAAAGGACACAAATTACCTCCCAGAAATGTTGGGGAACATAGGGTCTAGTGAGAAGGAGGAATTGTATGAAATCAGTATTAGTAGGGAAATGGTGTTAGGGAAATTGATGGGATTGAAGGGCGATAAATCTGATGATCTACATCCCAGAGTACTTAAGGAAGTAGCCCTAGAAATAGTAGATGCATTGCCGGTCTATTTTCAAAATTCTATAGACTCTCGAACAGTTCCAATGGATTGGAGGGTAGCTAATGTAACCCCACTATTTTAAAAAAGGAGGTAGAGAGAAAACAGTGAATTATAGACCAGTTAGCCTGACATCAGTAGTGGGGAAAATGCTAGAGTCTATTTTAAAAGATGTAATAGCAGAGCACTTGGAAAACAATGACAGGATCAGACAAAGTCAACATGGATTTACGAAAGGGAAATTTGGACTTTCAGAAGGCTTTCGATTAGGTCCCACATAAGAGATTAGCATGCAAAATTAAAGCACATGGGATTGGGGGTAAGGTACTGACATGGATAGAGAATTGGTTGGCAGTCAGGAAACAAAGAGTAGGAATAAACGGGTCTTTTTCCGAGTGGCAGGCAGTGACTAGTGGGATACTGCAGGGATCAGTGCTAAGACACCAGATATTCACAATATATATTAATGATATAGATGAGAGAATTAAATGTAATATATCCAAGTTTGCAGACGACACAAGCTGGGTGGGAGTGTAAGCTCTGAGGAGGATGCAGAGAACCTCCAGTGTGGTTTGGACAGATTGAGTTGGCAGATGCAGTATAATGTGGATAAATGTGAGGTTATCCACTTTGGTGGCAAAAACAAAAAGGCAGATTATTATCCGAAAGGCGATAGATTGGGAAAGGGGGAGGTGCAGGGAGACCTGGGTGTCTTTGTGCACCAGTCGCTGAAAGTAAGCATGCAGGTGCAGTAGGCAGTTAGGAAGGCAAATGGTATGTTGGCCTTCATAGCGAAAGGATTCGAGTACAGGAGCAAGGATGTCTTGCTGCAATTATACAAGGCCTTGGTGAGACCACATCTGGAATATTGTGTGCTGTTTTGGTCTCCTTATCTGAGGAAGGATGTGCAGCGAAGGTTCACCAGACTGATTCCTGGGATGCAGGACTGGCGTATGAAGAGAGATTGGGTTGATTAGGCTTGTATTCGCTAGAGTTTAAAAGACTGAGAGGGGATCTCATAGAAACCTACAAAATTCTAACAGGACTGGACAGACTAGATGCAGGAAGGATGTTCCTGATGGCGGGGGAGTCCAGGACTAGGGATCACAGTCTAAGGATAAGGGGTAAGCCATTTAGGACTGAGATGAGGAGAGATTTCTTCACCCAGAGAGTGGTGAACCTGTGGAATTCTCTACTACAGAAAGCAGTTGAGGCCAAACCATTAAATATATTCAAGAAAGAGTTAGATATAGTTCTTAGGGCTAATGGGATCAAGGGATACGGGGAGAAAGTGGGAACAGATTACTGAGTTTGGATGATCAGCCATGATTGTATTGAATGGCGGTGGAGACTCAGAGGGCCGAATGGCCTACTCCTGCTCCTATTTTTCTATGTTTCTATGATTTAGAGCACCTCCATTAAATCCTCACTTAGCCTTCTCTTCTCTAAGGAAAGCATCAGTAGGTTCTTGAGTCTTTCCACATAACTGAAGTTTTTCACTCTGATACTATTTAGTAAATCTCCTCTGCACCCTTTCTATAGTCTTGACATCCTTCCTAAAGTTGGCATCCAGAACTGGCCACTCCAGCTGGAGTCTAACCAGTGTTTTAACAGATTTTTTATAACTTCCTTGCTTTTATACTTTTTGCCTCTATTAATAAAGCCAAAGATCCCACATGCCTCTTTAACAGCTATCTCAACTTATCCTGCCATGCTGTGTACATATACCCCCAGTTCTCTCTGTTCCTGTACCCCCTTCCAAATTGTACCATTTAGATTATATTGTCCCTCCACTTTCTTCCTACCAAAATAAATCATTTCACACTTCTCTGCATTAGATTTCATCTGCCATATGTCTGTCCATTTCACCATCTTTCTGGACTGGATTTTATAGAGCACTCGATGTCGGGGTCCGTGGTGGGGAGGGCATGAAGACGGCCCTGGCTGAAGCCAGCCACGGACCTCGGTGCCAGCAGGGTCTGGCCCGATATTGCTGGTGGCGGCAATGCCACTTGGCAGCCCCCCCATCGCTCGGCGACAGGACCGCCATTTAAATATTTAAGTAAATTAACTTACCTGAATAAATGAGTCTCCCATAGCCTCCTGAAGTCCCGCTGCAATCTTCACCCTAGCGCCCGGCACTGTCGTGCCTTCGGATCCCCATGTGGGGAAACCAGGCTCATCACTGGTGCAAAGGGGGGAGAAGGTGAGTTTCACAGTGTGGGGGGAAACGGGGTCATATGAACGTGCAGGGGATGGTGGGAAGGGTTATAGTTTAAAGTTTGTGCAGTCTGGTTGGTGGGGGGAGGTCAGATTATGAAGGTAAGTGCTTTTTGGGAGAAAAGGGCAAATAATTAATTTAATTGACATTGGCCGGGTGGGAGAAGGGCAAAAGAAATGTATTTATTTATTTTAATTCAATGTCACTTTAAATATTTAAATGTCCCAGTAGGGCTGTCAGCCCTTTAAAAATGGCGTCGATGCCAATGACAGGGACAGACATACAGCCCTCTCCACGTGATCGGGGCAGCCCACCTGGCTATTTAAATGAGCTGCAGCGCTTGGAATTGGCGACTCTTTGGCATGTGGCCCACATGAACAGGCTGCTATTTTTTCGCCCGCCACCCTTATAAAATTCAGCCCTATATGTCTGTTACTATCCTCCTCACTGTTTACTACATTTCTGAGTTTCATATATCTGCAATATTTGAAATTATGCCCTGAATCCCCAAGTTCAGGTTGGTAATATATATCAAAAAGAGCAGAAGTCACAATACCGACCCTGGGGACATCATTGCGCATTTCCCCCCCAACCCCAGTCTGAAAAACAACCATTCACCACCTCTCTCTGCTTTCTGTCCCTTGGCCAATTTCATATTCATGAAACTACACCACCTTTAATTTCATGGGCTTCAATTGTGCTAATAAGTTCATTATGTAGTACTTTATCAAATGCCAAAGTCCTTGTATGCAACAGCAACTGCATGACCCTCATCCACCCTCTCTGTTACTTCATCAAAGAACTCAAGCAAATTAGGTAACACGATTAGCCTTTAACAAATCTATGCAGGTTCCACTTATTTACCTATATTTTTCCAAGAGCTAATTAATTTTGTCCTAGATTAATGTCTCAAAGTTTTTCCACCAGCGATGTTAGGCTGACTGGGCTGTAGTTGCTGGGTTTATCCCTTTCCTCCAGCCTTCTGCTACCCCTCACATATTTAAGGAGGATTAGAAGATTGTGGTGAAAGCCTCAGCAATTGCCATCCTTCCCTCAGCAACCAAGGATTCATCCCATCCACAGTCGGTAACTTTTCTATTTTAAGTGGTCAATTTTTTAAGTACCTCTTTATCAATTTTTACCTTCTCTAATTTGTGTACTACTTCCTCCCTTACTCTGGCATATAGATTTTCGAAAGGCTTGTTAGAAAAATGTTGTTGCATGGTATAAGAAGACACAATGCAGCATGGATAGAAACTTGTATGGCGGACAAGAAACAAACTGAATATTAATTCCAAGGAACATTGGGAGCGGTGTGGTGGTGGGCAGTGGGGGTTCTGATATAGAGTAGTAAACCTGGATGGAACTTTGGTGCGTCTGTCTATGGCATTTTAAGTCAGCCACCTCGTTATTAGTTTACTTCCAAGTTTGACATCAAATGCACAGCAGCGGATGTGGTGCGGACCTGCATGATGTGATCTTACCTCGAATATTTAGAGGGCCAATTCAAGATAGAATTTGGAGGAGTTGGTAGTTTCAGCAAAGAGAGGGAGTGATCTCATGGCCTCAGGATACTCAAGGCTGAACCTTACTTCAACAACGCCTCACTTGATGTGCTGCTGAGGGAAGTGAGGAGCAGATAGATACTCTTCCCCTGTAGTGGCCTGCTGCTGCCCCAAAGAAGGTGTAGCTGGAGGTGACCAAGGAGGGCAGCGGCAAGAGCATTGTCCCACACTCCTGGATTAAATGCAGGATGCACTTTAATAGACCTAACCAGGTCAGCAAAGGTAAGTACAGTTTACATTCATCTACATTTTATTGTCCTCATCAACCCCTGCCCACTCTGCCATGTCAAGTCTACTCATCATATCACTCCTCACACCCACTTACCTCGCAAGCTCACCCATCCTTCTGTTTCTTTGCACTTCCTCACACTCTCATCTATCCATCCACCACCTCAACACATCCCTATGCAATTTGATGCCTCTCCCTGATAGTCACCCTCACCAAATCCACCGCATCCACATGCCATTACACTCACTCATAGGTCTGCTCTGTTCCCCATTGCAGAAGACAGCATAAAACACTAGAGAGGGAAACAACCAGAAGTGGTCCTTCACAGACCTCACAGCAGACAACTGCAGAGGAGCAAGCGCTGAAGATCAGGGATGTTTCAGGGTCCCTGGCTATTGGAGATGGGGAGACAGGGAGCTCCCAGCGATCTGGTGTTGAATTAAATTTCAATAACTCATGTATCAAATAAAACTCAGTCATGTTGACATGATTTCAGCAGAAAGGGAATTATAATCAACTTCAGGATGATAAGTTGCAACATTCTTACCTTCCACCAGGGCCTTCACATGTACAGCAGCTGTCAATTGTTCTCTCAGATGATATATCCTCAGAGCAGCTGATTCCTTCTGAGGGTGAATGATCACAAGACTCATGCTTCCCAAGCACTAGCATAGATACTCACACCTATCAGCAAGAACATCACAGATTTGCACCAAGTTGCTCTCCAGCAAATTGTTAGGAGTAAAGTGCAGATGACCCATGAGAGCAAAGATGGTGAAAGGGGCCATGTAAGTAGAGACTCCACACAAAGCGCTCCCACTTCTCACCCATTGCCTCCCTCCCTCAGTCAGTACCCCACATGCTACCTCCTCTCTTGATAACAGAGTCTACTCCTGTGCAGGTGTGGGTGCAGGTGGAACAGTCTTTAAAAGGCTCCAAAACCCAGAGGTCACAGGCCAAGATCATCTCAGCAGTCAGAGCAGGGATTTAAGCAGGGGTTGCACCACGTAGGAGCCCTAGGGAAAGGATGTGTAAAGCTTTGTAGTTACACAGGGATATGCATATGGTTGTATGATAAATTGTTATGCTGTTCCATTCTTTATTGCAATCACATAAAATTTATTTCCACTCCATTCCAGTATTACCCATTCTTGGTTGCTGGGTGGCAACTCATTTTTTCAGATGCTTGTTGATGAATGGGAAGGCATGAATTGACAGGGAGCAATGGGGGGATGTGCAATGGGTGGGTGGCTTATTGCTTTGTGTCAGTGGCATCGTGGGTTGCGGAATGAGATTGGTCATTGGATGTGATTGTCACATGTGTCCAGTGGTGATAACTAACTGAATTTTACAGCTATAAGGGAATCCCTGGCATCCCAGGCAGCAATGTAAGAAGCTAGTGCTGCATTGGGGTTCTCATATTCATCCTCCTCCTCCTTCTCTTCACCACCCCCCCCTCCTCCTCTTCCTCGGATTCATCCACAGTTGACAAAAGCTCAGCAACTTGTTCCTCCTGCAGCTCCAATCCTTGCTGTTGTGTAATGTTGCGCAGATTGCAGCAATCCAGGATCATTCTGGAGAACCTTTCTGGTGATTACTGATCTGTGTAATCACTTGAAATGTACCTTGATCGTGCCAATCGCTTGTTCAATGACATATCTGGTTGTCATATGGTTGTCATTGAACTGCTCTTGGGCTTCATTGGTTGGGTTTCTCCTGGGCATCATCAGCCTTAATTTGAGGGGGTAGTCTTTTGTCTCCTGGCAGCCACCCTTTAAGTCTGCCTGCAATTTCAAAGAACTCAGGGAGCAGGATGAAAGCATCACGACAGCTCCTTGGGAACCTGGCACATACCTGCTTGAACGTTTTCTTGTGATTGCACACAAACTGCACATTGATGGAATGAAGCTCCTTGAGGCTTACAAATACTCCTGGTTGATCTGGGGATACACAGATTGCCACTTGTGTGTAATCGATGATGCCTTGCACCTGTGGGAAGCCAGCTCGAGAGGCAAACCCAAATGTATTATTCAATGGTTTGATTGTTCTGGGTTTGATGGTATCAGTTTGTTTACTGATCAATGTTCACTGTGCTTGATTACTTAAGCCTAGTGTTCTGAAACTGAAACTGAAAGGAGAGACTGGAATATTCTAGTAAAACAGAGACTGTGTTCTGAAAGATATTGTACTGAAATCTTGTAAGTGTTGAGATATTTTAAAGTACTGTAAATAAACCTGTTGTTGATTTTGAACTAGTATCATATCTGTATTGCTCTGAGATAAATCAGCTATATAAAATATCCAACAAAACCAGCAAATAGAAAGCACCGAGCACCCGTTCATTCTGGTTATCATCACCACACGTGGTTAACATAATTGCCCACCCTGACAAACATCCCATCTGACCCCACCTTATGTATTTTTGTTCAGTCAACTGGCAGATCCTGGCTATGTCTCCAGCAGCGCCCTGGAACGATCCAGAGGCAAAAGAGTTGAGGCCAGTGGTCACTTTCACAGCTTCTGGTAATGTATGGCCATCAGGTCCAGCAAGGTGCTGATCTTCTCAGAGACTGCATATGTCTGCGCAACAACCTCAGCCTTCTTTAGAACTGCTCTTCCCAGAGGTCAAGGAAGCTCAACTTCGGACTGTACAATCCTATGTCCCAGGAAGTGCCTCCGGCAAGTTCAACTTCTCTGCTGCTCCTCTTCCTGCTGCTCCCCATGTGCCATCCACCTCCAGATCTCTCCATAGCAGCCTGTTGAGTTGGCTGATGGTTATCTTGCTCCTTGCCTGAAATCCAGTCTAAGGTAATTAAATGTGCCACCCATCCTGATCTGAGTCTCAGCATCTCAAAGTGCAGAAATAAAGCTCTCACCATGAGTACTCTGAACAAACCCTTTCCCAGTGGTGGGTAAGGAATTATCTGCGAGCACTGTGTATTTATTGCTGTACTTGCCTGACTATTCATGAGCCCCATGATTTGACATTTTGTTCTGTCCTTGGTTTCAATGGCAAATTTCAAGAGGCCCAGGAAATCTGTGGCTGCACCATTAAATTTGATCGTAGGTTAAAATATCACTGCATTTGAGCATTTTACGTATTTAAATTGCTAACCCACTGAATGGGCCCCGTGTTTAATCAGGAAGATAGCACATTGAAGCCAACTTCCAGGTGTGCTGATATGAACAACGGATTTAACTGCCCACCAGCACCTAAACCCACTCGTTCAACGTTAAATTCCGCTCCAAGAGTTAGAGATAATCATTAGTGTTTCTCAGTGTTTCCCAGAAGGCAGTTCTCATAGATATAGATTTGGGCATAGGGAGTATAAACTTGAAATTTGTTGATGCCGCAAAAGTAGGGGTTTGGTAAATAATTAGAGGGGCTGTAAAAGACTTCAGGAAGACACCAATGTATTTACAAAATGATTAAGTTTGTGATAATACATTTGGGAAGAAAAAAAATCACAGGAATGTGAGTGGTAACATAATATAAATGCACCAAAGAATATGGCTGAACAAAGAGACTAAGGGGTACAAATTGATAAATCCTTGAAAGTGTAACTACAGGTGGATAAAACCATAAAAAAGGCGATTGCATTTTTGGTTTTATCAGCAACATCATAAAATATAAGGATGAAAAAGTAATGATAATTTTGTACAAAACATTGTGTTATGACCAGGTGAGAAAGGTGTCTAGGGGTCTCTTTCAGCCTTCGCTAGGTCTTATTATAACAGGATTTAATTTTTAAACACGTTGTGTTTTGAGCTCCCCCTTTGGTGAATCCTTGTTCACTGCTTTCCAATTATAAGGCACAGAAATTAGCACAACCAGGTTTTCTTAGGTTTAAAGAAGAAAAGTGAAATTTATTAAAACCTAAACTCTAATTTGGTTAACGCCTATGGATACATGCCACGCCCCACGCTAGCATGAATATGCAATAGTTACATGAAAATAGAGACAGAAAAGAGCAGAAGCAACATAAAGTGGAGAGGTTCAAGGCAATATCAGAAGAGTTTCTTGTTACTGTGCTTTGAGCTCACTGTAGTCCTTTTGTAGATAGTTCTTGCTTGTAGGTAATTCTTGCTTTTTTGGGGGCCCAGTATTCTTCTTAAACCTTGTTCACTGTAGGAGACTTTTCTCTCTTGGGGTTCCTGTGTCTTCAATGGATTCCAAAGCTGGTGAGAAAGAGATGAGCAAACAGGAGAGAGGCAGCGGCAAGCCAATCACAAGAGGTCTTTTCCAGTTCAGGAGCAAACAGCTTTCTGTCTTTTAAAACTCTGTGACAAGTTCAAATTCAAAAAAACTCCAACAGCCAGTTAGTCATGTGACTAAACTGGTCTGACCAGATCTGTTTGTGTATATGGCCACCTTAGCAGTTATTCTGGAATGCTAGTCTCTCCACCTTCAACGTTTGGTAATCAAAAGTCCATTGTGGATTAAATTGGAACAGGGAGTGGCCCCTTTGTCCTTTCTAAGTACTGCCTGTTACTATGCAAATGTCTTTCCCGTCAAGGGTCTGGTGGGTTTTTTGTTAAACAAGTTCTTTCTTTACTCCAGTAACAATTTAAAAATCAATGTTCATGTGGTGAAATATGTGTGCCTCACTCTTGGCAGGTGGGGCCTGCATGACACCACCACACCCAGGGGAATGAAATGCGATTTGAAAAACATGACGCATTTCATTAAAAGGTTTGAGAGAAATATAAGACACAGTAAGAAAACCCATGCATTTCTCGCATTCATTTCCATTCATTCATCAATCTTAAAGCTTATTAAAATTGTCTTTTCTGGGTGCCAGTGCTGCTTCAACTTCCCTATTTTTGGCATCCCAGTAGCCATGTGATTCTTTGGGAAAGCTTTTCTTCAGTTTGCCCATTGCCATGACTGCCTAGGGTTTTGTTCCTGTTGAGGTAATGTTTTTTCCAGGAGAGTTAGTAGTGGGCGGGTTTTTCCTGAACTCTCTTTCAGTGCATTGTTGAGTCATGCAAAGTCTTTTGGGTTCAGCGGATGGGTGGTTCCCTTTTCCTCTGACTGTGAGGTAGGATTCTTTGTTAATCTCTACTTTGTTCTCTGGGACACTGCTACCTGCAGGTATGTGTGCAGACCTGATTGCATTCTCCTGTGGCACTTCGACTAGGTGAGTCATCAACCTCACAGTTTTGGAGGCCCCTAGAGGCCTCTCTTTGTCTCTGAAGGTTCCTGTAAATGCTGTTGGCAAATTTGGTGGAGTGCTTCTAGTGTCTGCATTTACATAGGTGGATGTGGGGTTTACCTTTTTCACATTTTGCGTGGTTGGCTGATCGGATAGTAAGGGTTTTCATCCAGGAGTCCCCCGGACTTCCTTTGACCTGCCCTCTTGGTCACTTTTTCCCCTTCTCTTTCCAAGCTTTTGCCAGCCATGTGCCTGCCTGTCTCTATTTGTTCTCGGAGGGGGTCCCTTACGGTTCACCAACCCTCTGCTGGAGGGTCCTCCTAACACTGGTACAGGACTTAGGGGTGTAGGTTTCAGTGTAGGTTGGGTTTCCCCTCAACCTGGCACATGTGGCAACTCCTGCAGTACTCCACCACGTCTTTGTGGAATTTTGGCCAGTCAAACCACTGTCTTATGCGGGCTTTGGTCTTTCGTATACTGGCATGTACAACTACTATAGTCCCGTGGGCCCTTCTTAATATTTCGCCCCGGTATCTCTGTGCCACCTCTGTCCTCTGTCCACTGTCCACTCCTTGCCCTCAGGTCTGTGAGGAGAACTCCATTTCCTCATCAGTATCTCATTCTTTAAATAGTAGCTGTCAGGGACTCCCTCTGCTTCACTTTCAGACTGGGCAGCCTGTGCTAACTCTTGCAATACTGGGCGGGCTTGCTGAGCCTCAGCTAGGGAAAAGCCATTTAATTCATTCCCTGGATCTCCTAACTTTCCAAGGAAAGTCTCGGCAAGCCTGTGGTGCCCATGCAGTCTCCTCTGAGTGAGCTGGTTTGATCATGGCTTGATCCACTACACATTCAGGGACACTGCAGTAGACCGTCTCCTGCCACTGCCCTGTCTCTCTGACCTACTGTGGTCTTTCTTTCACTACTGGAGGATGCTGCCACCTTCACCCCCGCCAGATCATTACCTTGGAGCAGGTCAACCCTGTCCACAGGAAGACGAGGGAGAATCCCTACAGTTACCGGTCCCGAAACTAGGTCACACTCCAGGTACAGGCATACACTGCCCTCCAATACCATTCATCACCATTGTGGTGTTTACTGAACTCTCTGGTGGAAAGGTCAGGCCTTTTCCTGGTAAAAGGGATCTAGTGGCCCCTGTCCCTGAGAATCACTATGGGCTTGCTTGCCCCACTCGAGGGATGTGAGGTTACTCTCCCTTCAGACACAAAATCCTGAGAACCTTCAGGAATCCTATTAACTTTTCTTGCACTAGCCGTAATAAGCTTCCTGGGTTGCACTCTTACTGCAATTAAATCCACAGCTTGTTCTGTGTTTTCCATCAGGGTTCTGTCTTCACTGTGCAGGTGTGCCCTGATTAACCCTACTGGTTTCCAGCAGTCAGCTTTTAAATGCCCCGCTTTATTACAATGGAAGCACACAGGTCTCCGGGTCTCACTCTTGTTCACAACACCTTCCTTTTTGGCTGGAGGAGGGCTCCCTATGTCTACTGCTTTCCTTTCTCTCCCAGGACAGCCTGGACTTCTATCACCTTCCCACCCTTTGTCCTTTTCAGATTTGTGGGGGTGATTAGGAAAGGTTCTATCCTGGGAAACAGTCTTCTAAATTAAAGCAAACTGATCGGCCACAATGGCCGCTTGCTGGGCTCTCTGAACCCGCTGCTCCTCTACATGGGTCTTTATTGAGAGTGGGAGGGAGTTTTTAAATTCCTCAAACAGAATTACTTCCCTGAGAGTCTCATAGCTGTATTTTAAGAGCCCTCAGTCACTGGTCAAAAGCCAGCTGCTTACTTCTTTCAAATTCCAGATAAGTTTGATTAGCTTGGTTTTTGAGGATTCTAAACTTTTGATGGTAGGCTTTGGGTACTAATTCATATAACCCGATGCTAGCATTTTTGATCAGTTCATAATCTGATGAACTCCCATCTGGCAACAAAGAATAAATCTCATGGGCTTTTCCAGTTCATTTGCTTTGTATTAAAATAGCCCAGGTCTCAGCTATCCATTTTAGCCACCTTGCCAGTTTCTCAAAAGACAAAAACAATGCTTCCCTGTCTTCCTCATTGAATTTTGGAATTAATTGAGCAGGTTTTAGCAATTTTGTACCCAGTCCTGAATTCTGCTTCTCCATATTGGCCATGCTTTCACCGGGGTTACTCTGTCGCCTCCTAATTAACTCAAGCCGCCTCAACTCTCTGTCTTCGCATTCTTTCTGGAATATTCCTTCTCTCTCTCTCTCGTTCCTTCTCCTGTCTTTCTTTCTCTCTGCCCTCTCTCTCTCGTTCCTTCTGCTGTCTTTTTCTCTCTCTCTCTCTCCTGCCTTTCATTTTCTTCACGTTCCTTTTGGAAGATTCTCTTTTTATCTTCCCATTCCTTCGGGAAGACTCTCTTTCTCCCTCTCCTGCCTCTCTCTCTCTTTTTATCTTTCTTCTAATTCAAGTTTCCTCTGTTCCAATTGTATCTTTGCTAACAATACCCTGTCAGATTCTGCTTGTAAGCCTGTTTCTACTTCTTCAGATTCAAGGGAAAAATGGTTGGCTACTAGCCTTAGGAGTTCAGAATTCCTAGCCTTGCCACCTACATTGATCCCACACTACTCAGCCATTTTTCTCAACCTCTCCATAGACAGTGCTTTTAACTTATCCCAAGTTACTTCACCCTGGCTTGGAAAGTTCAGTTGCAGACATGTTAGTATTCAATCACACACAACCACTAGAAAACCTGCATTAATCTTGCTGGTTTTCTTCTAATTGAGAACAATTTGGCTTGCTACTTCCAATTTCTCTCATTTGTCTGTGGGTAAAATTCCAGATGCTAGCACCCAAATTTCTGTTATGACCAGGTGAGCAAGGTGTGTTGGGGTTTCTTTCAGCCTTCACCTGGTCTTATTGTAACAGGATTTAATTTTTAAACACACTGTGTTTTGAGCTCCCTCTTTGGTGATTCCTTGTTCACAGCTTTCCAATTATAAGGCACAGAAATGAACACAGTCAGGCTTTCTTAGGTTTAAAGAAGAAAAATGAAACTTATTAAAACTTAAACTCTAATTCGGTTAACGCCTACGGATACACTCCGCACCCCCACGCTAGCATGCATAGACGAAAGGCACATGCAAATAGAGACAGAAAAGAACAGAAGGAAAATAAAGTGGAGAGGTTCGAGGCAATATCAGAAGAGTTTCTTGTTACTGTGCTTCAAGCTCACTGCAGTCCTTTTGTAGATAATTCTTGCTTTTCACTGGGGCCCAGTATTCTTCTTAAACCTTGATCAGTGTAGGAGACCTTTCTCTTTTGGGGTTCCTGTGTCTTCGATGGATTCCAAAGCTGGTGAGACAGAGGTAAGCAGACAGGAGAGAGGTGGCAGCAAGCCAGTCACAAGAGGTCTTTTACAAGAGCAAACAGCTTTCTGTCTTTTAAAACTCTCTGACAAGTTCAAATTCAAAAACACTCCAATAGCCAGTTAGTCATGTGACTAAACTGGTCTGACCACGTCTGTTTGTGTATTTGGTAATCAAAACTCCATTGTGGATTAAATTAGAGCAGGGAGTGGCCCCTTTGTCCTTTCCAAGTACTGTCTAATACTGTGAAAATGTCTTTCCTGTCAAGGGTCTAGTTTTTTTTAAACAAGTTCTTTCTCTACTCCAGTAACAATTTACAATTAATGTTCATGTGACGAAATGTGTGTGCCTCATTCTTGTAGGTGGGGGCCTGCATGACAATTGGTTAGGCCACAGTGAATGTACAGTGTGCAGTTTTGGCCACCTGTTAGTGAAAATATATTAAAGCCATAGATCGTGTATAGTGTAGATTCACCAGGATGATGCAAGGGATGTGAAATTATAGTTATACGAAGTGACTTGACATGTGCTGGGATTGTTTCCAATAATGCAGAGAAATCTAAGAGGAGATTTATTAGAGGTTTTTTTAATTATGAAGAATATTGATAGTAAATAAGGAAAGACTATTTACTCTGGTTGGAGAGTTGGTGATGAAGGGTCATCAATTTAAAATTGTTAATGAGAGAGTAAGGGGAGAGGTTAGATGAACATTTTCTTACACCATGAATGGTTGGAGCGTACAAGGTATTGTAACAGGGAATGACTGAAGCAGAACCATTGCACCTTTAAAGGGAAAACTGGATAAGTATTTGAAGCAGAGGGTGATGCAGGACTATGGGGAGAGAGGTGAGCAGTATTTTTAGTATTGCTCAGTTTTAGCAACAAGAGGTGGCTCTGACACAAATAGCTGAATAGCCTCTTTCTGTACTGTAATCTTCTATGGTTCTATGGAAACCAGATGATCAATGAATACAGGATTTTCTTTCACATTGATTCCCCCTCCCATGTCTAAATAATTTGCTGATATTCACTTATAGTCTCCCACTTGGTGAAGAGCCCACTGAGAGAGGTAGTAAAGGAGGGGTCAATGCCCTTGGAAGAATCAGTGTGGGAGAAATTGGTTTTGTGTTCCTGGCCACAAGGTGGGCAGCACATTTGGAAGGCTCTCCTGATGCGGTGGTTCAGACCTCACTCCAAGTTGGGCCTCAGGCCTCATTTCCATAATATTGGCAAGCTTCAGACGTTAATTGGGCATCCTGATGCAGGATGATGGTTGGGGGCTTCCAAGGATTGTTGCAGAACTCAAATGCATTCTTTCTCATCCTGGCTCCATATTGAGGTAAGTTTTTAAAAAAACTAAGACATTTATCTAGTCTTTGGCTGCCTCCACTCCATTTAAGGGCTGCTGACTAGGCTACCGTAGACTGGGAAAAACTGAGCAGAACATGTGCATCCAGTTTATGTTGAATTTGGCACCAGGATTCTAAAACAAACACTCAGCTGTGATTAGTATACCCAGGAATCCCAATGCCTATTTTAAGCAGGCATTCTGAGAACTTGCATTTGCCAGACAGCACACGTCTGGGGTAATCTGGCATGGGATTATTGAGCCAGAAGTTGATCCTGCCCAGTATTAATTTTGCACCCAAAAAAACAAGTGTGATGGAGACCAATTCCTTCCTGCCCTCCCCAAGCAAAAATAAATGAGAAAGGAAGAAAAGAAGAGGAAAAAGGTCAACTAAGATAAAACAGAAGGAATGGATCACCATTATGGTCAGACAAGACAATGATTCTGAAATTATTCTGTGGGAAACTACACACAAACAATTACTGCATTAGTCTAAGATTCTTATTTCAATGCAGGCAACAAATGGTTTAAAATATGTTGGCAATCCAAAGTCTAATTTCAGCATTTAGGCTTTTATAATTGACTTAAAGCCATAGCAATAGCAAACAAAAAGTAGTAGATTGGGGTTCTTTATCCCATATCAGTACCAATAAATGTCTTTCCTTTTATGCTGAAATAATTGCATTAGTCTTTTTAAATCATTACTCAATGCCATTCATAATTGAGTGATACTGACCTCTAAGTTATTAATTTTCTCCTTTTATAAATTGCATAAATACAGACATCTGCATGAAGGACTTGTTACACCAGAGGCTCAGTGCAATATTCTGCCCTCATTTATAACTTTGGAATCCGATGTCAAATTAGACAGTGATTTAAGCACTTAATGTGATAACCTTTTGCTCTGCAAAGTCCTTGGCATGCCTTGTACATTATAAAATGTTATTATGTAAAGTATTGAGACCCAGCTCCTGGAATAACACTGTGCATAATTGGATTTGTTTCACATTTATACTTATGGACCAGTTCATAATTGGCTTTGTGGAGGTAATTTACACTTGCTTTCCTCCATATTTTCTACAATAGACAGTGAGATTTTAGTTTTCTATTTTTTAAAACAATTCTTAGTTTCCAAACTTCAGCTTTAGACAACCATGCTAATTTCCAGAAAGCTTGTTGTGACTTCAATCTGCATATAGACTGGGTAAACCTATTGAGTACTAATGCTGTGGAGGACGAGTTTCTGGAGTGTGTTAGGGATAGTTTTTTAGAGCAGTATGTTGAGGAACTAACTAGAGAACAGGCTATTTTAGATCTAGTATTATGTAATGAGAAAGGGTTACTTAATAATCTTGTTTTAAAAGAACCTTTAGGGATTAGTGACCTTAATATGATAGAATTTTACATTATGTTTGAAAGTGAGGTAGTTCAATCTGAAGCCAGGGTGTTAAATTTGAACAAAGAAAGTTATGAAGGAATGAGGGGCAAATTGGTTGAGGTGGACTGGGAAAATACATTAAAAGCTATGACAGTACATAGACAATGCATAGTCTTTAAAAAAATGTTACATAGTTTACAGCAAATATACATTCCTTCAAGGCACAAAAACCCCAAAAGTAAAGGCAGTCAGCCATGGATAACAATGGAAGTTAAGGATTGTATAAGATTAAAAGAAAAGGCCGATAAAGTTGCCAGAAATAGTAGTAAACCTGAGGATTGGAAGGATTTTAGTACACAGCAAAGGAGGATGAAGAAACTGATAAAGAAAGGGAGAATAGAATATGAATGTAAGCTGGTAAAAGATGTAAAAATGTACTGTAAAAGCTCCTACAGGTACATAAAAGGAAATGTTTGGCTAAGACAAATGTGGGTCCATTACAGACAGAGTCAGGAGATACTTCCAAGTTTTGTGTAATCCACAAATTTTGAAATTGTGCCCCTTACACCCAAGTCTAGGTCATTAATATATAACAAGGAAAACAGGGGTCCTAACACCAACCTCTGGGGAATCCCACTGTATACCTTCCTCCTGCCCGAAAAGCAAACATTCACCACTACTCTCTGTTTCCTGTTACTCAGCCAATTTCATATCCATGCTGCCACTGTCCCTTTTATTCCATGGACTCTAACTTTGCTGATCAGCCTCTTATATGGCACTTTATCAAATGCCTTTTGGAAGTCCATGCACACCACATTAACCACATAACCCTCATCAACCCTCTCTGTTACCTTATTAAAAAACTCAAGCAAGTTAGTTAAGCATGATTTGCCCTTAACAAATCCATACTGGCTTTCCTTAATTAATCCACATTTCTCCCAGTGACTGTTAATTTTGCCCTGAATAGGATATTCGGAACGAGAGATCCTACGCAATTTTGGAGGCCTCGCACAATTTGTACCAATGCTAAATGGGTGACCGTGAATTAAAAAATACCCCCTCCCCTCTGTTGGATCGATTCCAGACAGGATTGATGTCTCCTCTTTCTGCTGACTGTGTGAAATGAGTTTGCAATTATGAACATATACATTCTCAGTATAACATAAAGTCTGCTGTCATGTGAGAAGGAGAAATTGTAAATCAATTCCACAGGATGAGATAGGAATAATTCCTTTCTGATATTAGAATCTAATAAAAATTACAATTAAAAAAGAACCAAATACATTGTGGAATCTAACTAGCAAATAGAACAATAAATATAAGGGAAGGCAAATGGCCAGATGGAAAATAGGACAATAAATAAGAACCTGCATTTATGACCATTTTACAATCACACCGGTATAAACAAAAAATTTACATTCTGCAGATAGCTTCACACCAATAACAACAACAACTTCCTGAAAAAAGCTTCCTTTGACATCAATCGACTGAAGGTGTTCTGTTAAACGTGGGTTAGAAAGGATAAAATATTCCAATCTTGCTGAAAGAATTAACATTGCCCTTCAACTTGATGCATACAGCAAAGAGTGACTGAGGGCTGATTTTTATCAGCCTCTCGACACTGTGGGTTGAGGCGGGCAGGCCTGTAAAATGCTAGCAGGAGCGGCCCACCTCAACCCACGATGCTGAGAAGGCCCCGCTGGATATTAGTGGCAGCGGCGAGTATATTAAAATGAAGATAAGTAACATTCAAATTAATCTGCCGACAGTAGCCATCCCATGCCGATTTTACTGCCCATCGGCTGCGACTTGGAGTTCCGAGGCAAGAAACTGGTGGGGAGGCAGGGAGGAATAAAATTATTAGGGCAGGAGGGGTGGGGGAGCAGAGAAAACTATACCTATTGGTTGTGGGGATGGTGGGAAGGGGTTGAAGGGCAAAAGAGAAGAGCTTGGGGGGGCAAGTTGGGGTTTGGAATAATGTTCATGCTGTTCATATTGCAGTGAAAACAAAGACTGGGGGGCTGGTGGGAAAGGGTCTCCAGCATTTAATTCAATTTCCACACTCAATGCAAAGACAATCACTTTAAAAATTAAAATTGCTTCTACGGACGCCGGACGGCATTGCCGGGAACGCAGTGGCCGCCCCCTCTATGTCATCGTGGCAGCCGCTCTGCCCCCTCCATTTAAATGAGCCCCCGCACGTAATATCGTGGGGTCTGTGCGGCGGCAATTCCATGTCGGAAGATAGCACTTTCACAGCCACCGGCGCGGACACAGCACGCTGATAAAATTCAGCCCTGACTTCAGATTTCTTTAAGAAGAGGAGATAATTTGGAAAAGAAGAAAAGACAAAAACAATAGAGAAGGAAAAGGAATGATATTGGTCCCCAAACAACTACAATTTTAAATTTTCTCCCTTATATTTAAAACTCTTTATGAACTCCTCCCACCTTATTTTTGTGACCTCCTTCAGGTCTACAACCCACTCCCATAATTAGCTGTAGAGTACTTTGAAATGTTCTGAGGACATAAAAGAGTCTATATAAATGCAAGATTTTTCTTTCATAAAGCCAGTCCACAGGTCTGTGGGATCAATGCTGATTTCCTACTTGTGTGATCGGGCTGATGTGCCACTGGAAGAAACCTTACAGTAATGAACAGTTACACATGGCAGGTTTTCCTGGCCACGGGGAAGCAAGCTGGGAGGCGGGGGATGCTGGGAAAATAGTGGGGACCCACATCAGGATGGCTCCCTGATGCAGTCCCGCCTTCAGGGAAGTTTTCCAGAGGCAGAACCGGATGCGGAACAGCTGCCTGCCAAATGGAGGTGGGCAGCCAATTTAAATATTTAACAAACCTATTTATAATGATTCTTCAGGCCTGCTTGGATTTTGTCAGAAGCAGACAGCAGCACCCACCCGCCCCCCCCCCCCCACCAACAATTACATGGAGAGGCTGTCAGCTTCATGGAGGCGCCTCCCTATGGCAGCCTGGGGGCCATCAGAATTGGAGGCTCGATGCCCCAAAGAGTGGGTCACGGGCAGGGAAGGCTGCCCCCGTGCCCGCAATGAGCCATCTGGAAGGATCTGCCTGCTTGGCCCCTCTAAATTTTATTTTGAAGCATACCTTGATCTCCGAGCTACCTCCGCAGCACCCACCTCTCTCAGTAGGGCTGCTGAGAATGTGGAGCTACTGGACCTCACATTGGGCCAGCAGCATCAGGAGACTACCCACCATGCTTAATTGGACAGTGAACCTGGAGGCAGCCAATTAGGAGGCCTCCTCTAGGAAGGTTGCTGAGCCACTCCCACTGCCAGCAAGTACGAGATCGGGACCCCAAATTCAACCAGATATCAGAGTCCCAAAGCCAGTGGGTCAGATCTTATATCAAATAAATAATTATAATTGTTCATCCGTTGTGTTACATCACATGGAACAATTACAGTGTCATTCTGAGTAACAGAACTGGAGGTTCCAATTAACTGAAACATTCCTAATTATACCACAAAACTAGCATAGTATTCTTCAATTCACACTAGAACCTCCTACAGCATTCTAACACCTATTAAAATATTCTGCAATTGAAGTAAACTACTCTTTATCAAAATAGCTATTAATTTTTCGTACAACATCCCATAATAGAACCATATTAACAATAGCTTGATAGTGTTAGTTGCTTTTATCCAGTTGAGCAAAGCTGCTGTTAAACATTATAGGCCAGTAAGACACAAATTCCATGACTAAGAATTGATATTCCTATTTAGAGAAATGGATGGTGATAAAGGAGATAGAAGGGGACGAAACTAGAAATGGCTCTTTGAAACTGATAAAGAGCATTTAGGAGGAAAGACAAAGAAAAGTGGGAATGGAGCAGGACATGGAGCCAAATGATTGTCACAGCAGGCATCAGGTACTGCTCCAGAGACTCCTGCTGCTCCTCTTGGTAGTCCCTTGCTGTGCCTAGGGACCGACCTCCTCTCAGAACTGCAGGATGATATTTCTTCTTTGAAAAAAGTTGTGCAGATGCAGCACAAAACAACAGTACTTGAAACCAGTAATGAACAATGCACCTAAACTGCTGCTTTAACTTTACAGTGGTGTGCTTGATGATCTCTGTGGTGGATGCCAGCATCTCCTTATATCTGTGTCCAGCTGGTGCTCTGGGATACAGTCATAAGCAATGTGTAGCCTTCACCATCTCCAACATCTTGCAGTAGCTCCCTGGCAGGCAGAACATTCAACAACTGTTGATGAATAGGCATCATTTTTCTTTTAAAGGCTGGGCCCCTAAAGTTTGTATTTCTTAAGTGAGAGTGAAAAATCTCTAAGAGAGTAAGATTCAGAGAAAATTCTTTACAAAGTACATTGTTGGAGCATGGAATGCTTTGCCACCGGAGGTAGTTGAGGCAAAGATCATTGTATATTTTAAGAGAATATTGGATAAATATTTGATGCAGAGGAAGTTACAAGACTATAGGGAGAGAATGGTGCAGTGGAATTAGTTGTCAATTCCTCAATCAAAGAGCAGGCACAAACACAATGGGGTGAATGGCTTTGTTCTGTGCTGTAAACTTCTATCATTCCATATGGAAACTGAAAGACAACAAATTTGTTCGATAACATGACACTACACAATCTATTGCAAGTGGAATCCAGTCAATGCCTTATACAATATGAATATTGTTGCTTTTGATTTGCATTCCACTCCTCTGCCAGTGGAACCTGCTCATTTATTTTCACTACAACCATGCACTGGCCTAATTGTTTCAATAATGTTTTCACAATAGCTGCAAAGCTCTTTCTTGATTGGTGCACTGTATGACTGTTCCACTCAATCCATGTACTTTATTCTGACTCTTTGCGCCCTCACCAATTATTTTACACTGCCCGGTTTCCCAAACAATCGAGCTGTACAGAAGCACTGCTAACAGGTGGCTTAATGCATTTTGTTCTTCTGCAAGTCTGATGTTAAATATCAAAATGACAGGTTGAAAGTAACTCATAAAGCAATACAGATCTGAATGGTTTTGTCAATTGTCTGATCTGATTACTTCTTATAGGTACAGAACAGTTTCACATCTCTGACTGACCTGGTAAAAGGATAATTGGAAGCATTCACTGCATAATGGTGCAGACTTCAATAAATTGCCAGCTGCCAGTGCAAATTGTTCTCATAGTCGCGAGACTGAAAAACCATTGAGGACATGAAAAATGTTGATTATATAGTAGAATATTGCTCAGAAATCTAATGTTGTGTAAGTTTTCATTGCTACAATGATCCTGAATAAAATTTCAACCTAATAGAAGTGCATTAGTTAGCTCAGTAGACTGAATATCAATGTTTGAAATGGCATTCAATTTTAAATATTAATATTGACTTAATCATTTCAATTTTTAATATAGTGACAATTTTTTGATAACATCATTTTGAACTATTACTTTGTATGTTTGGTCAAATATTTCATGCCAAAAATGTGAATATTAAAGTAATTTCACTTTGGTTTTGTGTTAACTGAAATATATGCCAATCTTATCAATTTGGAACAATTTGTAGCACTTTTAAGTTACATGCCTATTTTTACATATTGCACATTATATGTCTGTTTTAATGATGTGAAAATCCAGAAAGTCCTAGTGCTTGTTTTCAGAGATATTTAAAAAGAATAGAAGAGCTGCAAAAGGAGTTCAGCTGGGTCACTGCTCGATCCGTGGAGGTGAAGGTATCTACTGCAATGACATTTTATGCATTGGCTTCCTTCCAGTCTAATATGGGGAAGTATTTCATAGTAAGCAGTCCACTGCTGCATTTGGTAGATGACTGATGCATTGTTCATAAGAGCTGGGCAGTTCAACAGACTTGTGAGCAACGTTATAGCTCATGTAATGAAAGAGACGGTAGCAACGTTGATACAGAATTGGCTGAGTGACAGAAAACAAAGAATAGTTGTTAATGGATGTTTTTGGACTGGAGAAAGGTTTGTTGTGGAGTTACCCAGGGGTCAGTGTTAGGACCCTTGCTTTTCCTGATATATATTAATGACCTGGACCTTGTTCTACAGGGCAGAATTTCAAAGTTTGCAGATAATACAATACTTGGAAGCATTGTGAACTGTGAGGAGAATAATGTAGAACTTTAAAAGGGCATCGATAAGTTGATGGAATGGGCGGACAGGTGGCAGATGAAGTTCAATGCAGAGAAATGTAAAGTGATTCATGTTGGTAGGAAGAACATGGAGAGACAATATAAAATAAAGGGCACAATTCTAAATGGGATGCAGGAGCAAGGGACCTGGGTGTGTATGTGCATAAGTCATTGAAGGTGGCAGGACCGATTGAGAGAATGGTTAATAAAGCACACAGTATTCTGAGATTTATTAATAGGGGCATAGAGTACAAGAGCAAGGAAGTTATATAGAACTTATATTTGTCACTTGTTTGGCTTCAGCTGGATTATTGCGCCCAGTTCTGGGCGTCACACTTTAGGAACAATGTGAGGGAATTGGAGAGAGTATGGAAAAAATTCACAAGAATGGTTCCAGGGATGTGGAACTTCAGTTACGAAGATAGATTGGAGGAGTTAGGACTTTTTATCTTGGAGAAGAGGGATTTGATAGAGGTATTCAAAATCATGAGGGGTCTGGACAGAGTAGATAGGGAGAAACTGTTCCCACTCGTGAAAGGATCAAGAACGAGAGGGCACAGATTTAACGTAATTGGTAAGAGAAGCAAAAGCAATATGAGGGAAACCTTTTCATGCAGCAAGTGGTTAAGATCTGGAATGCACTGTTCAAGTGTGTGGTGGAGGCAGGTTCAATGTTTCATGCTAGTAAGGGTACTCGCACAGGTGTGATGTGCATGCGCTAGAAGCTTTGGCAATGAGCAGCCTCTCAGGCTGATTTGACACATGCTCTGCAAACTTGGTCCATGCAGGTCCAGTAAAATCCAAGAACTAATTGCTGCATTCAGCTGAATGAGGGACACCCCACCCACCCCACAAGCATTGCTTAAAGGGTCAATCATTCAACTTGCAGGTGAGGTGTTTGGTGTTTATGACTTCAACTCTTGCAAATTTTGTGGAGGTACTGTGGTGTGTTCTGGAAGGGGTTTGGTGACTAACTGCTTTTGGAAGGGAGTGTTTCTGTATCCTGACAGGGAGGTCAGAGGAGTTTTGTGATCAGTTCACAAAAGGCTGCTACAGTTTTGGGGGCTGTAGTTACAGTTCTGCAAAAGAGAGGGCAGAATGCCAGTGATAATGTCTTTAGTGTCAGTCTCCAGGATTTGAGCTCCCTGGCCACCTGCTCGCATTCCCTTCTGAGAGTTTTCCTTTACAGCCTCCTGCTCCCCACGCCCCCGCTCCCCCCCCCCCCCACCCCCACGGAAACATGGCCTACCTCCTTATTGCTGACTTCCTGGACTAACAAGCTAACAAGTCAGTTCGCTTAACATCTGTCTTAGGGAAAATGTTGGAAGCTATTATTAAAGATGTTATAGCAGGACATTTAGGTAATCAGGCAGAGTCAACACGGTTTTGTGAAAGGGAAATCATGTTTAACCAATTTATTGGAGTTTTTTGAGGGAATAACATGGATAACGGGGTACTGATGGATGTATTGTACTTAGATTTCCGGAAGGCATTTGCTAAGGTGCCACATCAAAGGTTATTGAAGAAAATAAAAGCTCATGCTGTAGGGGGTAACATATTGGCATTGATAGAAGATTGGTTTGCTAACAGGAAACAGAGAGTAGGCATAAATGGGTCATTTTCTGATTGGCAAGATGTAACGAGTGGGGCCTCAACTTTTTGCAATTTATATAAATGACTTAGATGAAGGGACCGAGGGTATGGTTGCTAAATTTGCTGATGACACAAAGATAGGTAGGAAAGTAACTTGTGAAGAAGACATAAGGAGGCTGCAAAGGGATACAGATAGGTTAAGTAAGTGGGCAAAGATCTGGCAAATGGAGTATAATGTGGGAAAGTGGGAAATTGCAGGAAGAATAAAAAAGAAGCATATTATCTAAATGGCGAGAGATTGCAGAGCTCTGAGGTGCAGAGGGATCTGGGTGTCCTATTGCATGAATCACAAAAGGTCAGTACACACATAATTAGGAAAGCTAATAGAATGTTATTGTTTATCGCGAGGGGAATTGAATACAAAAGTAGGAAGGTTATGCTTCAGCTATACAGAGCATTGGTGAGACCACATCTGGAATACTGTGTACAGTACTGCTCTCCTTATTTAAGGAAGGATGTAAATGCATTGGAGGCAGTACAGAGAAGGTTACCTGGAATGGGTGGGCTGTCTTACAAGGGAAGATTGGACAGGCAAGGTTTGTATCCACTGGAATTTAGAAGAGTAAGAGGTAACTTGATTGAAACATATAAGATCCTGAGGGGTCTTGATAGGGTGGATGTGGAAAGGATGTTTCCCCTTGTGGGAGAACCTCAAACTAGGGGTCACTGTTTAAAAATAAAGGGTCGCCCATTTCAGACAGAGATGAGGAGAAACTTTCTCTCAGAGGGTCGTGAGTCTTTGGAATTCTCTTCCTCAAAAGGCAGTGGAAGCAGAGTTTTTGAATATTTTTTAAGGCAGAGGTAGATAGATTCTTAATAAGCAAGGAGGTGTAAGGTTATTGGGGGTAGGTAGAAATGTGGAGTAATCAGTTCAGCTGTGAACATATTGAGTGGCGGAGCAGGCTCGAGGAGTCCAGTGGCCTACTCCGACTCCTAATTCGTATGTTCATATATAAGGCCTCCAGTGCCACATCCGAATACCTGGAATCGCTCTTTCTTGGCTTTTGCCTATTTGGTGTACATCTCCTTTCTGCCACTTGCACTCCAGGCAGTCATCAGTAGCTTCTGTGTAAGGAATGCTGCTCCCTTTTAAGAGGGGCAAGCTGCCTTTAAGAAATGTAGGCTAACTGAAACATGTGCCAGCCATGTACGTTGCTAGGCCACCTGTTGAGCATTCAGCCAGACAGCAGCATGGGTCACACTCGGCTGAATGCTGCAATCATTCAAATGAGAAGGCAGCACGAAGTTTGTACACTGCCTACCTCAACAGGACCAGGTATGGACGAATTGCAACTCCCATGCCCAAAAACGAGAGCAATTCAATTTTTAGCCTGCAAAATCTAAACCAAAAAGTATAAAAGAGGAAATTTAAATTATATCTAAATCATATACCCAAAACAAAATAAAGATTGGGAAAGACAGTTGGGATTAAGAGAGAGAGATAAAAGAAACAGACAGAAAAAGAAAATTATTTTTTCCTAAATCTCCAACACTTAATAACTTTTGAAGGAATGAGGCTTTTACACTTGTAAAATTAAATTTTGAGGGCCAGGGAGGTTCTTTGGTAGTAATTATCAATTCATGCTGCTAAAAATTCAATGCATTAGCCCTTTTTCTGGCATCTTTATTGTGAACCAGTGGGCAAGTACCAGAAGTTCTCGCCAATAAATTGCTTTTGGTGCCGGTTCTATCAGCGAGGTCTGTTACAGCACATCTGTGGAGGAGTGGAGTATCACTGACTGCGCCTTCCAGATTAGATTAGATTAGATTAGAGATACAGCACATTTAACTGTGCATTGCCAGAAGCTGCTGTCTAATTTACACCAGCACAACAGTGAATGCTCTTAGCTTCACCAATATCATCTACTCAAAATTTGGGTCATTTCCTTTATAGATTCCAAAACCAAATGTGAATTTAAACAATAGATGAATTCAGTTCATGCTAACCACAAAACAGTGTGGTTAAAGATTAGAGATTACAAAGGTGCTTTTTTTCGTAATGAAGATTAAAGACCTGCAGCAAATGGTCATATTTAAGAAAATCTATCAGAATACTATTCAAGATAGAGAGGGAGAGAATACTTTGAACTAATAGTCATGGTGACCAAAATGGCATCGTCATGTTGGAATATTCTGTGAAATAACAGCATAACCTCGAATTCAACTGCAGGGTTGTGACAGTCTCCGATTAGTAGTAAGTCCTGCAGACACAGAGCAGTAGTTTGATAACCAAGTGTGTGGACTTATGCATCTGTGATGTTATAATTATGAAGACAGCTATCAGAGCAGTCAGACATTTCTTCTTTTATCTTGTGACCATGCATGGCACCCTGAGATGCCAGTTGGATATTGCTAGGGAACAAATTTCAGGAAATTGCCAAACTAAGAACAACATGTCATATACATATAGGGGTTTGTTTTGTATTCAAGGTAAAATTATCAACAGGATTAATTTCACCCTTTTACTGTGCAGAACCATATGCTGATTAATTAGGGAACAAGTTTTATTGGCGATTTCTCAGCAGTTGTACTGTTGTATGCACTGTAGTGAGGTATTTTTGGAATTTAGATATTGCAATACAACAACTAATATAAACAATGGTAACTAAGAATATTTACAACTTCTGTTACATTTCTACATTTTAAGACATGAGACTGCAAAATTCAGCACTGTTGTGGCGCTGGTGTTGGCGCTACGGAAGACCAGAGTCCCAAAAATGGTGACCGATCTGCTTCTGGCCACTGATGTCGCAGCCCTTGTAGCTCGCCTTGCTTATAGGGGCATTAGCACGGGCATGCTATGCATGAGCAAGAAACATGCAGAGTGGGAAAATCATGACATCCCTCAGCATCTAATGCTGATTTGGTAACTGCTGTGCCATTTTGGATCTCACAGGTCCTGTTAAAGCCCTCCTTTAAACACTCATAGCTGGACCTGCCTTCAGCTGCACAAGGGATCCTCCACTGGTGCGATTTAAAGGATCAGCATTGGTCTTTCAAGTGAGGTGCTTTTGACTTTCTTTTCCTGCTGCAGAAATGGTGGAAATACTGTGCACTGTGCTGTTAGAAGAATTCTGAAAAGTTACTGTAGTCAGAAGGCGTGGTGCTAGAGTTTTCCGAGGAGTTCAAAGGAGTTTGAAGGCCTGTCAGCAGAAAACCTGTTATCACTCATGGGGATTATAGTTGCAGTCCTTCTTCAGCTGCAGCATGACTGGATAGCCAACACAGGCAGCTGAATAGCAGAATCTGCATTATGCAGAGGTAGGAGGAGAAGGGCTCACCACAGAAGATCCTATCCACCTAGGGACTTCAGGGAGCACTTCTTCTCCTTCCACCTCAGCCAGGAACACTGTCTGTCGGGGGTACATTTCAGAAAGGAAGTGGTCACTGAACTGTGCCACCTCCTCTAACCAGATCTACAGCTATACAACAGGGTGAGGCACGTGCTGCTAGTGGCCCTGAAGATCACCATGCCCTCAATTTCTATGTCAGTGGATCCTTACAGACTGGAACTGGCAATCTTGCCAACATCTAACAGTTCACCGTGCATCACTACCTCAGGAAGGTGATAGTGGCCGTATATGTCAGGCGAGGGAAGTTAAGGACTGGGCATGTGGTTTTGCCAGGCTGTCGAGGTTCTCAAAGGTGTAGGGAGCCATCACCTGCATGCACATGGTTCTGCAGGCTGCACATCTCAATGGGGACATGTACCAGAACCGCAAGGGGTACCACTCACTTAATGTGCAGTTGGTGTACACAGGGCATCATTTCGGTGAATGCCTGCTACCCTGACAGCAGTCATGATGCTTTCATCCCACACCAGTCATCCATTTCTGCCGTCTTCTAACCACCATGACAAACCAGAGGCTGGCTGCGTGATGACAAGGGCTACCCGCTCTATGCATGGCTCATGACTCCCCTCTGCCACCCAAACACAAGTGGACAGTGCATGTGCAACGAGAGCCATTCTGCAACCAGGAATGTCATAGAGCAAACTATCAGTGTCCTAAAGCAATAGTTCTGGTGCCTGGACTGTCTGAGGGGAGCCCTAAAATACTCGCCGGAGAGTGTTGCCAAATTCGTGGTGATCTGCTGCATGTTACACAACCTGCTTCTATTGAAGGTTCAGGCCTTGCCACTAGGCCTTCAGCGAGGACCTCAGGAGAAGGAGTAGGAGGAGAAAGAGAAGGAGGAGGTGGTGGAGGAAAGGAGGAGGCAGCCAGGACCCCATCTCCCGGACAGGTTGTCTGTGAGTGATTAATCACACTCTCATTCCTCTAAAATCATCATCACTGCTCCACAATTCCCCACCTATCCATCCCTTTGTTACGGACCATCACATGTTCTCTTGGCCAAAATCCTGAAATAAAAGACACCCCAAAAAAACCATTCCATAACAATTTTATCCAACAACACTTCAAATGATACATACAAAATGTTACTATTCATCCTTTGCATTCCCTTTGTGCCTGTAATTCGGGTACCTTTGCCTGTCCTAGTGTACCTATGCAGTGCTACCCCAGTGACTGCAGCATGGCCACCACTTGCACACTGGAAAGGATGGGCTCCAAGCTCTGCACAAAGCCCTGTGTCAAGTTGGAGCCAATCTCCTCCATGCTCCTTAATAGTGACAACAAGCTCTGTAGCAGGCCTTCCAGTGCACCAAGCATGTTAGTGTGCATGCCTATCAGCATTCTCCTGTACATCACTCCATTGAAGTCCTCACCTGTGTCCTCTGCAGCAGTACTCATATGTGAGCTAACACAAGCTATCCTTTCCCTCTAGCCTGGCTGCAGCCACTCCTGCCTGGTGACCATGTGCTGATCCTGAATTTATTCCAGCCTCTAAAGTAGGTGAAGTGCCAGTACCTGATCTGCAAGTGTCAGATCAAGTGATGGTGTTTCTTCTTCAGAGGTTTGCTCTTGCTCACACCTTTCCTCATGAGGCTACACTGACTGGCCAATCAGAAGGTCTTGGGTACTCGAAATCATCAATGCAGAATGGAAGTTTTCAGGTGAGAGAAAGGGAGGTGGGTTGGAAAGCAAGAGATCTGGGGTCTTGAATTTCAAGGTCCAGCTTGAATTTCATGTCAGATAGCAGGATGAGGATGAAATGGGATTTGAGAAGGTGCATAAGGCAGGAACATACCTTCATCCTGGATGTTCTTGCTGATACGGATTGCAATGGCCTCAGTCACTATTGGCCCAATAATTCACAGCATCATCTCCTCCATGGGTCTCAACATTTGCAGTCCTGCCTGCCTGCTGCAGTTCTCTGCTGCTGCCTCCTGTTATATGCAACCTTGTCTGGCAAGAGAGAGGGAAGAATGTTAGTGAGTACATTGCAAGTGTTTAGGTGATGTGCCTGCCATAGTTAAATAGCTGGAAGTATGTGAAATCTGCAAAATGAGGGTATGAATCGTACAGCATTGGTAAATGTGTGAGAGTGGAGTGGAACATCTGAATGTTAGGCATGAGTCATGATTGCTGATGGGTGAGTGATGGGGGTGTGGTGCACTGAGCAGTGTTTGAGTTTGGTGGTATGGTAGGTAGAAGATTTGAAGATGCATTCACTGACCTTGAACACCTGTGTGAGGTCATTGAACTTTTTGTGGCACTACAGCCAGGTCCTTGAATTGACCTCTGTGGCTACTTGCTCCCATTCCCTTCTCAATGTATGCCTGGATGACCTCCTAGTCCCTTGTAGAAACATGACCACTCTCCTCCTTTTGACTTCCTGTACTAAACCTTCCAGCACTGCATCAGAGAACCTGGGAGCCATCTCTCTGTCCTGCTGCTCCATTGGTGTTCTTATTTCTGCTCTAAAACACTTTTGGCGAAAGTTCCATCAGCTACTGTGGCCTAAATGCACCTCCTCTTTAAGAGATGCAGGATGCCTTTAAGAATAGCAGTATAGCATGAAGTTTGCATGCTGCTTGCATCACCTCAACTGGGCGCAGGGTAATCACATGGCAGGATGTACGCACCCTCATAAAGCCTTATTAAATTTATAGCCTGAGTCTCTATTCTGTAGTTTTGCATTGTTTTGAAATTACAATTGCATTTTGCATTGTGTACTCTAGAGGCTGCTGTAGAACACACAGGCGAGCAAAGAGAAAGTGAAACTAGATGAGGAGTGATGGTATGGTAACTAAACGCAGATGACACAAAGATAGGTAGGAAAGTATGTTGTGAAGGGGACATAAGGAGGTTGCAGACCGATATAGATAGGTTGAGTGAATGGGCAAAAATCTGGCAGATGAAGTATAATGTGGGAAAATGTGAAGTTATTCGCTTTGGCAGGAAGAACAAAAAAGCAGAGTATTACTTAAACAGAAAATGACTGCAGAATTCCAAGGTGCAGAGGAATCTACGTGTTCTAGTACATGAGTCACAAAAAGTTAGTATGCAGGTACATCAAGTCATAAAGAAGGCTAATGGAATGCTATCCTTTATTACAAGAGGAATTGAAAATAAAAGTAAGGATGTTATGCTTCAGTTATACAGGGCATTGGTGAGACCACATCTCGAATACTGGGTACAGTTTTGGTCTCCTTATTTAAGGAAGGATGTAAATGAGTTGGAGGTGGTTCAGAGGAGGTTTACTAGACTGATACCTGGAATGAGCTGGTTGTCTTATAAGGAAAGGTTGGACAGACTGGGCTTGTTTTCACTGGAATTTAGAAGAATGAGGGGAGACTTAATTGAAGTATATAAAATCCTGAATGGTCTTGACAAGGTGAATGTGGAAAGGAAGTTTCCTCTTGTGGGGGAGTCCAGATCTATGGGGCACTGTTTTAAAATTAGGGTTCGCCCTTTTAGGACAGAGATGAGGAGAATTTTTTTTTCTCAGAGGGTTGTGCGACTTTGGAACTCTCTGCCTCAGAAGGTGGTGGAGGTCATTGAATATTTTTAAGACGGAGGTAGATAGATTCTTGTCAGGCAAGGGAATCAAAGATTATTGGGAGTAGATGGCAGTGTGGAATTCGAGTGAGAAACAGATCAGCCATGATCTTATTGAATGGCGGAGCAGGCTCAAGGGGCCAAATGGCCTACTTCTGCTCCGAATTCGTATGGTCTTATGGTATAGTCACAAGCCTTTATGTTCAGCTGCTGCAGTCTTTGTCTCTCTGTCTCTGCCTCATACCTTATACTAAACTTGGCTAAACGTCACTCAGGTCCTGAGGACATCATATATGTATTGACAGCAATGTAATCTTTCCAGTTATTACAGTGCACTTCAGCATAAACAGGTCGATCTAGAAATTTGTGAGCGCTGGTTTTTGGGCACGGGGATCGCGATTCACAACCAGCCCTTGCCAGTTCTGACTGAGGTGGGCAGCATGTAAATTTGGTGCACCCACCATCTGCAGGATTGCAACGTGTGACAAGCAGGTCCTGTGTTGCTTCCTGCTACTTCATGCTGGCTTTGGGCTCAGCAAGGGGCCAAACAACGTTGTGCAGACACCAAGTCGTGTAGCCAAACTGCTTAAAGGCATGCTGTTCCTTTTAAAGAAAACCTGCACTGAATAATATTGGTGAAATTTAAATGATGGAAAATTGAACACTGGGGCAGAGAGAGAGTTGCAGGCTGAGAGCTGCGGTGCTGGAAGCAATAGTGGAGTTGGGCAGGAGAAGAGATGCCATGGTTCTGCATGAAGCCCTCAAAAACCACCCTCAGAAGTAAATGTGAGCAGGTATCCAGGGAGTTTAATTCCTGGCATCTGACCCCGAGGACCTGGCAGCAGAGCCACAAGAAGTCTAATTGCCTCATGCAGGTGGTCAAGGTCAATTAATGCATCATCACATGACATCTCTTACTTACTGCACCACCAATATCTCATGCTGTTCGATGCAACACACCCCCATCACTCACCCAGCAGCACTCCACAGCACTCAGGACACCTAATATCCAGACCTCACACTCACACACCTACCAATGCCAGCATCCTCACACCCAGCTCTAACTGCCTCCACATATATCCAACTATTCAGCTATAGCAATCTCATCACGCACACACAGTGCTACACAACCACAGAAATTCTGCTCTCTCTTTGCAGAACAAGGTGGCTGACAACAGGAATAGAACCAGCAGGGGACAAGAGCACCAGCACCTCCTGAGCCCTACGGAGGAGATGGTTTTCTGCTTCATGGGGCCAGCAGCAACTGAGTCCGTCATTCAGTGTCACTGAAGACACTGAGGTTGATGGTACATTCCTACTTTATGCCCCTTCTCAACTGCTAGCACATCCTCATCCTGCTTTATAGCATGATGGGCATGCTGCAGATGATGGGACCAAGAACCTCCTGCTTCCCTCCCCAAACCCCTTTCTTTCATCGAACCTTCAATTTCTGATTTCTTGCTTTCAGATACCAAGGAATTGATTCCTGCCCAACCACAGCAGCCCAAGGAAGAAGAGCACAGCACTAATGAAGAAACCCTGTCTATTGATCTGACACTAACAGTCACCAGCTCAGATACTGGCACTGCACATACCTTAAAGGCTAGTATAGAGCTTGGATCAGCATGTTCAGCATGTGGTAAGTCATCCCGACATGAGTAGGCTGCACACAAGTCGGAGTAAAGGATGGTTTTCTTGCCAGCTCCAAGAGGGTGAGGTCGCAGGCAAGTTCTGTTACAGGAGACTCAGATGAGGACCTCAATGAGGCATCATACAGGAGGACGATGTTGGCATGCACACCAAGATGCTAGGAGTATTGGCTGGCTTGCCTACAGCCTCCTGTCACAGTCAAAGAGCATGGAGGAGCTCAGCTCCAAGTTGGCAGAGGGCATTGTGCAGACCATCCCCTCTTCGCAACCTCTGCTCCATCTCCCTGTCCTACTGCAGACCCAGAGGCAATGCCACTACTGCCCCAATACTTGTTGAAGCCTTTGTGTAGACAGGTCACCTCTGCCATCCCTGTGAGGATGCAGCAACACTCTCTGATAAATACAGGAACTCAATACAACAGCTCCAGTGTACTTCCAGACAGTTTGCAATAACAGAAGTTCTTAAAAATTACCTTACCTGCAATTTGGGTTCCTGGCCCTTTAAGGAACACTAGTGCAGTGCCTATCTTGCAGTGTCACACTTGTGTTTGCTGAGTGATTGATACATTCATCACCTGGGCCACACAAGAAGCAGCCGGTAGCGCATTGCGCCCCAGCAAAGCAGCACTAGGCCTCCAGCTGGTGCTATTTCATTGAATTTCACACCCAAGAAATCCTTCACTTCAGTCCAGCATCTGTATGGACCAATAATAATTAAATGTTTCATAGCTTCACATAATCATGCTGCGTGTTACTTGTATATGAGTGTTTACATTGTTTGGTAGAAATTTTTCTCACGATTATTTTTGCAAAGACATGCACCATTTATTTTAAATGGGTTAAACACATGATAAAATAACAGAGAGAGTGGTATCTGACACATGCATTAATAATTTATATGCTAGTATCAGGCTGAGCAATTTTAGAGTCAAAGAATTTGATCACTTTTATCTTTCAAAACTGCAATATTCTGATAATTATAAGGCTTAATACAGAATATCTAAGATACTGTCGATTAGGATAACAGGAGTTTATTTACACACGTCTTGCATCTATGGCTGCCAGTTACACTCTATACAAGGTTCTATACAGATTCTATTACATCACTTTCTGTGATGATGCTCACAGACTATTTACATATTGTGCCCAGTAGCAATCCTATTACATTATACTACATCTCCCCCCAAGTCTCTGACTTCTCTTTTCAGATTGTTAACTGCTGTGACATTTTTTCCAGTCTGCCATAACACATTCTCCTTTCTTTCAAATGGGTTTGAGGTTTTGAATCTTCTAGTTCCTCCTTATGACCCTGCTGTACTTCAGTAGAACTACTGGATGACTCAAGTTCTTCATTTGGGTTGTCCTCTGGGTTTGTGGCTGATTGCAGCATCACTGGTTCATCAAACTCTTTAGATTATTGGTCCTCTTGTATTTGCTGCTTCTTTGGTATCACCACCAATGACCTTCTGTTTCTTCTTATCATCCCTTGGTCATTTTGGTCAATGTATGATCGTGGATATGGTGATTGTTCTATCACTTCTCCATACCTATTTTGGTCTCTAACCCAAACTGATTCCCCAGGTTGTATGTCTGACAAGTTTCTGGTTCTGTGACTTCTGTCATAATTTTCTGACTGATTTGATCTCTTTTTATCCTCTCTCTCCCTCACTTTTTCCAAGTCTTCTGCACTCACTTGTGGCTTGAGTGTTCTTGGAAGTATAAGAAGTCAGATCTTCAACCTTCTTCTTATTAACAATTCGCATGGGGCTAAACCATTCTGAAGTGATGTTGATCGCTAACTTACAAGTCCTAATTGAAGATCTTCATTCTTTTTTAACAATATCTTCTGTCATGCAGGCCCCCACCTGCCAAGAATGAGGCACATTAATTTTGCCACATGGACATTAAATTTCAAATTGTTGCTTGGAAGAAGAGAAGGCCTATGACAAGGGGTTGCCAGGCCCCTGGCTGGAAAGATATTTGCATATTAACAAATAATGTTTTGAACAAAGGAGCTATCCCCTGCTCCAATTCAATCCACAAACAGATGTGGTCAGATCAGTTAGTCACATGACGAACTGGTTGTTGCAGAGTTTGAACTAGCCACAGAGACCACAGAAAGCTGAATGCTCCTGACTGTCTGCCTGCTTCCATCTCTTTCTCACCAGCTTCTGAATCCATTGAAGACACATGAACCCCAAGAGAGAAAAGTCTCCTACAGTGAACAAGGTTTAAGAAGAATACTGGGCCCGAACGAAAAGGATGATCTACCTACAAGCAAGGACTCTACAGTGAGCCAGAAGACCCATAACAAAAACTCTTCAGATATTGTCTCAAACTTTTCTACTTTTTTTCTTCTGCTCTTTTCTGTCCCTATCTTCATGTGTATATCGTGTATGCATGATAGCGTGGGCATGTCGTGTATCCATAGGCGTTAACCGAATTAGAGTTTAAGTTTAATAAAATTTCACTTTTCTTCTTTAAACTGTCATGCAGGCCCCCACCTGCCAAGAATGAGATACATTAATTTCGCCACATGAACATTGATCTTTAAACTGTTACTGGAGTAAAGAAAGAACCAGTTTTTAAAAAAAACAGACCCTCGACTGGAAAGACATTTGCATAGTAACAGACAGTACTTGTAAAGGAAAAAGGGGCCACTCCCTGTTCTAATTTAATCCACAATGGACTTTTGATTACCAGACATTGCAGGTGGAGAAGCTAGCATTCCATGGTAACTGCTAAGATGGCCGAATACACAAACAGACATGGTCAGACCAGTTTATTCACATGACTAACTGGCTGTTGGAGTTTTTTGAATTTGAACTTGCCACAGAGTTTTAAAAATCAGTAAGCTGTTTGCTCCTGGACTGGAAAAGACTTCTCTCCTGTCTGCTCTCCTCTTTCACCAGCTTCGGAAACCATTGAAGACATATGAACCCCAAGAGAGAAAAGTGTCCTACAGTGAACAAGGTTTAAGAAGAAAACTGGAACCCAACTAAAAGCAAGATCTACCTTCAAGCAAGGACTACAGTGAGCTTAAAGCACAGTAACAAAAACCCCCTTCAGAGATTGCCTCAAACCTCTCTATTTTTTTTCTGCTCTTTTCTGTCTCCATTTGTAAAATCATGTATGCAGGCCAGCATGTGGCATGGCATGTATCTGTAGGCATTAACCAAATTAGAGTTTAAATTTAAATTAAGTTAAATTTTTAATAAATTTCACTTTTCTTCTTTAAACCTAAGAAAACCTGTTTGTGCTCATTTCTTTGCCTTATAATTGGAAAGTGGTGAACAAGGATTCACAAGGGGCAGCTCAAAGCATGGTGTGTTTAAAATTAAACCTTGTTACAGTAAGACCAGGTGAAGGCTGAAAGGGAACCCTAGAACTCTTTCTCACCTGGTCGTAACACTTCACAGTCTGTACACCTCTCCTCATTTCACCATTAGCCTGAGGGTACCGAGGCGAACTAGTGATATGGATAAAGCCATCTACTTCATTAAAATCCTTGAAGCATTCATTCACAAATTGCAGCCCATTATCAGATATTACAATATCAGGAATTCCATGCAAAACAAAAATTTCTCTTAAGGATGTGATTACAGTTTCTGAGCTTTGGACTTGTAGTTGTTTAACTTCAATCTACCTTGAATGATAATCAGCTACTACGAGGAACAATTACTTTTATGCTTGAAAAAGATCCACACCTAGACACTCCATGGTCGAGATGGAAATGATGAGTATTTCCTTCATCTCATGATGATTGTTACGATCCAGTGAGAAGGAGTCGAAAGGCTTTCCTCTTGTCCCTCTGCTTGTTTGACCGCAGCAGGATTTATTTCTTTTAAAACAGTGAATGTGCTTACCAATTCAGAGAGTGCTTAACCCTTTGTGTGCTATGATCATAAAAGAACCAATCAGACAGGTTTTCTTTAAACAAGAGGTTAGTTTTTTTAGAATTAGAATTAGAATTAGAACATTACAGCGCAGTACAGGCCCTTCGGCCCTCGATGTTGCGCCGACCTGTGAAACCATCTGACCTACACTATTCCATTTTCATCCATATGTCTATCCAATGACCACTTAAATGCCCTTAAAGTTGGCGAGTCTACTACTGTTGCAGGCAGGGCGTTCCACGCCCCTACTACTCTCTGAGTAAAGAAACTACCTCTGACATCTGTCCTATATCTATCACCCCTCAACTTAAAGCTATGTCCCCTCGTGTTTGCCATCACCATCCGAGGAAAAAGACTCTCACTATCCACCCTATCTAACCCTCTGATTATCTTATATGTCTCTATTAAGTCACCTCTCCTCCTCCTTCTCTCCAACGAAAACAACCTCAAGTCCCTCAGCCTTTCCTCGTAAGACCTTCCCTCCATACCAGGCAACATCCTAGTAAATCTCCTCTGCACCCTTTCCATAGCTTCCATATCCTTCCTATAATGCGGTGACCAGAACTGCACGCAATACTCCAGGTGCGGTCTCACCAGAGTTTTGTACAGCTGCAGCATGACCTCGTGGCTCCGAAACTCGATCCCCCTACTAATAAAAGCTAACACACCATATGCCTTCTTAACAGCCCTATTAACCTGGGTAGCAACCTTCAGGGATTTATGCACCTGGACACCAAGATCTCTCTGTTCATCTACACTACCAAGAATCTTCTCATTAGCCCAGTACTCTGCATTCCTGTTACTCCTTCCAAAGTGAATCACCTCACACTTTTCCGCATT
Organism: Heterodontus francisci; assembly: GCF_036365525.1. Taxonomy (NCBI): domain Eukaryota; kingdom Metazoa; phylum Chordata; class Chondrichthyes; order Heterodontiformes; family Heterodontidae; genus Heterodontus; species Heterodontus francisci. The sequence goes on along the minus strand of NC_090375.1, from coordinate 105,415,302 downwards.
AAACTCCATTTGCCATCTCTCAGCCCAGCTCTGCAGCCTATCTATGTCCCTCTGAACCCTACAACATCCTTCGGCACTATCCACAACTCCACCGACCTTAGTGTCATCCGCAAATTTACTAACCCACCCTTCTACACCCTCTTCCAGGTCATTTATAAAAATGACAAACAGCAGTGGCCCCAAAACAGATCCTTGCGGTACACCACTAGTAACTAAACTCCAGGATGAACATTTGCCATCAACCACCACCCTCTGTCTTCTTTCAGCTAGCCAATTTCTGATCCAAAGCTCTAAATCACCTTCAACTCCATACGTCCGTATTTTCTGCAATAGCCTACCATGGGGAACCTTATCAAACGCCTTACTGAAATCCATATACACCACATCCACTGCTTTACCCTCATCCACCTGTTTGGTCACCTTCTCGAAAAACTCAATAAGGTTTGTGAGGCACGACCTATCCGTCACAAAACCGTGCTGACTATCGATAATGAACTTATTCTTTTCAAGATGATTATAAATCCTGTCTCTTATAACCTTTTCCAACATTTTACCCACAACCGAAGTAAGGCTCACAGGTCTATAATTACCAGGGCTGTCTCTACTCCCCTTCTTGAACAAGGGGACAACATTTGCTATCCTCCAGTCTTCCGGCACTATTCCTGTCGACAATGACGACATAAAGATCAAGGACAAAGGCTCTGCAATCTCCTCCCTAGCTTCCCAGAGAATCCTAGGATAAATCCCATCTGGCCCAGGGGACTTGTCTATTTTCACACTTTCCAAAATTGATAACACCTCCTTCTTGTGAACCTCAATCCCATCTAGCCTAGTAGCCTGAATCTCAGTATTCTCCTCGACAACATTTTCTTTCTCTACTGTAAATACTGATGCAAAATATTCATTTAACACTTCCCCGACCTCCTCTGATTCCACACACAACTTCCCACTGCTATCCTTGATTGGCCCTAATCTAACTCAAGTCATTCTTTTATTCCTGATATACCTATAGAAAGCCTGAGGGTTTTCCCTGATCCTATCCGCCAATGACTTCTTGTGTCCTCTCCTTGCTCTTCTTAGCTCTCCCTTTAGATCCTTCCTGGCTAGCTTGTAACTCTCAAGCGCCCTAACTGAGCCTTCACGTCTCATCCTAACATAAGCCTTTTTCTTTCTCTTGACAAGCGCTTCAACTTCTTTCGTAAACCACGGCTCCCTCGCTCGACAACTTCCTCCCTGCCTCACAGGTACATACTTATCAAGGACACGCAGTAGCTGCTCCTTGAATAAGCTCCACATTTCGATTGTTCCCATCCCCTGCAGTTTCCTTCCCCATCCTACGCATCCTAAATCTTGCCTAATCGCATCATAATTTCCTTTCCCCCAGCTATAATTTTTACCCTGCGGTATATACCTGTCCCTGCCCATCGCTAAGGTAAACATAACCAAATTGTGATCACTATCACCAAAGTGCTCACCTACATCTAAATCTAACACCTGGCCGGGTTCATTACCCAGTACCAAATCCAATGTGGCATCGCCCCTGGTTGGCCTGTCTACATACTGTGTCAGAAAACCCTCCTGCACACACTGGACAAAAACTGACCCATCTAAAGTACTCGAACTATAGTATTTCCAGTCGATATTTGGAAAGTTAAAGTCCCCCATAACAACTACCCTGTTACTCTCGCCCCTGTTGAGAATCATCTTCGCTATCCTTTCCTCTACATCTCTGGAACTATTCGGAGGTCTATAAAAGACTCCCAACAGGGTGACCTCACCTCTCCTGTTTCTAACCTCGGTCCATACTACCTCAGTAGACGAGTCCTCAAACATCCTTTCTGTCGCTGTAATACTCTCCTTGATTAACAATGCCACACCCCCCCCCCTCTTTTACCATCTTCTCTGTTCTTACTGAAACATCTAAATCCCGGAACCTGCAACATCCATTCCTGCCCCTGCTCTACCCATGTCTCCGAAATGGCCACTACATCGAGATCCCAGGTACCAACCCATGCTGCAAGCTCACCCACCTTATTCCGGATGCTCCTGGTGTTGAAGTAGACACACTTTAAACCAGGTTCTTGCTTGCCAGTGCCCTCATGCGTCCTTGTAACCTTATCCCTGACCTCACTACTCTCAACATCCTGTACACTGGCACTACATTTTAGGTTCCCATTCCCCTGCTGAATTTGTTTAAACCCCCCCGAAGAGCACTAGCAAATCTCCCCCCCAGGATATTGGTACCCCTCTGGTTCAGGTGAAGACCATCCTGTTTGTAGATGTCCCACCTACCCCAGAAAGAGCCCCAATTATCCAGGAAACCAAAACCCTCCCTCCTGCACCATCCCTGCAGCCACGTGTTCAACTCCTCTCTCTCCCTATTCCTCGCTTCGATATCACGTGGCCCGGGCAACAACCCAGAGATAACAACTCTGTTTGTTCTCGCTCTAAGCTTCCACCCTAGCTCCCTGAATTTCTGTCTTAAATCCCCTTAACTTTTAAACTTCCACTGAAAGTTTAACTTTCTTGAAGACAGTGATCTGGATGGCTTTCTCCCCGGAGTCTTTGTCTGTAACAATGATAGACTTGGATGTTCTGCAGTCTGCAGACAGGGTTCAAAACTTGCAGTATTACTTGGAGAGAGAGAACGAGAGACACACAGCCCCACTGGCATCCTGCACTGATTAGCTCTCAAAGCTTGTCTGATATATCCAAAAGAAATTCCAAGTTTTTACAGAGATGGACAGACTGTCACATAATTGTCTCAATGTATTCTCTGTTGCACTTTAACGAGATTCAAGTAAGAATTTCAATCTCTCTCAGGCATAATTGTTTCAATGATTAGCCCTGGAGTCTCATTTCCACTAGGGTTAATCTTCTGAAATGGCTTTGAAAGTCTTGCTATTGAAAGCGACATCAGGTAGTTCAAGCCATTGTTCTGGATGAGCACTTATTTACACATGCATCTCCACTTCAATACCTTGGAATGTGAGGTATTTCAATGCAAATTGTGGTGGCCATCTTAGCTGCTAGACTTTTAAAAGTTGAATGCAGGATTCCAGCTTTCCTTTTTAAAAGTCTAATTTAGGTCGCCAACTGATGAATTAAAAATCATCATTCATCATAACACATTTTCATGACAACATTTGATAGCACACGTGATACATCTCAATACCATCTCTTCAATTTCCTTCGATATACCAGGCCACCACACTAATTGTCTTGCCCTGACTCTGCACTTCATAATTCTCAAATGTCCTTCGTGTAATCTCTCCAAGATGTCTAATCTCAGTACTCTAGGGATAACTAATCACTCATCACAGATTAATAAATCATCAATAATGCTAGATGATCCCTTTGTTTGAGATACTGCCTTAAAACAGGTTATGTGGCATGTACGCTGGCCATCCATGCAAGCAATATTTCATTTGCTTTTTGAGCATTTCTGATCTCATTCAGTTTCTGAACTGTAGCAGGTAAAGTTGTTGTCCAGTCAAAGCAAAAGCCTCTACTTCTTCAAGAAATAAAATATTGCCTTCTTCAGGTCCTGCTGCTGAAATACATGATAAAGCATCTGCGGTGATCTGCTATTTCCCTGGAATGTATTCAGTTTTTGCGTTGAATCTCATTAATATGAGTCTAAACCTCTGTCCTCATGGAGGTAATTTTGCCAGCTCCTTTGTGTTTAATAGAGTAACTATGATCTGTTTCAATTTTAAACTGAAGCCCTAGGACATAAGCCAGAAAATTTTCACATGCCCAAGTTGCTGCCAAAGCTTCCTTTTCTATGACTGCATATCTTTGCTCTGTTTCTGTGCACAAACGAAAAGAAAAATATGCAGGTCTTTGTTTCCCATATCTCTGCACCTGAAATGGGACATCTCCTAATCCAGTTGATGAAGCATCTGCTGCTAATATGGTTCCGAGCTTTGGGTCATGATATGCTAAAACTTCTGATGATACTAGCATGTTCATCATTTTCTCAAAGGATTCTTGTTGGGCTTCTCTCCAACTCCAAACATTGTCATTTTTTAACAAATGTCGTAATGGCTCATTGATCATGGCTAAATTCGATAGAAATGTTCCTACTTCATTGACCATTCCCTTTGAAGCTCAAAATGTTTTTGGCTCTGGGAAGTCCTTTATCACTTTTGTCTTTTGTGGATCTGCTCTAATACAGAACCTGTCAATTATATGTCCAAGAAATATCACCCTTGGTGGTGAAACAACACATTTCTCATTCAATGTGAGACCTGCTTCTTCCAATCTCTGTAGTTCTGCTCTTACTCTTATACTGTGTTCCCGCTGATCCACTCCATAGATTAACACATCGTCCATATGGCAGATGATCCCATCTAATACTTCCAGGATTCTCGACATCGTTCTTTGAAAGATCTCCGGTGCTGACGTTATTCCGAATGGTGATCTGTTAAAACAGAATCTTCCAAATGGAGTTATAAAAGCAAAATACAGTGGATCTGTGGATGCTGGAAATCTGATATAAAAACAGAAAGTGCTGGAAACACTCAGCATGTCTGGCAGCATCTGTGGAGAGAGAAAAACAGAGTTAATGGCCAGGATTTTACGCCGCCCCAGCGGGTCAGATGGTGGCGTGGGGGCAGCCTAAAATTGAGCGGCAGTCTCCGGGAGGCCTAACTGCCCCAATTCCGCCTCCGACCAAGTTTACGGAGGTCCGGCGGGGGGAGTGAGGGGTGAGAAGCGGCCTGCCCGCCTGAGGCCAATCAAGACCCTTAAGTGGCCACTTAATGGCCACTTAAGGGTCCTCGCCCGCCTCCACGGGTATTTTCCCCGTGGCAAGCGGGTTTGCCGGGGACGTGAAAGGCTGCCCAGCTTTAGCTGCCGGTCTTTCCGCACCCCGGGGCGGGGGCCTAGCAATCGGGCACAGGGTGAGGGCCGCCCAGCTCCCAATGGTGCTGCTGAGACTAAGAGCTGCCGGCCCACTGATTGGCCGGCACCTCACTGAGACGGGGTCTCTTCCCTCAAGTAGGTGGAAGTTCTGCCTCGGGCCAATTAAAGCCTGGGGATCTGTAAAATATGGGACGTATCCCCAGGTTGGGCAGAAGCGGGTTCGGCACCGACATTTATGTCGGAGTCTGGCTCCCATCCGCCCACTGTAAAATTCCGGCCAATGTTTCAGGTCTGTGACCTTTCATCAAAGTTCTGATAAAAGGTCACAGACCTGAAACGTTAACTCTGTTTCTCCCTCCACAGATGCTGCCAGAATTACTGAATTATAAATGTTGTCAAGAGTTTAGACTTCTCATCCAATGGTAATTGCCAAAATCCATTGTTAGCATCTAATATAGTGAAAATTGTGCTCTTCCCCAGCTTTGCCAAACTCTCATCTACTGGTGACATTGGGTGTATTTCTCTTTCCACCACCTTATTCAATTGTGTGAGGTCAACACAAATTTGAATGAACCCATTAGATTTCTTCACAGGAACCATACCTGAGCACTAACCTGTATGTTTTGTTATAGGTGAAATGACTTCCTGTTTGGCATTAATTCGATTTAATTTTTAACTTTCTCTAGGAGTGGATGTGGAACTTTCCTAGGTGTATGCAAACACACTGACTCTGCATTTTTTCTCAGTGATGCGATATGCAATTTTTAATTTTTCCAGTCCTTTGAACAATTTAGGTAATTCAGCCCTAAAATTTCTAGGCTATTCTTCTGTACCTTTAAGTTCTTCTACTCTACATATTAGCTGCAGGTCGATGCAAGTCTTTCTTCTCAGGAGTGAACAACTTTGATTCTTGATCACATATAAGGTTTCAGGAATTTATTTTCCCCAGTAACTCAAAATTAATTACCTTCAACACGATGCCTCCAGCCCCAAATAATTTTTTACCTGATGTTTTTCATCTTCAGCCATGGTTCTGTGTCTGATATCATTGAAACTGCTGCTCCAGGGTTCAATTTAAATTTGGTCTTGTTGCCTTCTCCAAGAATTTCTGTCATCCAGCAACTCTCATGGATTCTCTCATGAACTCTCATGAACCTTGGATTTCCCCAAAGAACAGGATTTCAACACATTGTACATCCTGTACATCATAACTTTTTTTATTTTCTTTGAATTTCACTTTAATTATTTGCAGCACAGTCTTGTTTTGACTGTGACAGACTGATTGAAAGTGCCTCCTCTTTTTGCATAAGAAACAATCTGCTTCTCTGGCTGGGCAGTTTTCCTGCCATTGCCTCACTCGGTCACACCTACAGCAATTAGATGTTGCTACTTCTAGATGCTCTTCCCATCTTTCCTGTCTCTTACCGCCATTGTTAACTTTTGTTTTCTATACATATTCAATGGAGTCTGCTACGTTCGAAATCGGACTCTCCCTTACCCCTCCAACAATGAATCGGTAAAATTTTCTAACCTCTGCTTGCCTGCTCAATTGAATCGCTTTTGTTAACATAAGATCATCCCTCGACTGTAGATGATCCGAAAGGCATCATCTACTACACTGACCACAATCCTAACTCTAATCAGCTCTTCCCATAAGCTGCCGTATTCGCAATCTTCATTGAGTTTATATAAATCATTGATAAACGAATAAATGCTCTCCCCTTTCTGCTGAGTATGCTTATTAAATTTGGCACACTTTACAATGACGCTTTTCCTTACATTAAAGTAAGTCTCGAGTGCCTTAATGACTTCTTCATACGTAGCCTTCTATTTGTCTATGCCCTGGGTAATGAGAATGTTGTTTGCACACTCCCCCATTGCATACAATAACGTAATGACCTGCTCCTTGTCTGGCTTCTGCACGAGACCTGATGCAGTACAATACCTTGCAAAGTTCTGGACCCATTTCAGCCACACCTTGGCTTGGTTTAATCCAGCTACTTTTTCAAAGATCTTGGTAAGGGCAATGATTTTTTCATCTTTTCTTCAATTTCCCATTGCCACCATATAATATTCTGATAGTTATAAGACATATTACAGAATATCTAAAAGACTGTCAATTTCTGTGTAAGTTTAAAAGTGAATTCCCTTTTGTTTTCGGAGGACCAGGGGACTGCTGGGTAAGTAAAAAGTATATATTTGTGTGGTGGCTGTACCCGAGACACTACACGTGTAGTGTCTCCCACCCACCCCCCTCCTCTAACCAAAAAAAAGGACTCTGGTGTGTTGATAAGGTAAGCTTTTTATTTAAGAAGTTCTGTCCGTTGGATTGCTAACCTAACAAGTTTTGACTTTTTGTTTTTGGTTTTTCAGTAGATTTGTTGGGAATTTGGAATAGTGGGAATGGAGGTTAAGGCAGTTGTATGTTCCTCCTGCAGAATGTGGGAGGTAAGGGTCGCCAAGAGTGTCCCTGCTGACTGCATCTGTGGGAAGTGCACCCAACTCCAGCTCCTCGAGAACCGCGTTAGGGAACTGGAGCTGGAGCTGGATGAACTTTGGATCATTCGAGAGGCGGAGGAGGTTATTGAGAGGAGTTATGGGGAGGTAGTCACACCTCAGGTAAAAGAAGTAGGTAGATGGGTTACCGTCAGGGGAAGGAGAGGGAACCAGCAGGCAGTGCAGGGATCCCCTGTGGCCGTTTCCCTCAACAACAGGTATACCGTTTTGGGTACTGTTGCGGGGGACGACTTACCAGGGGTAAGCAATGGGGTACAGGTATCTGGCACAGAGTCTGTCCCTGTTGCTCAGAAGGGAAGGGGGAAGAGGAGCAGAACATTAGTCATTGGGGACTCCATAGTTAGGGGAACAGATAGGCGGTTCTGTGGGAACGAGAGAGACTCACGGTTGGTATGTTGCCTCCCAGGTGCCAGGGTTCGTGATGTCTCGGATCGTGTTTTTGGGATCCTTAAGGGGGACGGGGAGCAGCACCAAGTCGTGGTCCACATAGGCACCAACGACATAGGTAGGAAGAGATTTGGGGATTTAAGACAGAAATTCAGGGAGCTAGGGTGGAAGCTTAGAGCGAGAACAAACAGAGTTGTTATCTCTGGGTTGTTGCCCGTGCCACGTGATAGCGAAGCGAGGAATAGGGAGAGAGAGGAGTTGAACACGTGGCTGCAGGGATGGTGCAGGAGGGAGGGTTTTGGTTTCCTGGATAATTGGGGCTCTTTCTGGGGTAGGTGGGACCTCTACAAACAGGATGGTCTTCACCTGAACCAGAGGGGTACCAATATCCTGGGGGGGAGATTTGCTAGTGCTCTTCAGGGGGGGTTTAAACTAATTCAGCAGGGGAATGGGAACCTAAATTGTAGTGCCAGTGTACAGGATGTTGAGAGTAGTGAGGTCAGGGATATGGTTACAAGGACGCAAGAGGGCACTGGCAAGCAAGAACCTGGTTTAAAGTGTGTCTACTTCAACGCCAGGAGCATCCGGAATAAGGTGGGTGAGCTTGCAGCATGGGTTGGTACCTGGGATCTCGATGTAGTGGCCATTTCGGAGACATGGGTAGAGCAGGGGCAGGAATGGATGTTGCAGATTCCGGGATTTAGATGTTTCAGTAAGAACAGAGAAGATGGTAAAAGAGGGGGGGGGTGTGGCATTGTTAATCAAGGAGAGTATTACAGCGACAGAAAGGACGTTTGAGGACTCGTCTACTGAGGTAGTATGGGCCGAGGTTAGAAACAGGAGAGGTGAGGTCACCCTGTTGGGAGTCTTTTATAGACCTCCGAATAGTTCCGGAGATGTAGAGGAAAGGATAGCGAAGATGATTCTCGACAGGGGCGAGAATAACAGGGTAGTTGTTATGGGGGACTTTAACTTTCCAAATATCGACTGGAAATACTATAGTTCGAGTACTTTAGATGGGTCAGTTTTTGTCCAGTGTGTGCAGGAGGGTTTTCTGACACAGTATGTAGACAGGCCAACCAGGGGCGATGCCACATTGGATTTGGTACTGGGTAATGAACCCGGCCAGGTGTTAGATTTAGATGTAGGTGAGCACTTTGGTGATAGTGATCACAATTCGGTTAGGTTTACCTTAGCGATGGGCAGGGACAGGTATATACCGCAGGGCAAGAATTATAGCTGGGGGAAAGGAAATTATGATGCGATTAGGCAAGATTTAGGATGCGTAGGATGGGGAAGGAAACTGCAGGGGATGGGAACAATCGAAATGTGGAGCTTATTCAAGGAGCAGCTACTGTGTGTCCTTGATAAGTATGTACCTGTGAGGCAGGGAGGAAGTTGTCGAGCAAGGGAGCCATGGTTTACTAAAGAAGTTGAAGCGCTTGTCAAGAGGAAGAAGAAGGCTTATGTTAGGATGAGACGTGAAGGCTCAGTTAGGGCGCTTGATGGCTACAAGCTAGCCAGGAAGGATCTAAAGGGAGAGCTAAGAAGAGCAAGGAGAGGACACGAGAAGTCATTGGTGGATAGGATCAGGGAAAACCCTAAGGTTTTCTATAGGTATATCAGGAATAAAAGAATGACTTGAGTTAGATTAGGGCCAATCAAGGATAGTAGTGGGAAGTTGTGTGTGGAATCAGAGGAGATAGGGGAAGTGTTAAATGAATATTTTGCGTCAGTATTTACAGTAGAGAAAGAAAATGTTGTTGAGAATACTGAGATTCAGGCTACTAAGCTAGATGGGATTGAGGTTCACAAGGAGGAGGTGTTATCAATTTTGGAAAGTGTGAAAATAGATAAGTCCCCTGGGCCAGATGGGATTTATCCTAGGATTCTCTGGGAAGCTAGGGAGGAGATTGCAGAGCCTTTGTCCTTGATCTTTATGTCGTCATTGTCGACAGGAATAGTGCCGGAAGACTGGAGGATAGCAAATGTTGTCCCCTTGTTCAAGAAGGGGAGTAGAGACAGCCCTGGTAATTATAGACCTGTGAGCCTTACTTCGGTTGTGGGTAAAATGTTGGAAAAGGTTATAAGAGACAGGATTTATAATCAACTTGAAAAGAATAAGTTCATTAGAGATAGTCAGCACGGTTTTGTGACGGGTAGGTCGTGCCTCACAAACCTTATTGAGTTTTTCGAGAAGGTGACCAAACAGGTGGATGAGGGTGAAGCAGTGGATGTGGTGTATATGGATTTCAGTAAGGCGTTTGATAAGGTTCCCCACGGTAGGCTATTGCAGAAAATACGGAAGTATGGGGTTGAAGGTGATTTAGAGCTTCGGATCAGAAATTGGCTAGCTGAAAGAAGACAGAGGTTGGTGGTTGATGGCAAATGTTCATCCTGGAGTCTAGTTACTAGTGGTGTACCGCAAGGATCTGTTTTGGGGCCACTGCTGTTTGTCATTTTTATAAATGACCTGGAAGAGGGTGTAGAAGGGTGGGTTAGTAAATTTGCAGATGACACTAAGGTCGGTGGAGTTGTGGATAGTGCCGAAGGATGTTGTAGGGTACAGAGGGACATAGATAGGCTGCAGAGCTGGGCTGAGAGATGGCAAATGGAGTTTAATGCGGAAAAGTGTGAGGTGATTCACTTTGGAAGGAGTAACAGGAATGCAGAGTACTGGGCTAATGGGAAGATTCTTGGTAGTGTAGATGAACAGAGAGATCTTGGTGTCCAGGTACATAAATCCCTGAAGGTTGCTACCCAGGTTAATAGGGCTGTTAAGAAGGCATATGGTGTGTTAGCTTTTATTAGTAGGGGGATCGAGTTTCGGAGCCACGAGGTCATGCTGCAGCTGTACAAAACTCTGGTGAGACCGCACCTTGAGTATTGCGTGCAGTTCTGGTCACCGCATTATAGGAAGGATGTGGAAGCTATGGAAAGGGTGCAGAGGAGATTTACTAGGATGTTGCCTGGTATGGAGGGAAGGTCTAACGAGGAAAGGCTGAGGGACTTGAGGTTGTTTTCGTTGGAGAGGAGGAGGAGGAGAGGTGACTTAATAGAGACATATAAGATAATCAGAGGGTTAGATAGGGTGGATAGTGAGCGTCTTTTTCCTCGGATGGTGATGGCAAACACGAGGGGACATAGCTTCAAGTTGAGGGGTGATAGATATAGGACAGATGTGAGAGGTAGTTTCTTTACTCAGAGAGTAGTAAGGGCGTGGAACGCCCTGCCTGCAGCAGTAGTAGATTCGCCAACTTTAAGGGCATTTAAGTGGTCATTGGATAGACATATGGATGAAAATGGAATAGTGTAGGTCAGATGGTTTCACAGGTCGGCGCAACATCGAGGGCCGAAGGGCCTGTACTGCGCTGTAATGTTCTAATTCTAATTCTAATTCTAACTGTCGGTTAGGCTAGCAGGAGTTTATTTACACACGTCTTGCACCTACGGCTTCCACTTACACTCTGCACAGTGAGGTTCTATACAGATTCAATTACATCACTTCCTGTGATGATGCCCAAGGACTAATTAAATATTCTGCCCAGTAACAACTCTATATTACATTATACTACAAAGGCCATTGATGATTTTCCAGCCATTTTATTTTAAAGGATTAGTTCTGCCTGTTGCTCTCTGTTCAAGGTGAACGGCTTATCTACAGGAAGCAACATTTCTATCAGTTCGCGATAAATATTTGTACAAAATATATTATGGTAACCAATAAATAGCAGAATGGATATATAAGGGATGAATTCTGCAGCATTTCTGCTGCTTGCCATTTGTTTGTTCGATGGAAAAGCCATGAAACCCCAAAAAATGATTCACATGGTTTCTCCAGGGTTTCCACGATTCTTCTGCTGAAGTTATGGTGAATAAGTGGAAGAACCCCTGTGGAAATTCATCCCTTACATATCCATTTTGTTATTTTATTATATTATTTTGCTAGTATTATATTTTATGTAATTCTTTAGACTGAACTGGTAGTAATGTCACTCTGTAGTTAAGCCATTCATCCTTTGCAGATTGCAACATGTCAACCCCATTGTCATTATTGTAACCCTGAAAATACAAGCTGCATTTTGGGAGATATATCTGTAACCAGTTTACACCATAGAATTATTTATAGTCTTATAAGTTACCATCTATTTTCAATGATATTTTAGATTTTTTATTATCTCAGTTTATAAAACTTCCACACCTGAAGCTGATTCAAATGTCTGTTATTACAGACACAGATTGAAGCTTGATATGATATATGACTAACTGAATTCAATATCACAACCTCAACATTCAGTTTGCAATTCTTTACAAGGGAAAATAAGGCATCTCTAAAATATATGTTGCAGTAATCTTTTGGTGTAGATCAAGTTCAATTCAGAACTCCACAAAACAATCACTCTTTCACTTCTCCCTAAACATACACACTTTCAAAAAGAAAATAACATATTGAGGTTTTTTATTGTCTTTAAAACTGTCAATTTTATATCTTTTAGGGCCATTGTTAATGTATTTTAAATGCATAGAAAAGATTTTCCTCTGTCCTGTGCCTTTCGATCTCAATGTGCTGCCTCAGGATTACGAACATACGAATTAGGAGCAGGGGTAGGCCATTCAGCCACTCAAGCCTGCTCTGCCATTTGGTAAGATCATAGCTGATTTGAATGTGGCCTCAACTCTATTTTCCTGTCTGCCCCCACTACACTTGACTCCCTTGTCTATCAAGAATCTATCTAACTCAGCCTTAAACATATTCAATGGCCCAGCCCTACTGCTCTCTGAGGTAGAGAATTCCACAGACTGACGACCCTCTGAGAGAAAAGAATTCTAAATATATTTTAGACTTTACAGGCCAAGATTAAGTACTGTCCATCTAAAGATTATAGAACACAAGAACTGGACAAATTATTTCCAAGTCCTTGTGTAAAATTTCAAGCTTTGGAAGTGTTTACATTATAATGCTGTATATGTAATCTATTAAAGCTCTAAAATTGAAGTAACGATAAGAAAGTACTTAAGGGGTCAATTGAACCAAAATTTCTATACTAAAGCCAGAATATTTGGGCGGCGCAGTGGTTAGCACCACAGCCTCACAGCTCCCGCGACCCGGGTTCAATTCTGGGTACTGCCTGTGTGGAGTTTGCAAGTTCTCCCTGTGTCTGCGTGGGTTTCCTCCGGGTGCTCCGGTTTCCTCCCAAAAGACATGCAGGTTGATAGGTTAATTGGCCATTATAAATTGCCCCTAGTATAGGTAGGTGGTAGGGAAATATAGGGACAGGTGGGGATGTGGTAGGAATATGGAATTAGTGTAGGATTAGTATAAATGGGTGGTTGATGGTCGGCACAGATTTGGTGGGCCAAAGGGCCTGTTTCAGTGCTGTATCTCTAAAACTAAACTAAAATTCTCCACACCTCCATCTTAAATGGGAGACCGCTTATTTTTAAAATATATCCTCTAGTTCTAGTCTCGCCCATAAGTAGAAACATCCTTCCAGCGTTCACCCTGTCAATTCCCCTCAGGATCTTATATGTTCTAATAAGATTGCCTCTCGTCCTTCTAAACCTGTTCAACCTTTCCTCATAAGATAACCCCTACATTCCAGGAATGAGTCGAGTGAATCTTCTCTGAACTGCTTCTACTGCAATTTTATCTGTTCTTAAGTAAGGAGACCAAAACTGTATACAGTACTCTAGATGTGATCTCACTAAAGCCCTGTACAGCTGTAGCAAAACTTCCCTACTTTTATATTCCATTCGCCTTGCAATAAATGACAACATTTCATTTGCGTCCTAACCACTTGCTGTATCAGCATTCTAACTTTTTGTGAATCATGTACCAGGCCACCTCTGTACTGTAGAGTTCTGCAGTCTCTTGCCATTTAAATAATATTCTGCTTTTCTATTCTTCCTGCCAAAGTGGACAAGTAGACATTTTCCCACATTATACTCCATTTGCCAAATTTTTGCTCACTCACTTAACCAATCTATATCCCTTTGTAGACTCTTTGTGTCCTCTTGACAGCTTACCTTCCTACCTATCTTTGTGTCATCTGCTAATTTAGCAACCATACATTCGATCCCTTCATCCAAGTCATTTATATAGATTGTAAATAATTGAGGCCACAGCACTGATCCCTGTGGCAATTCACTAGTCACATCCTGCCAACCTGAAAATGATCCATTTATCCCTACTGTCTGCTTCCTGTTAGCTAACCAATTCTCTATCCATGCTAATATGCTACCCCTACACCATGAACTCTTACTTTGTGTAGCAACCTTTGGTGTGGCACCTTATCGAATGCCTTTTGGAAATCCAAATGCACCACATCTACAGGTTCCCCTTTATCCATGTTGCTTGTTACTTCCTCAAAGAACTCTAATAAATTAGTCAAACATGGTTTCCCTTTCACAAAGTCATGCCTGATCGCATTATGATTTTCTAAATGTCCTGTTATAACCTCCCTAATAATGGATTTTAGCATTTTTCCTATAACAGATGTTAGGTTAACTGATCTTTTCCTGCTTTCTTTCTCCCTCCTTGAATAGAGGGGTTACGTTAGCTATTTTCCAATCCGCTGGGACCTTTTCAGAATCTAGGGAATCTAGGGACCTTTCCAGAATCTAGGGATTGTCTGGGCTTCAGTATGAAGTGATACTGGACATTCATGTGTACTAGGAGCAGGCCCAGTGTAGCTGTTTGCTGCTTTCCACCTCATTCACTAATGGATACATTCAAAAGCTTCTGCTACAGTCTGTTCCCAGACACCTACTGTCTGAAGATTATCAAGAGAGGTACAGATTTAATTAAGAGAACACCACTTAAAGCAGCACTTAAAGCAGCCAGAAGTACTGCACAAAGAACAGCTAGGCGTTGCGCAAACGACTACTGGCGACACCTATGCAGTCATATTCAGCTGGCCTCAGACACCGGAAACATCAGAGGAATGTATGATGGCATGAAGAGAGCTCTTGGGCCAACCATCAAGAAGATCACCCCCCTCAAATCTAAATCGGGGGACATAATCACTGACCAACGCAAACAGATGGACCGCTGGGTTGAGCACTACCTAGAACTGTACTCCAGGGAGAATGCTGTCACTGAGACTGCCCTCAATGCAGCCCAGCCTCTACCAGTCATGGATGAGCTGGACATACAGCCAACCAAATCGGAACTCAGTGATGCCATTGATTCCCTAGCCAGCGGAAAAGCCCCTGGGAAGGACAGCATTACCCCTGAAATAATCAAGAGTGCCAAGCCTGCTATACTCTCAGCACTACATGAACTGCTATGCCTGTGCTGGGACGAGGGAGCAGTACCCCAGGACATGCGCGATGCCAACATCATCACCCTCTATAAAAACAAAGGTGACCGCGGTGACTGCAACAACTACCGTGGAATCTCCCTGCTCAGCATAGTGGGGAAAGTCTTTGCTCGAGTCGCTCTGAACAGGCTCCAGAAGCTGGCCGAGCGCGTCTACCCTGAGGCACAGTGTGGCTTTCGTGCAGAGAGATCGACTATTGACATGCTGTTCTCCCTTCGTCAGATACAGGAGAAATGCCGTGAACAACAGATGCCCCTCTACATTGCTTTCATTGATCTCACCAAAGCCTTTGACCTCGTCAGCAGACGTGGTCTCTTCAGACTACTAGAAAAGATCGGATGTCCACCAAAGCTACTAAGTATCATCACCTCATTCCATGACAATATGAAAGGCACAATTCAACATGGTGGCTCCTCATCAGAGCCCTTTCCTATCCTGAGTGGTGTGAAACAGGGCTGTGTTCTCGCACCCACACTTTTTGGGATTTTCTTCTCCCTGCTGCTTTCACATGCGTTCAAATCCTCTGAAGAAGGAATTTTCCTCCACACAAGATCAGGGGGCAGGTTGTTCAACCTTGCCCATCTAAGAGCGAAGTCCAAAGTACGGAAAGTCCTCATCAGAGAACTCCTCTTTGCTGACGATGCTGCTTTAACATCTCACACTGAAGAATGCCTGCAGAGTCTCATCGACAGGTTTGCGTCTGCCTGCAATGAATTTGGCCTAACCATCAGCCTCAAGAAAACGAACATCATGGGGCAGGATGTCAGAAATGCTCCATCCATCAATATTGGCGACCACGCTCTGGAAGTGGTTCAAGAGTTCACCTACCTAGGCTCAACTATCACCAGTAACCTGTCTCTAGATGCAGAAATCAACAAGCGCATGGGTAAGGCTTCCACTGCTATGT
The DNA here is from genome assembly GCF_036365525.1 of Heterodontus francisci. NCBI lineage: Eukaryota > Metazoa > Chordata > Chondrichthyes > Heterodontiformes > Heterodontidae > Heterodontus > Heterodontus francisci. The sequence continues at coordinate 105,399,300 of NC_090375.1, read as the reverse complement.
TCAGACTGGCCAAGAGAGTGTGGGAAAATGGCGCACTGACACGGAACACAAAAGTCCGAGTGTATCAGGCCTGTGTCCTCAGTACCTTGCTCTACGGCAGCGAGGCCTGGACAACGTATGCCAGCCAAGAGCGACGTCTCAATTCATTCCATCTTCGCTGCCTTCGGAGAATACTTGGCAGCAGGTGGCAGGACTATATCTCCAACACAGAAGTCCTTGAAGCGGCCAACATCCCCAGCTTATACACACTACTGAGTCAGCGGCGCTTGAGATGGCTTGGCCATGTGAGCCGCATGGAAGATGGCAGGATCCCCAAAGACACATTGTACAGCGAGCTCGCCACTGGTATCAGACCCACCGGCCGTCCATGTCTCCGTTATAAAGACGTCTGCAAACGCGACATGAAATCGTGTGACATTGATCACAAGTCGTGGGAGTCAGTTGCCAGCATTCGCCAGAGCTGGCGGGCAGCCATAAAGACAGGGCTAAATTGTGGCGAGTCGAAGAGACTTAGTAGTTGGCAGGAAAAAAGACAGAGGCGCAAGGGGAGAGCCAACTGTGCAACAGCCCCAACAAACAAATTTCTCTGCAGCACCTGTGGAAGAGCCTGTCACTCCAGAATTGGCCTTTATAGCCACTCCAGGCGCTGCTTCACAAACCACTGACCACCTCCAGGCGCGTATCCATTGTCTCTCGAGATAAGGAGGCCCAAAAGAAAAGAAGTGTATGTTTTGGGGTGCTCTGGGCTGTCTGCCTGCAAGTATCCAGTAGCAGCCAGAAGGCCCCAATCACGGAAGACTCTAACACAGCAATGAGCCTGAGAGACCACAACTGCAATAAGATTACCTGCCTGATGTTTGGAGACACAGGCCAACCACAGGAAGGGCTTGTGCCTACAGTTCCCCCAGGTCACACAAAAAGTCCAGGGAAAGGAGAAAGTGGGCAGCACACCTCAAGTAGGCACATACAGGCAAAAAGCTCCCCTAACATATCACTGTTCATAAGCTTTACCAATATCTTTTACATTGATGTTTCCTTTTTATTCAATTTTTTCTTCATATTTCTTGAGTCTCGAAGACTTCCAAATTGTGTGTGCACTATATAACAGTAGAGAGTAGTAGGGGCGTGGAACGCCCTGCCTGCAACAGTAGTAGACTCGCCAACTTTAAGGGCATTTAAGTGGTCATTGGATAGACATATGGATGAAAATGAAATAGTGTAGGTCAGATGGTTTCACAGGTCGGCGCAACATCGAGGGCCGAAGGGCCTGTACTGCGCTGTAATGTTCTAATTCTAATTCTAGTTCTAATAACATCTCAGTGACAATTGCAGGAGCAACTTCAGTCATAAGCACCAAGCAGCAGCTATAAACAACAAGCTTTTTAAAAATTATTTTGCAATTTTTTTTCTCTGCCAATACTTGCTGATCCCACGGACTCTGCCAGTGGATCATCTATCACCGCTCCTCTCCACTTCTCCCTCCAGAATGTTCGTTCACTTGTAAGCAACACCCTTGCCATCTCTGAGCAAACTGTGGATGATTGCTCAATATCATGTGCCTTGCTGGTAACCCGATTGAGGGGTGATGACACGTTCCCCTTAATGAAGCCTACACCTTCCACCACTTTCCCCACCCAGACCATTACAGCGGTTGTGTAACTCATCACTAAATCACACCTTGGTCTTTTTGCACCTTCTTCTCCTTTGAGCATCTCACTTTGTTATACCCCTCTGGCCTCTAATTTAAAATCCTCTTTCTCCACTGCCCACCCAAGCAGCATAAAAATTCCCACTGATTTCAACCTCAATCCCAATTCATTATACTTTTTTGCTTCTGAGTTCATTGTCCTCCTATCCTCCCTAAACACTCCTTCCATATAAGCTCCCCTACCCATATTCACAGCCACTCCCTTGACCATGCCATTTCACATGGCCTCGTTACTCACGTTGTGTCAATTATAGATAAGACCATCTCTGATCATTTACTTATATTGCTGTGCATAAACATCCTCATCCCCCTCTCAAGCCTACTTCCTCCTGGGTCCTCCCTGGAAAATCTGCCTCTGAATTCACTTACAACTGCACTTTCAAAATCTCAAATGTCTAGCCATTTGCCCTCCATTCACCATGACATTTTTTACAGCTACCGCTCTGCTGAATCATACCCTCACCTGCACCTTGATGCCCTAGCCCCCATTAAAACCATCTATCATCAAGACCATTCCTTCTGCATCCTAAATTTCAAGGAACATAGATTTGAACAGATATGATGGACAACTGGTTTGGCCATTTATTGCCTGATTTACCTGGACTACATAAAGCACTATTGTATCCAGCTCTCATCTGCTGAAACTATTTACTATTCCAGGATCATCCTGAAATGCAAAAATAACCCCTGTTTCTTTTTGCAACTGCAGATCACCTATTTAAACCCCTCTCCCATGTCCCCTCCACCCTCATCTTCAACAACTAGTGTGAGGAGCTCACAGACATCTTTGTCACTAAGTTTGACACCATCTGAACAGTGCCATTGCTACTTCCCTCCTTTACCCTAGAACACTGGACCAAATTTCCTCTAAGGTTTCCCCCTGCCTTAACCCTAAACTTGTATCTTTCTCCAGTTTCTCTATTATCTGCCTTCATTCTCTCTCCTAGCTGAACTTGTCCATGAGACCCACCTCCTGTTCCCTTGACCCTATACCCAGTAAACGAAAGAATACCCAACTTCTCTTCCTGGCTCCTGCTTTAGCTGATATTAGTTGCTGTCTCTCTTCAGGTATTGTCTCGCTCTCCTTCAGATCTGCCATCATCACCCCTCTCCTCAAAAAAACAGCCTTCGTGTCCATCTTCCCCAAAGCTCCATGTTTGAATCCCTCCAATCAGGTTTCTGCCCCTGCCACAATACCAAAACAGCTCTTAGCAAAATTACAAATGACATCCCATATGACAATGGCAATCCCGCCTCATCCTTCTTGACCTCTCTGCAGCTATTGACACCGTTGACCACACTATCCTCCTCCAACACCTCTCCACCATCGTCCAGCTGTGTGGGACTGCATTCGCCTGGATCTATTCTTATCTATCTAATTGTTGTCAGAGAATCATATAAAATGGCATTTCTTCCCATTCCTGCACAGTTACCTCTCATATCCCCCAAGGATCTATACTTGGCCCTTTCCTAATTTTCATCTACATGCTGCCCCTTGACGATGTCATCTGGAAACATGTCTATTTCTACATGTACACTGATGACACAAAACTCTACCTTACCACCACCTCTCTTGACCCCTCCACTGTCTTTAAATTATCACATTGCTTGTCTGAAATCCAGTACTGGATGAGCAGAAATTTTCTCCAACTAAATATTTGGAAGACCAAAGCCATTATTTTCAGTCCCCACCACAAACTCTGTTATCCAGTCACCAACATCATCCCTCTCCCTGGCAACTGTTTGAGGCTGTTTGTAACCTTGGGCTGAATTTTATAAGCCCACTGGCGAAATCGTCAGAAAAATGGCGGCTCGCCAAGCGCAGCAACTCATTTAAACAGCCGGGGAAGGCCACCCCCAATCACATGGAGGGGGTGGGCTGTCCGTCCCCGGCAACAGCACCAGCTGCCTGTGCACTGGCGCTGACGCCATTTTTAAAGGGCTGTTAGCCCTACCGGCACATTTAAATATTTAAAGAGAGATGTAATGAAATTAAATAAATCCATCTCTTTTGTCCCTCTCCCAACCCCTCCAATAACAATGAAATGAATTATTTGCCCTTTTCCCCAAAACACTTACCTTTACCATCTGATCTTCCCCCCACAACTGCGCAAACTTTAAACTATAACCCTTCCCACATCCCCTACACCCTTGGCGTTAATTTGACACCCACCCCCCCACCCCGCCCCACCACACACTGAGAAACTTACCTCCTCCCCCCTCCCCACCAGACTTGCACCTCGTTTCCCATGACGGGGACCTGAATGTGCAGGAGTGCTGGCTGCCAGGCCAAAAATTACAGCGGGACATCAGGAGGCGAGATAAGTTTATTTAAATTAATTATTTTAATTGATTTAAACATTCAAATTATGATCCCGTTGCCTAGCGATGGGGAGGCCACCATGGTGCCTTGCCACCGCCAGGAGGATCGGGCCAACCCCAGTCGGCGTTGAGGTCTGTGGCAGGCCTCATACGGTGCCAGCTTCAGACGCCCCCCCCCCACCACCCCCCGCCACGGATCACGACATAGAGGGCTCCTTAAAATCCAGCCCCTTAACATCATAATTGACCCTGTGACGAGCTTCCAACCACATGTCTGCACCATAATTAAGACTGCCTATCACCAGCTCCGTAAGATGTCCCAAATCAGCCCCTGCCTCAGCTCATCTGATGCTGAAACCCTCATCCATGCTTTTGTTACCTCTATACCTGACTATTTCAATGTATATAAAAGCAAAATACTGCGGATGCTGGAAATCTGAAACAAAAACAAGAAATGCTGGATTCACTCAGCAGGTCTGGCAGCATCTGTGGAAAGAGAAGCAGAGTTAACGTTTCGGGTCAGTGACCCTTCTTCGGAACTGACAAATATTAGAAAAGTCACAGATTATAAACAAGTGAGGTGGGGGTTGGGCAAGAGATAACAAAGGAGAAGGTGCAGATTGGACCAGGCCACATAGCTGACCAAAAGGTCACGGAGCAAAGGCAAACAATATGTTAATGGTGTTTTGAAAGATAAAGCATTAGTACAGATTAGGTGTGAATATACTGAATATTGAACAGCAGCAAGTGCAAACCTGAAGAAAAACAACCTGAAAAAAACAGTGGGTAAGCAAACTGAACAAACTAAGATGAAATGAAATAAATGCAAAAAAAGATTGTAAAAAATGTAAAAAGGAATGTAAAAAAAAAGAAGGAAGAAAAAATAACTAAAAATGACTAAAAATGAAAGTAAAGTGGGGGGCTGTCATGCTCTGAAATTATTGAACTCAATGTTCAGTCCGGCAGGCTGTAGTGTGCCTAATCGGTAGATGAGATGCTGTTCCTCGAGCTTGCGTTGATGTTCACTGGAACACTGCAGCAATCCCAGGACAGAGATGTGAGCATGAGAGCAGGGGGGAGTGTTGAAATGGCAAGCAACCGGAAGCTCAGGGTCCTGCTTGCGGACTGAGCGGAGATGTTCCGCAAAGCGGTCACCCAGTCTGCGCTTGGTCTCCCCAATGTAGAGGAGACCACACTGTGAGCAGCGAATACAGTATACTACATTGAAAGAAGTACAAGTAAATCGCTGGTTCACCTGAAAGGAGTGTTTGGGGCCTGGGATAGTGAGGAGAGAGGAGGTAAATGGGCAGGTATTACACCTCCTGCATTTCAATGTATTCCTGGCCGGCCTACCCTCTTCTACCCTCCATAAACTTGAGGTCCTCCAAAACTCTGTTGCCACATTATAACTTGCACCAATTCCCATTCACCCATCATGCCATGCTTGCTGACTTACATTGGCTCCCGGTTAAGCATCACCTCAATTTTAAAATTCTCAGCTTTGTTTTCAAATCCTTTCATGACCTCATACCTCCCTATCTCTGTAATCTCCTTCAGCTCTATAACTCTCCGAGATATCTGCACTCCTCTAATTTTTCTTCTTGTGTATCCCCAATTTAAATTACTCTACAATTAGTGGCTGTGCCTTTAGCTGCCATGGCCCTAAACTCAGGAATTCCCTCCCTAAATCTCTCAGTCTCTCTACCTCTCTTTCCTCCTTTAAGACACTCTAAAAGCTATTTGCTTGATGAAGCTTTTGGTCATCTGCCCTAACATCTCCTTCTGTGGATTGGTGTCAAATTTTGTTTTTAAAAGTTCCTGTGAAGCACCTCGAGATGTTTTACTATTTTAAAGTAACTATATAAATACAAGTGTTATTGTTGTTGTCTTCCTCAGATTACCAACTGCCGTTACTTCCCAGGCAACATATGGCAATAACTCCCACCCAGTTTTACAAATCAATACTTTCCATCCTGTCCTTTGTAATTATTTTAATTACCATTGCTGAAGTTTAAAAGGACACAGTGATGACTAAACTTGTGCTAACTGATTCTTCATCAGCGAAAGAAAGAGGTAGAGCTGCTGTGTAGTAAAAGAGGCAGATAGAAACATTTTTTAGAGGGAAGTTGGCCTGCAGACCATTCGGGAGGTGTAGCAGGAGAACTGGTCCATTTTAACAGACACTATTCAATTAAATGAAGTTAGTGAGTAGCTCACCCTAACAGTAGGGTGTCCAGTAACAGCTCAGCAAGTTCAGCCCTGCACAATATCGGCTACAACATAAGCCATTGGCGTGCTTGCAGGAACACAGAGGGGGTGGATCCTAAGGTGGCATTAGCCCAGGCTACTTTGGTGAGGTTTGGAGGATCTAAGATGGCCTCTGCTGCTGAGTCGACGGCTTCGAGATTGGAGGGGTGCGTCTACGGTGGATGATTTTCCCAGTGGGCAGTAGAAATGGCTTCAGAGTTTTACCAATGTAAAAGGATCCTGATTAGCGTAAATATAAGAGGCGCCCACCTGAGTCAGGCAGGCACTTCAACTGCCTGGCTTTATATCGCCATTGGGCGGAAAAAGAGTAGTATGTGGATTGTTTTGATATTGACTCCTGTATTGCCCGTTTTCCACTAGACAGAGGGAGTTAAAATCCCCAATGTCGTCACTTGGTCTCGACTCTAGTTAACTCATTTCAAGTTGTGTGATCATTTTAGTAGTAGAATACACAAGCTTAGATTTTATTTTAAATGGGTTACTGCTGGCACCAAAGTAATGCCAATCAAAAATCTCATCTGTGGTGTCTGAATCAGAATTATGGCAGAAAATGAAGCAATCGAAACAGTATGGACCTTTGAGCCTAAAACTGATCTCAGATCTGACAATGCTGAATGTAGTCTTTCAGCTGTAACTGACAGTTACTTTCAAAATTGATGTTTGGAAAATCAGGAGCGAGCAAATCAGATACAGGGGCAACTGCGTCTGATTCTTCAATCCACACTTCTGATGAGGAAGACTCCATAGAAGTGGAACATTTACCCCACTGAGCTGACTGCCTAGATTCAGCTCATTTAAATAATTAACATCCATTCCCAATGCAGTTGTGGCCTTGCATAAGGAGCTTGATGAATACAGGGTGCAGAAAATCTAGCTCAAATTCAAAGGGATGGAGCCTCATATCTGAACAATTATTGTTTCAGCCATTATAAAGGCTCAAAATGGATTTGAAATATTTTTCAGTTGTTGCAAAGTTTGGGGTGGAGTGCAGACAGTGGGAGGGGAGGGGGCAGGGGGAGGAGGCAATATGTGCCTGGCGAGATTAATGAAGATAAAGCCAATGTTGAGGGAAGAAACAGAGTCTGTGTATAAGTGATAGAGCCCTATTTAATGGCAGGTGAAATGCATGTGCTGCTGCATGAGTTGGGTGTAAGAAGGGATGCCCTGTTGTGTACTCCAGGACACTCTCCCCAGAGGGCAGCAATGCAGCATGCTCGACAAGAGGTGGCAACCTGGCTGCAAGACCTGTTCAGTACCTGCAGGACTGGGGGACTGAATCAGAATGCAGCACATTTTAAGGAATGTGGAGGGCTAAATATGATAGCCCCCGAAACTGGGCGTGGGGATTGTGATGCACAATTAAACTGTACGGGCTGCCTGCTGTTTTACATGACTGCAGCACCATAACCACATCAGCCAGACAGATTACACAACACTTCCTTCTGTCTTATAGAATAGAATGGAGGAGACGGTGCTGGCTGTTATTGGGAGAGACATTGTTGAGGCCGATTCAGTGATGGGGTCGAAACCATCTGTTATGGCCAGGTGGTAAGGGGTGTGGGTGTTCAATGTTCAACTCCCATCTGACCACAACAAGTGTTTTTGTTACTCGGGTTTTAACATCTTTGTGTATTATTTGTCAAATAAACAAATCGTGACAGGTTTTCTTACAGGTTTAAACCAGAAGAATAAATATTTATTGAGCAATATTCATTCTCGAAATTGTCGTAACCACACCCACACATGCATTCACTCGCACACATACCCAAGAAGAGATAGAGAGGAAAACAGGTAAGTGGTCTGAAGTGAGGTATGTGTTTGGGGTTCATGGTAAATCTGTTACACCTTCTCGGAGGTCTATTTCTCTTTTAAAGTTGCAGGCCTGGGTTGTTTGTAGATTTTCTGTTGGTTGAGATTACAGTCTGGAAATGGTGATCACTTTCAGTTCTCTGCTGCACAAGTTGAAGTGTACAATTCACAGCAGGGCAGCTTCTTTGGCTGTTGCTGGAGATCTCAGCTCTCAGCTGGACAGGCTTTCGGTGATGTTCTGATTCTCTCTCTCTCCCTCTCTCTTTCCAGAGAACTGCTTTTTAAGGTCAAAAATGTCTCTCACATGTTGCCTCATTTGGAAAATGCAGAGCCCCGGCTCTGTGGTGACTAACAATCGCCCACGATATGGCTACTGCACATCTTCTGCACATGTTTCAGAAGAACCTATTCAATTCAAAAATGTCTCTTGATGGGTTTGGGATGGGTGTAATTGGACACCTCTTATCTTAGAACGTATCCTTTTGTCCTTAACAGACAGCAAGGCAGTTTGAATATACAGGACTAAGCCATTTGACCTTTGGTGGGTATTTTGCAGCACATTGTCCACTTTTTTTAAAGGAAAAGTCAATTTTTATAACTCTTCAGTTTGGGTTCTATATTTCAATCGCTGCACTTCACGTGAGCATGACACATGAAAGATGATGGCACCCTCACACCTAATTTTCCTTCTCACATCCCACTTCCCCCTTATCCCACTCAGTTACAAGCTGTAGATGGTATAAGAATGCACCTCTTACATTTCCCACTGTCTGCACCACAACCCTACCCTTGTGCCTTTCTCCTTTCAGATATCCAAGAAGTATACAAAAGCAAAATACTGTGGATACTGAAAATCTGAAACAAAAACAGAAATACTAAGCAGGTCAGGCAGCATCTGTGAAGAGAAAAACAGAGTTAAAGGTCACACACTCTGCTCTTGGTATTTCTCCAGCGAGCTGGAGATGCACCCCATACAGCCAATGGGGTAGCACTGCATTAGAGCATGAGGACAGGCAAAGGCACATGGAAGACACACACTAAGGGAATATACAAGGATGATTAATTGGCTTTTGTATGCAATATAGAATGATTTTATTTTAAAACTTGTTTTGGAATGTTTATTTTGTGGTAGTTTTTATTTTAGCATTGTGGCCACTTTGATGGTCAGTAAGAGAGGGAAGGTGAGGTGTGGGACTGTTGGAGAATGGGCAATTAAGGTTATGCTTGCTAATATCACAGTCAGATGGGTTCTTCATGGACAGCTCCACCAGAAAGGGTTGTCTAGGTTACCTCCTCTCTTCCAGCTCTCCTTCCTCTTTTTTCTTCTCCTCATCCTCCTTTTGCTCCGACTCGTCCTCATGCTCCTGCTCCTCAGCTGCTCACTTTACAGCTAGTGGCATGGACTGACCCTCATGCTGACAAGATTGTGCAGCATGCAGCTAACTATGACAAATCTTGATGACAGAGCTGTTGAGTACTGCAGGGCGCCTCCAGAATTGTCCAGGCAGCGGAAGCATTGTTTTAGCATGCCAATAATCCAGTCTATCACATTTCATGGGGCAGCATGGCTTTTATCATATGCATGCTGTGCACATGTGCTTGGGTTTCACACTGGAGTCATCAGCCATGTGGTCAGCAGATAGCCCTTGTCACCCTGTACCCATCCTTTGATTTGCCATGGTAGTTCAATTGCAGCTGGCACAGCAGGCTGCCACATAATGAAGGCATTATGACTGTTGCCAGGATACCAGGCATTAACCTGAATGAGACTTTATGTATGGACATTGAGGGAGTGCAATCTCTTTTGGTTGTGACATAGCGCAGAGTTGACATGCAATGCTGCAAAGCGATATATGTGCAATCAATGGCACCCTGCACCATGGCAAAGTCTGCAATCCTAGCAAAGCCATGAGCTCACTATGCCTGCTTGTCTCTGGCAAGTCAGAATAAAATGTAGGCAGCTCTCGATGAATAGAGAGCGTATGAACAGTAAACTGTGAAATATTTCAAATATCTTCAGCTCCAGCCTAGATGAAGCCAAACGCATAAAAGTTCATTGCCACGGTCACCTTCACAGCCACTATGAATGCAGTCTTTGCCCTATGCTGAGGTTGGGGTTGTGGCTGCAGCAGGTAGTAGATTTAAGTGAGGATGTCCTCATTGAAGCACAGATATCACCCATATTGTCCTTTGGTGAGGTTCAGGTAAGGGAATTGCTCCTGGAAACCCTGGGCAGATCTCTACTGCTGGGATCCTATCTCCCCCCCACCCTCTCACCCCTCCCTCTCCCTCTCCAACAGCTTGTCCTACTTTGTGTGCCTTCTGTTCATTCTTCAAGTCATGCTGTATTTCAAGGGGAATGGCTACTAATGCACCCACATCTGGGAGTTTTGTACAGAGGCAAAGAAGAAAAGACACATTGAGCATCTGCCATACCATTCCCTATAGACTTTGCAACTTTAAACAGCTATAGAAAGTACCAAACACTTACAGAATTGAACCAGCAGCCAGAGAAATCAACCAGCAGCTAGCACATAAGTAGTTAGTCATCCCTTTAAATAACACTGGTCGGGGCAGTGTTGCGGGGAGAGTGGGGGTACAGGCTGTGAGGTTGGGGGCAGAGGTTTAGGTGGCTCCTTCCTGCTGCTGAACACTTGTTCTGCTGTGCAAGGTTAAGACAGGACGTGAGCTGGAGCATTGAGCTCCATAATGGTACCGTTGGTCTCAGATCAGCGTTGCATGCCGATTGTCTTCACCTTCCACCTGCTCTGAATACTTCTGGTGGTCGTTCACAACACCCGCACTAATGCTCCCACCAATACAATGTCTGGCGCAACTCACCTCAAAAGTGTGCACATGCTGCAAATGGCATTTTGGACACCTAACAACAACCGTAGTACTCAACAACGGGTTCTGTGTCACCCGTGTGGTAAGAATACTGAACAACACCATGCGGGTCAAAGGACCTAGGTTGCACCACTATATATTTCCTGTAAATTTGTTCCACATTTACTACTCACCCATGGCAGGCCCTCACACAGTCTTAGAACCTTTTCATTGCATCTCATACACCCCCATACCTCAGCAGGGCACAGATTCAAGATGCAACGTACATGTAAAAATCGGCATACTCACATCTGTCAAGGGTTTCACACATCAAATCATTACAGCATGCCTTCATTACATGATGTTTTTGTTACCTCTAAACTTGACTATTCCAACACACTCCTGGCTAGCCTCCCACATTCGACCCTCTGTAAACGTGAGGTCATCCAAAACTCTGCTGCCTCACTCGCACCAACTCCCGTCCACCCATCACCCTGCGCTTGCTGACATAGATTGGCTCCTGATTAAGCAATGCTTCAATGTTAAAATTCTCATCTTTGTTTTCAAATCCCTCCATGACCTCGTCCCTCCCTATAATTACCCTCTGAGATATCTGTACTCTGTCAGTACTGGCCTCTTAATCAACCCTGATTTTAATCACTTAATTATTGGTGGCCATGCCCGCAGCTGCCAAGGTCCTATGCTCTGGAAATACATTCCTAAACCATTCCACCTCTATTTCTCTTTCCTCCTTTAGGACACTCCTTAAAATCTACCTCTTTGACTAAGTTTTTTGCTCATCTGCGTTAATATCTCCTAATATGACTCCATGTCAAATTTTGCTTCATTAACACTCCTGTGAAGCACCTTAGGATATTTTATGACTTTAGAGGTGCTTTATAACTGCAAGTTGTTGTTGTAGTTGCATTTTCACTTACTGATACATAGATTGGTGTTCACGTTGGCCACACTTGTGTATGCACTCTTTCAACTCACAACCCAAGACGATTATTGTGCTTGCATGCCATGATATAACAAAATTCAAGGGGACAAGTTTCAATTGAAGAAAGGTTCAAAAATCACAGGCCCTTGATTCCCTTGGAGGAGGTTACCGTGGAAATCCTGGAAAATCTAAGCATGGAGGTATAGGGAAAAGGTGAAAGCAGCAGGTTTCCCCTGAGTTCAGGCTAAGTACCACCATGCTCTTATTGTCTGCCCTCTCAGTCACTTCCATATATATATTCATAACAACAAAAACTGTGATGGGGAGCTAGCATTCTAACACTTGTCCTTTTCTGTTATTGTTGGCTTGAAAGAGCAACTTGATGGCCCAGCCCAACAAACAACCTCAGTTTGTGGCATCAACTAAGGCAGAGTGCATAGGTAAGGGGAATCAAGTGGTGGTGACAAAGCAACAGAAGGAAACTGGGCAAAAGCAAAATTCTGTGCCTGCTGGAAATCTGAAATAATAACAGAAAATACTCAAAATACTCAACAGGTCAAACAGCATCTGTGGAGGGAGAAACAGAGTTTCAAGTCAATACTCATTAGTCAGAATTGGAAAAAATTAGAAACATAACAGATTTTAAGCAAATAGGGAGGCAGCGCAAGGGGGGAAGACCAAAAAGAAAGGTCTGTGATAGAGTGGAAGACAGGAGAGATTAAATGAAAGATGGGATGATGGTACAAGGTAAAAGGAGATGGCAAAGAAATAAAAGATGTGGCTACAGGAGCTGTAAATGGGAATAACAGAATTGTCACCAACATCTGCTGTCATAAAAAAAACATGGAGCCGAGGTTATGACATGAAATGGTACAACACAGTATTGAGTCCAGATGGCTATAAAGTGGCGAATTGAAAGATGAGTGCTGTTCCTCGAGCTTACATTGAACAATGTAGGAGGCTGAAGACAGAAATGTCAATGTGGGAATAGAGTATAGAATTCAAATGGCAACCAGGAGTTCAGGATCACATTTGCGGGCCAAACAGAGGTATTATGGAAAACAGATACCAATCTACACTTGGTTTCCCCAATGTAGAGGAGACCACATCGTGAGCAATGAATACAGTATACCAAACTGAAAGAAGTACAAGTAAATCGCTGTTTCACCAGGAAAGAATGTTTGGGACCTTGGACACTGGGAAGGGAGGAGGTAAAAGGGCAGGTGTTGCATCTCATGCGCTATATGGGAAGGTGCTATGGGAAGGGGAGTTGGTTTTGTGGGTGATTGGGGAGTGGACCAGTTCTGGGAGGGAGAGGTGGAGGTGAGAGCAGCAGTGTGGGAAATGGAACAGGCACAGGCCAAGGGCCCTGTCAACCAGTATGGGAGAATTTCTCAGTTGAGGCAAAAGGAAGACATATCAGAAAAACTGGTACTGAAGGTTGTATTATTCAAAACAGATGTGAAGTCTACAGGGATACTGGGTGAATGGAGTACATTCTATTGGAGGAAGTACAGTCAAAGTATCTTGGGAGGCAGTGCACTTATAGTGGATATTGATTGATAGCCTATCTCCAGAACTGAAGACTGAGAAATCATGGAGGTGTGGAAGCAAGGGAAGGGTGAAAATTGGAAGCAAAGTTGATAAAAATTTTCCAGTTTGGGGTGGATGTAAAAAAGGCACTGTTCTAGTCATCAACGTACCATAAAAAGAGGTGAGGGAGGGGACCTGAGTAAAACTAGAACAAAGAATATTCCACATATCCCACAAAAAAACAGGCATAACTAGGAACCATTTGGATTCCCTGAGCAATTCCTTTTATTTGGAGCAAATGAGTGGAAGACAGGAAGAGACAGAGAGTACAAATCTAAGAGTAAATCAGCAGATAAGGCTAGAGGTTACAAAAATAGTAAAAGTACAAAACTAAAGGCTCTGTATCTGAATGCACGTAGCATTCGAACCAAACAGATGAACTGATAGCGCAAATAGAATTAAATAAGGACGATCTGATAGCCATTACCGAGACATGGCTGCAGGAGGACATAGATTGGGACCTGAATATTGAAGGGTACAGGACATTTAGGAAAGACAGGGAGCTAGGAAAGGGTGGAGGGGTGTCTCTGTTAATTAATGATGGTATTAGCACAAAAGAGAGGCATGACCTAAGTTCAGGAATCCAGGATGTAGAAGTGGTTTAGGTAGAGATGAGAAATGATAAAGCCAAGAAGTTACTTTTGGAAGTGGTGTACAGGGCCCCTAACAGTACCACATGGTAGGACGGGGTATAAAGGAAGAAAAACTTGTCAGAAAGGTATGGCAATAATCTTGGGGATCTTAATCTACATAAAGATTGGAAAAGTCAAATGGGTAAAGGTAGCCTAGATAAAAAGTTCATAGAATGTTTTCAGGGTAGTTTCTTAGAACAGCACCTTCTGAAGCCAACCAGAGAACAGGCTATACTAGGCCTGGTATGGTGTAACGAGATAGGATTAATTAATGACCTCATAGTGAAGGCACCTCCGGGCAGCAGCGATCATAATATGATTGAATTTTACATTCAGTTTGAGGGAGAGAAGTGTGGGTTTAAGATGAGTATTTCAAACTTAAATAAGGGCAATTATGAGGGCATGAGAGCACAGCTAGCTAAAGTGAACTGGCAAATGAGGTTAAGGGATAGGTTAGTAGAGATGCAGTGGCGGACGTTTAAGGGGATATTTCAGAACACACAGAATAGACATTCCAACGAGAAAGAAAAATTCCAAGGGTGGGACCCGCCATCCATAGTTAACTAAAAAAGTGGTAACAAACTTAAAGAAAAAGCATATAATTGCACAAAGATGGGAGGCAGATCAGAAGATTGGACAGAATATAAAAATGCAAAGAATGACTAAAAGATTAATAAGGAGGAAAAAATTAGAGTATGAGAGAAAGCTAGCTAGAAATATAAAGACAGATAGTAAGAATTTCTATAGATAGTTACGAAAGAAAAAAGTGAATAGAGTAAGCGTTGATCCTATAGAAAGTGAATCTGGGGAATTAGTAAGGGAAAATAAGGAGATGGCAGATGAATTCAACAGGTATTTTGCATTGGTCTTCGCCATAAAGGATACAAGTAACATCTCAGAAACAGGTGTAAATCAAGAAATGGAAGGGAGGGAGGAACTCAAGAAAATTACAATCACCAGGGAAGTGGTACTGAGCAAATTGTTGGAGCTGTGGGCTGACAAGTCCCCAGGTCCTGATGGACTTCATCCGAGAGTCTTACAAGAAGTGGCCAGTGAGATAGTTGATGCATTGGTTTTAATTTGCCAAAATTCCCTAGATTCAGGGAATGTTCCACTAGATTGGAAAATAGCCAAGGCCGCTCCTTTATTCAGAAAGGGATGGAGATGGAAAGCAGGAAACTATGGACCAGTTAGCTTAACATCTGTCATAGGGAAAATCTTAGAAGCTATTATTAAAGACGTTACAGCAGGGCACTTAGAAAAATTCAAGGTAATCAGGCAGAGTCAACATGGTTTTGTGAAAGGGAAATCATGTTTAACCAATTTATTGGAGTTCTTTGAAGAAGTAACATGTGCAGTGGATAAAGGGGATGTACTGGACTTAGATTTCCAGAAGGCACTTGATAAGGTGCCACATCAAAGGTTATTGTGGAAAATAAAAGCTCATGGTGGAGGGAGTAACATATTGGCATGGATAGAAGATTGGCTAGCTATCAGGAAACAGAATAAATGGGTCATTTTCTGGTTGGCAAGATTGGCAAGAGTGGTGTGCCACAGGGATCAGTGCTGGGGCCTCAACTTTTTACAATTTATATAAATGACTTTGATGAAGGGACTGAAGGTATGGTTGCTAAATTTGCTGATGACTCAAAGATAGAACATAGAACATAAAACATAGAACAGTACAGCACAGTACAGGCCCTTCGGCCCACGATGTTGTGCCGAACCTTTAAACTACTCTAAGATCAAACTACCTATATACCCTTCATTCTACTATCATCCATGTACCTATCCAAGAGTCGCTTAAATGTCCCTAATGTATCTGCTTCTACCACCACCGCTGGCAGTGCATTCCACGCACCCACCACTCTCTGTGTAAAGAACCTACCTCTGACATCTCCCCTAAACCTTCCTCCAATCACCTTAAAATTATGCCCCCTGGTGATAGCCCTTTCTGCCCTGGGAAAAAGTCTCTGGCTATCCACTCTATGCCTCTCATCATCTTGTATACCTCTATCAAGTCACCTCTCATCCTTCTTCGCTCCAATGAGAAAAGCCCTAGCTCCCTCAACCTTTCTTCATAAGACATGCCCTCCAGTCCAGGCAGCATCCTGGTAAATCTCCTCTGCACCCTCTCTAAAGCTTCCATATCCTTCCTATAATGAGGCGACCAGAACTGAACACAATATTCCAAGTGTGGTCGAACCAGGGCTTTATAGAGCTGCAGCATAACCTCGCGGCTCTGAAACTCAATCCTCCTGTTAATGAAAGCCAACACCCCATACGCCTTCTTAACAACCCTATCAACTTGGGTGGCAACTTTGAGGGATCTATGGACGTGGACCCCAAGATCCCTCTGTTCCTCCACACTGCCAAGAATCCTGTCTTTAAGCCTGTATTCTGCATTCAAATTCGACCTTCCAAAATGAATCACTTCACATTTTTCCAGGTTGAACTCCATCTGCCACTTCTCAGCCCAGCTCTGCATCCTGTCAATGTCCCGTTGCAACCTACAACTGCCCTGCACACTATCCACAACTCCAGCAACCTTTGTGTCATCGGCAAACTTACTAACCCAGCCTTCCACTTCCTCATCCAAGTCATTTATAAAAATTACAAAGAGCAGAGGTCCCAGAACAGATCCCTGCGGAACACCACTAGTCACCGAGCTCCAAGCTGAATACTTTCCATCTACTACCATCCTCTGTCTTCTATGGGCCAGCCAATTCTGTATCCAGACAGCCAAATTTCCCTGTATCCCATGCCTCCTTACTTTCTGAATGAGCCTACCATGGGGAACCTTATCAAATGCCTTGCTAAAATCCATATACACCACATCCACTGCTCTTCCTTCATCAATGTGTTTTGTCACATCCTCAAAGAATTCAATAAGACTTGTGAGGCATGACCTGCCCCTCACAAAGCCATGCTGACTATCTCTAATCAAACTATGCTTTTCCAAATAATCATAAATCCTGTCTCTCAGAATCCTCTCCAATAATTTGCCCACCACCGACGTAAGACTGACTGATCTGTAATTCCCAGGGTTATCCCTATTCCCTTTCTTGAACAAGGGAATAACATTTGCCACCCTCCAATCATCTGGTACTACTCCAGTGGACAGTGAGGACGCAAAGATCATCGCCAAAGGCGCGGCAATCTCTTCCCTCGCTTCCCGTAATAACCTTGGGTATATCCCGTCTGGCCCCGGGGACTTATCTATCCTCATGTCTTTCAAAATATCCAGCACATCCTCCTTCTTAACATCAACCTGTTCGAGCATATCAGCCTGTTTCACGCTGTCCTCACAAACGTCCAGGTCCCTCTCAATAGTGAATACTGAAGCAAGGTACTCATTAAGGACCTCCCCTACCTCCTCAGACTCCAGGCACAAGTTCCCTCCACTATCCCTGATTGGCCCTACCCTCACTCTGGCCATCCTCTTGTTCCTCACATAAGTGTAGAACACCTTGGGAATTTCCGTAATCCTACCCGCCAAGACTTTTTCATGTCCCCTTCGAGCTCTCCTAAGTCCATTCTTCAGTTCCTTCCTGGCTACCTTGTAACCTCTAGAGCTCTGTCTGATCCTTGCTTCCTCAACCTTAAGTAAGCTTCCTTCTTCCACTTGACTAGCTGTTCCACATCTCTTGTCATCCAAGGTTCCTTCACCCTACCATCCCTTCCTTGCCTCATCGGGACAAACCTATCCAGCAGTCGCAGCAAGTGCTCCCTAAACAACCTCCACATTTCTGTCGTGCATTTCCCTGAGAACATCTGTTCCCAATTTAAGCTCCCCAGTTTCTGCCTAATAGCATTGTAATTCCCCCTCCCCCAATTAAATATTTTTCCATCCCGTCTGCTCCTATCTCTCTCCATGACTATAGTAAAGGTCAGGGAGTTGTGATCACTATCACCAAAATGCTCGCCAACCGAGAGATCTGCCACCTGGCCTGGTTCGTTGCCAAGCACCAAATCCAATATAGCCTCCCCTCTAGTCGGCCTATCAACATACTGAGTCAGGAAACCTTCCTGGACACACCTGACAAAAACTGCTCCATCCAAACTATTTGCACTAAGGAGGTTCCAATCAATATTAGGGAAGTTGAAGTCACCCATGACAACAACCCTGTTACTTCTGCACCTTTCCAAAATCTGCCTCCCAATCTGTTCCTCCATGTCTCTGTTGCTATTTGGGGGTCAATAGAAAACTCCCATAAAAGTGACTGCTCCTTTCCTGTTTCTGACTTCCACCCATAATGACTCAGTAGACAAACCCTCCTCGACGACCTCCCTTTCTGCAGCTGTGATACTATCCCTGATTAACAATGCCACTCCCCCACCTCTTTTACCTCCCTCCCTATTCCTTTTGAAACATCTAAACCCCGGAACATCCAACATCCATTCCTGCCCCTGTGATATCCAAGTCTCCGTAATGGCCACAACATCGTAGCTCCAAGTACTGATCCATGCTCTAAGTTCATCGCCCTTATTCCTGACACTTCTTGCGTTAAAATAGACACACTTCAACCCATCATACTGGCTGCAACTTTGCCCTGTCAACTGTCTAACCTTCCTCGCAGACTCTCTGCACTCTGTATCTGCCTGCTCAACAGCTATCCCATCCACTGATCCGTAGCTCCGGTTCCCATCCCCCTGCCAAACTAGTTTAAACCCTCCCGAAGAGCTCTAGCAAACCTCCCGCCCAGGATATTGATGCCCCTCCAGTTCAGATGCAACCCATCCTTCTTGTACAGGTCCCACCTTCCCCAGAAGGTATCCCAATGATCCACATATCTGAAGCCCTCCCTCCTACACCAGCTCTGTAGCCAAGTGTTCAGCTGCACTCGCTCTCTGTTTCTAGCTTCACTAGCACGTGGCACCGGTATCAATCCTGCGATTACTACTCTGCTCGTCCTGCCTTTTAGCTTCCAACCTAACTCCCTATATTCGCTTTTCAGGTCCTCATCCCTTTTCCTAGCTATGTCATTGGTACCGATGTGTACCGCGACTTCTGGCTGCTCCCCCTCCCCCTTAAGAATCCTGTAGACTTGATCCGAGACATCCCTGACCCTGGCACCCGGGAGGCAACATACCATCCGGGAGTCTCGTTCGCGACCACAGAATCTCCTGTCTGTTCCTCTAACCATTGAATCTCCTATCACTATCGCTCTCCTATTCTCCCCCCTTCCCTTCTGAGCCACAGAGCCATGCTCAGTGCCAGAGACCTGGCCGCTGTGGCTTTCCCCTGGTAGGACCGCCCCCCCCCCCAACCGTATCCAAAACGGTATACTTATTATTGAGGGGAACGGCCACAGGGGATCCCTGCACTGTGCGCCTAATCCCTTTCCTTCCCCTGACGGTCACCCAGCTACCTTTATCCTGTAACTTAGGTGTCACTACTTCCCTATAACTGCTCTCTATCACCCCCTCAGCCGCCTGAATGATCCGAAGTTCATCCAGCTCCAGCTCCAGTTCCCTAACGCGGTCTGTGAGGAGCTGGAGTTGGGTGAACTTCTCACAGGTGAAGTCAGCAGGGACACAAGTGGTGACCCTTACCTCCCACATCCTGCAAGAGGAGCATGCAACTGCCCTAGCTTCCATCCCCTCTGTTCTAAATTGACAACAGAGAATTAAAAAAAATAAAGGAAAACCTTACCTTACCAAACCCTCCACACAAGAGTCCTTTTTTTTTGGTTAGAGGAGGAGGATGGGTGGGAAGCACTACACGTGTAGTGTTTCGGGTTTAGCCACTGCCCGAC
Organism: Heterodontus francisci; assembly: GCF_036365525.1. NCBI lineage: Eukaryota > Metazoa > Chordata > Chondrichthyes > Heterodontiformes > Heterodontidae > Heterodontus > Heterodontus francisci. The sequence continues at coordinate 105,379,440 of NC_090375.1, read as the reverse complement.
TATATATATAGGTAGATAAGTAACTTGTGAAGAGAACATAAGGGGACTACAAATGGATATGGATAGGTTAAGAGAGTGGGCAAAGATCTTGCAAATGGAGTATAATGTGGGAAAATGTGAAATTGTCCATTTTGGCAGGAAAGTAAAAAAGAAGCATATTATCTAAATGGTGAGAGCTTGCAGAGCTCTGAGATGCAGAGGGATCTGGGTGCCCTAGTGCATGAATCAGAAAAGGTCAGTATGCAGGTACAGCAAGTATGAGGAAAGCTAATAGAATGTCACTGTCTATTGCGAGGGGAATTGAATACAAAAGTAGTGAGGTTATGCTTCAGTTATACAGGGCACTGGTGGCTTCATCTAGTGTACTGTGTACAGTATTGATCTCCTTATTTAAGGAAGGATGTAAATGCATTGGAAGCAGTTCAGAAAAGGTTTACTCGACTAATACCAGGAGTGGTTGGGTTGTCTTATGAGGAAAGGTTGGACAGATCCGCTGGAGTCTCGAAAAGAAAGAGGTGATTTGATTGAAACATATAAGATTCTGAGGGGTCTTGACAGAGCAGATGTGGAAAGGATGTTTCCTCTTGTGGGACAATCTAGAACTAGGGGTCACTATTTAAAATAAAGGGTTGGCGACTTAAGACAGAGATGAGGATAATTTCTTTCTCTCAGGGGATTGTGAGTCTTTGGAACTCTCTTCCTCAAAACGCAGTGGAAGCAGAGCTTTGAATATTTTTAAGGCAGAGGTAGATAGATTCTTGATAAGCAAGGGAGTGAAAGGTTATCGATGATAGGCAGGAATGTGGAGTTGAGGTTACAATCAGATCAGCCATAATCTTGTTGAATGGCAGAGCAGGCTCAAGGGGCTGAGTGCTCCTAATTCGTATGTTTGCATGTTTGAGTCAAAGGAGATGTTGTTCAATGTGAGAACAAGTTGAGCCAGGTGAACGAGGCTGGTGATGGTTGGGGACTGGTTGGGCCTCTGTTCAAGGAATAAGTGGAATGGAGGTGTAGACAGGTTGAACGTCCATGGTGCAAAGGAGATTGATGGGGCCAGGAAACGGGAGACTTTTAAAGTAGTGGAGGTCATCATAATAGTCGAGGATGTAGGTGGGATGAAACTGGACAAAGGGAGAAAAAAATAGAATTGCGATAGAAAGAATTCAGTTCTGTGGGGCAGGAACTGGCCCAAACAATGGATCTATTAGGGCAGTCCTGTTTACGGACTGTACAGGATTAAAAGACCATAATGTCAAAGGCCTTGAAAGGACGATCTCTGGAGGACATGAGGCCAGTGACAGTCTTGGAAATGATGGCTTGATGTTCGGTGGTGGCGTCATGGTCCAGGAGAGATAGGAGGAAGTGTCAGAGAGTTGATATACAGCCTTGGCAAGATAGAGGTCGGTTTGCCAAATAATAACAGCACCACACTTTTCCTCAGGTTTAATGACAATGTTAGCACTGGACCTGAAAGAATGGAATGCTGCAAGTTCAGAGGGAGATAGGCTAGAGTGAATGAGGGGAGCAGAGAAATTGAGATGGCTGGTGTCATACCAGCAGTTCTCAATGAAGTGAAGCAAAGCTCTACTTCCAGCATGTTCCTTGTTTGGCCAGAGTGCAGGTCAGAGAATTGGGCATGGAGGTCAGCTGAAAGTTGGGAGTGCCACAAATCATGGGTACTGAACTATACATCCCATTATATGATACATGCTCCTGCCAAGTGGTGCCTTGCAAAATTTACCCTGACATTTTTATAATACAATATAATCAAGCACTAATGTAATCACATGTCCCAATTCGTGATTTTCCTTTCCTTCAAACAGTCCTGGATTCCTCATCACATTTACGCATTGGATTCATATCTAATCAATTCCAAACCAACTGAATTGCAATCAGTGGCCCATAGGCTGTTTTGGAACACTGTCATGCCACTGTCAATCTCTCCTATTCAAACACTGCTTCTGATTCAAGGAAAAGTATTAGCAAGAAGCAAGAGCAAAGGACAATTCTAGTGATAATAAAAGGTGAAAGGAGATTGAAATTTTTTTTGATTGGATTAGCGATTGGTTTGTGGTGAGTAAAGGATATACCCTTGATCTTAGCCTGATTTGATTGTTATCAATTAATATAATAAAAATGAGCCTTCTGAAAAGATGGTTACACTAAAGGACACTGATTCTTTCCACGTACATCACCACACATGTGATGTAGCACTTACGTTAGTGCTCAAAATATTTGCATCAACGTCATGAACTGCTCTGGCCCCATGGCAGCATACAGTACATGATTCTCCATTTCTTTGAATTTATTGCTCAATGAACTGCTCTATATTTAACTGGAAAAGTATATTTAAGGTATGATTATTCAAAACAGTGCAGTGCGCTCACAGACACTGTCATTGTCAGAAGCTCTTGTGCTATTTGTTTGACAATCTTAACTGCTTTGGCAGTGTTTTAAATTGGCTGGACATGCATCAGGGTGAGATAGTTCTCTGTGAGTCATGTTTTACTGTCTACCTCTTTCACTCATTCTACTATATCATGACTGTTTCCTTCCATGTCAACAGCTTGTATTCATGTGATTTGCAGGCCTTAAAACCATAGAACCACAGAAAAATCATGACACAGAAGAAGGTCATTCAGCCCATCATGCCTGCACTGGCTGAAAAAACTAGCCGCTCAATCTAATCCCACTTTCCAGCACCTGGTCCGTAGCCTTGCAGGTTACAGCACTTCAGGTGCACGTCCAGGTACCTTTTAAATGAGTTGAGGGTTTCTCCCTCCACCACCTATCCGGGCAGCTAATTCCAGACACACACCACTCTCTGGGTGAAAAAGGTTTTCATCATGTCCCCTCTAATCCTTCTACCAATCACCATAAATCTGTGCCCCCTGGTAATTGACCTCTCCGCTCGGGGAAACAGGTCCTTCCTGTCTACTCTATCCAGGCCCCTCATAATTTTGTACGCCTCAATTAAGTCACCCCTCAGCCTCCTTTGTTCTAAGGAAAACAACCCTAGCTGATCCAATCTTTCCTCATAGCTGCAACTTTCAAGCCCTGGCAACATTCTTGTAAATCTCCTCTGTACTCTCTCCAGAGCAAGTATGTCCTTCCTGTAATGTGGTGACCAGAACTGTACGCAGTACTCCAACTGTGGCCTAACCAGTGTTTTATACAGTTCCAGCATTACATCCCTGCTTTTGTATTCTATACCTCGGCCAATAAAGGAAAGCATTCCATATGCCTTCTTCACCACTCTATCTACCTGTCCTGACACCTTCAGGGACCTGTGGACATGCACTCTAAGGTGGAGTACCCCTCTCAATATCCTCTCATTTATTGTGTATTCCCTCACTTTGTTTGCCCTCCCCAAATGCATTACTTCACACCTCTCTGGATTGAATTCCTTGTATTGTCATTTGAGTGGGCACATGCCCATCATCATCTACCTGTGATATCACAGCAATAGCTGTTACCAACTCTAAACTAGGGTTGTAATATTATGCCAGGAGTACTAGCATACAAACATTTAACTGAACAGGATCAACAGCAGTGAAATCACCACTTCAAACAGGCAGGTGCTTCATTTTAATTTGGGGAGGAGATGTCTATTTTGCACCCTACTGGCTTGCAAGATGTCAAAACGTAAACTATGCACATTTGGCATGGTAATCATTATGGAAAGGGCCATGGTAAAGAAAATGAATGTACATTTTAATCATTCATAGCATTTTCATCTTCATTTTGTTTTTTTTCTTCTCCTGTGGCACTTGCTTTTTTTGCCAGTTGTTCTAAGTAATCTAGAACAAAGAACAAAGAACAAAGAACAAAGATAATTACAGCACAGGAACAGGCCCTTCGGCCCTCCAAGCCTGCGCCGATCCAGATCCTCTCTCTAAACATGTCGCCTATTTTCTAAGGTTCTGTATCTCTTTTCTTCCTGCCCATTCATGTATCTGTCTAGATACATCTATTTTTTGTTCGCAACACTACTTCTGGCATCAATGGATTTCTCAATGAAAAGGTTCCTATCTAACATGGTTAGAAGAAGAAAAGTAATACCAAGAGTGGGATATTAAGTACTGGCAGACCTGCAACTTTATACAGCAGTGAAGAAACTTCATTTCAGCTGACTAGTAGTGCAGGCAGCAACTTCTTTACCCAAACGAAGTTGGGAAAGCAGACCCTCTAGCACCATTAAATCATGTGACTGACTGACTAACCATAATATACTTCCTCAGCAGCTCCTCAGTTGCCTAAGGCCTTGCCTTCAGTGAGAGTGCCATGAAAGAAAATATGCCAGGATGCTCAACATCTACTAAGATACCGCAATCAGTTCCGATAGACTTAGGCTGGAATTTTAGGCATCACCCAAGAAGTGTGCTGGGATGGGGAGGGAGCATAAAATCAAGTGAGAGGGGGTGGGGGTGGGGGTGGGGGTGACGTTCCCATTGCCTACTCGCCCCCACTGCTAGTTTACCAGCAGCAGGGGAGGTAGCAAATGGCCTGCCCACCCCAGACCAATTAAGGCCCTTAAGTGGCCAATTAATTGCCACTTTCGGGTCTCCTCCAACTGCCACTGGTATCTTACCAGCAGCAGACAGGCACTTCAACACCTGATAGAGGCCCATTAATACCTGGCAGCCTCCTTGTGGGCTGAGGGGGCCCTCCTGATCAGGCACCCTGTGCGCCACGGAGGGTAGCCCCAGCAGCACAAGCCATCCCAGGTGGAACACCTCTGCCTGCCCTCTAGATCAACCCCCACCCCCTTTGCTGGGGCCCAAACCCCACTCACCTGTTCCAAGGGCAACATCCATGTTGCTGTTCTCGCTGGGTGCAGTCCCAACAGTGGCCACTGCTCCTGGTGATGTTGCTGGGACTGAAGAGCTGTCAGCCCTCTGATTGGCTGGCAGCTCTTGGAGGTGAGACTTCCTGCCTCTGAGGGGTGCAATTCCCGACCAAGGCCAATTAAGGGCCTGGGTCATGCAAAATTGCAGCGTGGCTTCAAAGAGGTGGGTGGGCTCACCCCCAACTTTTTAGCCAGTGGGCAGAGCCATCACCACCACTTAAAATTCCAGCCCTAAGCATACGTACTTGGTAATGACCATGGAGAACTGCCTTCCCAGGGTCTAGGTCAGCAAAAACACAGATGTAGAGCTGTGCCATCAGCTGCAGGGCCACCTGCAATAAAAGCAATGATCAACTGGAACAGCAAACCTGTCTTCAACTCATTGCATTGCAGGCATGCTGCAATGCTAGCGTATGGGCATTGTGCAGTAGACAGGCACACTGGAGAACCATTCTCAGAACCACTTCATGCAGCACTGCTCCCAGTTTAAATCAGCCATCCAAACAATGGGTGATGTGATGGGCTCTTTATCACTTGCCTACAAATTGATGCCTGGATTTTGGTTTCCATTCCTTCCTCTTTGTCTGTGACTGCTTATGCTCCTTTATCCTTGACAAAGGCTGCTGATGTATTGAAATGTCTTTTGAGGGTCTCCAAGCTCTTGCAGAACTTTTGTCTCACTATTTGGCTCGAAAGGCAATCATGATCCATTATGCTTAGATTGCTGCCATAGAAGCTTAGGGTCCCATATTGGAGATGGCTGCCCAGTGACATAACAAGGATGGGTATTGATGATAGTGCTTGCTACAAGTTTTGGGTCTGCCATTGATATTCTCTTAGGTCCAATGCTGTTGGTCATGCCCATAAGCAATCCAAGTATTTTACATTCAGGACTGTGCTCTCACTGCTCAATTTCTAATTATACGATTACATAAGCCAAGTGTGAAAATAGGACCCCATGTGATCTGAACTGGATATTGTGTCTTTCACACTTGTGCTGATGTGCACTTGTGCAATCTTTCAGCACACGGACTGAGAAACAGTGAAACGAAGCCTGGTGGGAATCGTTACTCTGCTTTATTTTACAGCATACAAGCAAACATAGAAGTGTCAGCCTTGGCTTAGTGGTAAGTTTGGATTCAGAAGGTCATGGCTCCAAAGCAGCACACGAGACTTGAGTATGTAATCTAATTTTATCACTTCAGTGCAGTCCGGAGGGAGTGCTGCATTGTGGGAGGTGCTGTTTTTTTAGATTAACCATTAAAAAGATGGACTCTCTGCCATCTCAGGTAGACATAAGAAATCCCATGGTACCATGCAAAGAAGAGCTGAGGAATCCTCCCTGTGTCCTCCCCAAAATTTATTCCTCAACCACCATCACTTAAACAGATTATCATGTTATTTATCTCATTCTTGTTGTGTAGGATCTTGCTGCATGGACAAATTGCCTGCTGTTTTTACCTACATAACAGTAATGCCTACATAACAAAAGTATTTAATTGGCTGTGAAATGTTTGAACATAAGAGCATAAGAAATAGGAACAGGAGTAGGCCATATAGCTCTTCAAACCTGCTCCACCATTCAATAAGAATGCAGCGGCGACAGGGAGAGCGAGGTGGCAGCTGGGTAAGTGAGTTTACAACGCATATAAACTTACCTTTTTGTTTCGGCAGTTTCTTTTTGCAGCGGCGACACGGAGAGTGAGGTGGCAGCTGGGTAGGTAAGTCCTATATATTTGGGCAGCGGTTGAACCCGAGACACTACACCTGTAGTGTCTCCCACCCGCCCTCCTCCTCTAACCAAAAAAAAAGGACTCGGTGGTGTGCAGATAAGGTAAGGCTTTTTCTATTTATTTATTTATTTCGTGTGATTGGTGAAAACTTTTCGTTCCTTTTTCGTTTATCTAAGTTAAGACTAAGTTAAGCTTAAGATTAAAAATGGCAGGAGATCTCAGACCCGTGTTATGCTCCTCTTGCTCAATGTGGGAGCTCAGGGACACGGCTGATGTCCCTAACTCCTTCACGTGCTGGAAGTGTGTCCAGCTGCAGCTCTTGTTAGACCGCATGACGGCTCTGGAGCTGCGGATGGACTCACTTTGGAGCATCCGCGATGCTGAGGAGGTCGTGGATAGCACGTTTAGCGAATTGGTCACACCGCAGATTAGGATTGCTGAGGGTGAAAGGGAAGGGGTGACCAAAAGGCAGAGAAAGAGCAGGAAGGCAGTGCAGGTGTCCCCTGCGGTCATCTCCCTCCAAAACAGGTATACCGTTTTGGATACTGTTGAGGGAGATGGCTCACCAGGGGAAGGCAGCAGTAGCCAGGTTCATGGCACCGTGGCTGGCTCTGCTGTTCGGAAGGGCGGGAAAAAGAGTGGAAGGGCTATAGTCATCGGGGATTCGATTGTAAGGGGAGTAGATAGGCGGTTCTGTGGTCGAAAACGAGACTCCCGAATGGTATTATGCCTCCCAGGTGCACGGGTCAGGGATGTCACAGATCGGCTGCAGAACATTCTGAAAGGGGAGGGTGAACAGCCAGTTGTCGTTGTGCACATAGGCACCAATGATATAGGTAAAAAACGGGATGAGGTCCTACAAGCAGAATTTAGGGAGTCAGGAGCCAAGTTAAAAAGTAGAACCTCAGAGGTAGTAATCTCAGGATTGCTACCAGTGCCACGTGATAGTCAGAGTAGAAATGAAAGAATAGTCAGGATGAATGCGTGGCTTGAGAGATGGTGCAGGAGGGAGGGGTTCAGACTTTTGGGACATTGGGACCGGTTCTGGGGGAGATGGGACTATTACAAATTGGACGGTCTACACCTGGGCCGGACTGGAACCAATGTACTTGGGGGTGCTTTTGCTAACGCTGTTGGGGAGGGTTTAAACTAATGTGGCAGGGGGATGGGAACCAAATGAGGAGGTCAGTGGACAGTAAGGAGGTAGTAACTAAAGCCTGTAAGGAACTAGATAATGAAGTCAGCGTGACTAAGGAAAAGAGTAGACATCGAGCAGATGATGAACGCAAAGGGACTGGTGGTCTGAGGTGCATTAGTTTTAATGCAAGAAGTGTAGTAGGTAAGGCAGATGAACTTAGGGCTTGGATTAGTACCTGGGAGTATGATGTTATTGCTATTACTGAGACTTGGTTGAGGGAAGGGCATGATTGGCAACTAAATATCGCAGGATATCGATGCTTCCAGCGGGATAGAGAGGGAGGTAAAAGGGGTGGAGGAGTTGCAGTACTGGTCAAAGAGGATATCACAGCTGTGCTGAAGGAGGGCACTATGGAGGACTCGAGCAGTGAGGCAATATGGGCAGAACTCAGAAATCGGAAGGGTGCGGTAACAATGTTGGGGCTGTACTACAGGCCTCCCAACAGCGAGCGTGAGATAGAGGTACAAATATGTAAACAGATTATGGAAAGATGTAGGAGCAACAGGGTGGTGGTGATAGGAGATTTTAATTTTCCCAACATTGACTGGGATTCACTTAGTGTTAGAGGTCCAGATGGAGCAGAATTTGTAAGGAGCATCCAGGAGGGTTTTCTAGAGCAGTATGTAAATAGTCCAACTCGGGAAGGGGCCATACTGGACCTGGTGTTGGGGAATGAGCCCGGCCAGGTGGTTGACGTTTCAGTAGGGGACTACTTTGGGAATAGTGATCACAATTCCGTAAGTTTTAGAATACTCATGGACAAAGACGAGAGTGATCCCAAAGGAAGAGTGCTAAATTGGGGGAAGGCCAACTATACCAAAATTCGGCAGGAGCTGGGGAATGTAGATTGGGAGCAGCTGTTTAAAGGTAAATCCACATTTGATATGTGGGAGGCTTTTAAAGAGAGGTTGATTAGCGTGCAGGAGAGACATGTTCCTGTGAAAATGAGGGATAGAAATGGCAAGATTAGGGAACCATGGATGACAGGTGAAATTGTGAGACTAGCTAAGAGGAAAAAGGAAGCATACATAAGGTCTAGGAGGCTGAAGAAAGACGAAGCTTTGAAAGAATATCGGGAATGTAGGACCAATCTGAAACGAGGAATTAAGAGGGCTAAAAGGGGTCATGAAATATCTTTAGCAAACAGGGTTAAGGAAAATCCCAAAGCCTTTTATTCATATATAAGGAGCAAGAGGGTAACTAGAGAAAGGATTGGCCCACTCAAGGACAAAGGAGGAAAGTTATGCGTGGAGTCAGAGAAAATGGGTGAGATTCTAAACGAGTACTTTGCATCGGTATTCACCGAGGAGAGGGACATGACGGATGTTGAGGTTAGAGACAGATGTTTGATTACTCTAGGTCAAGTCGGCATAAGGAGGGAGAAAGTGTTGGGTATTCTAAAAGGCATTAAGGTGGACAAGTCCCCAGGTCCAGATGGGATCTATCCCAGGTTACTGTGGGAAGCGAGAGAGGAAATAGCTGGGGCCTTTACAGATATCTTTGCAGCATCCTTAAACACGGGTGAGGTCCCGGAGGACTGGAGAATTGCTATTGTTGTCCCCTTGTTTAAGAAGGGTAGCAGGGAAAATCCAGGTAATTATAGGCCGGTGAGCCTGACGTCAGTGGTAGGAAAGCTGCTGGAGAAGATACTGAGGGATAGGATCTATTCCCATTTGGAAGAAAATGGGCTTATCAGTGATAGGCAACATGGTTTTGTGCAGGGAAGGTCATGTCTTACCAACTTAATAGAATTCTTTGAGGAAGTGACAAAGTTGATTGATGAGGGAAGGGCTGTAGATGTCATATACATGGACTTCAGTAAGGCGTTTGATAAGGTTCCCCATGGTAGGCTGATGGAGAAAGTGAAGTCGCATGGGGTCCAGGGTGTACTAGCTAGATGGATAAAGAACTGGCTGGGCAACAGGAGACAGAGAGTAGCAGTGGAAGGGAGTTTCTCAAAATGGAGACGTGTGACCAGTGGTGTTCCACAGGGATCCGTGCTGGGACCACTGTTGTTTGTGATATACATAAATGATTTGGAGGAAAGTATAGGTGGTCTGATTAGCAAGTTTGCAGATGACACTAAGATTGGTGGAGTAGCAGATAGTGAAGGGGACTGTCAGAGAATACAGCAGAATATAAATAGATTGGAGAGTTGGGCAGAGAAATGGCAGATGGAGTTCAATCAGGGCAAATGCGAGGTGATGCATTTTGGAAGATCCAATTGAAGAGTGAACTATAGAGTAAATGGAAAAGCCCTGGGGAAAATTGATGTACAGAGAAATTTGGGTGTTCAGGTCCATTGTTCCCTGAAGGTGGCAACGCAGGTCAATAGAGTGGTCAAGAAGGCATACGGCCTGCTTTCCTTCATCGGACGGGGTATTGAGTACAAGGGTTGGCAGGTCATGTTCCAGTTGTATAAGACTTTGGTTCGGCCACATTTGGAATACTGCGTGCAGTTCTGGTCGCCACATTACCAAAAGGATGTAGATGCTTTGCAGAGGGTGCAGAGGAGGTTCACCAGGATGTTGCCTGGTATGGAGGGCGCTAGCTATGAAGAGAGGTTGAGTAGATTAGGATTATTTTCATTAGAAAGACGGAGGTTGAGGGGGGACCTGATTGAGGTGTACAAAATCATGAGAGGTTCGACAGGGTGGATAGCAAGAAGCTTTTTCCCAGAGTGGGGGATTCAATTACTAGGGGTCACGAGTTCAAAGTGAGAGGGGAAAAGTTTAGGGGGGATATGCGTGGAAAGTTCTTTACGCAGAGGGTGGTGGGTGTCTGGAACGCGTTGCCAGCGGAGGTGGTAGACGTGGGCACGATAGCGTCTTTTAAGATGTATCTAGACAGATACATGAATGGGCAGGAAGCAAAGAGATACAGACCCTTAGAAAATAGGCGACATGTTTAGATAGAGGATCTGGATTGGAGCAGGCTTGGAGGGCCGAAGGGCCTGTTCCTGTGCTGTAATTTTTTTTGTTCTTTGTTCTTTGTCAGATCATGGCTGATTCCTGAGCTCAATTCCACTTTCCTGCCCGATCCCCATATTCCTTAAATCCCCTAGAGACCAAAAATCTATCTATCTCAGACTTGAATGTATTCAACAGCTCCCTGGGGTACAGAATTCCAAAGATTCACAATCCTCTGAGTGGAGAAATACTTCCTCATCTCTGTCTTAAATGATCGACTCCTCAGTTTAGTTTTAGTCTCTCCAGCCACAGGAAACAGCACTCAGTGTTTACCCTGTCAAGTAACTTCAGAACCTTACATGTTTCAATGAGATTATCTCTCATGCTTCTAAGCTCCAGGGAGTATAGGCCAATTCTACACAATCTCGCATTCCAGGACAATCCTTTCATCCCAGAAATCAATCTATTCTACCTTCGCCGCACTGCCTCTGAGAGAAGTGCAGATTAATTAAAGAAAGCCAGCACAGATTTGTTAAAGGCAAAATCCTGTTTAACCAACTTGATTGAGTTTGTTGCTGAGGTAACAGGATGGGTTGATGAGGGTAATGCAGTTAATGTGGTCTATGTGGACATTCAAATGGCTTGATAAAATGCCACATAATAGGCTTGCCAGAAAATTTGAAGCCAATGGAATAAAAGAGAAAATGGCAGCATAGTTATGAAGTTAGCCAAGTGTCGGGAAACAAAGAGTAGTGGTGAACGGTTGTATTTTGGATTGTCGGAAGGCTGAGTTGAGTGAGTTGGCATCCTTCCAGTCATGAGCGATGACGGACATGCAGCAAACAATACATTTAGTTGGGGTGTCTTTATATGGTGCACTTTTGCTGAGGGCTGTGGAAACCAGTCCTTGACAGGTTCTGCCACAAGTGCTGCACTTGAAGCTTCCAAGTGGCATTTTGGGTTGTTGCTTTCAGCATTGGCACCTGTTGCCAAGCTGCTGTAGCCACTGATCGAGGTGGTGGTGCATGCCAGTCCACAAGAGGTGTCGCCATTTCCCTCTTTCATCAGCTAGTGACTCCCAGGTGCGATTGTCGATGGTTAGAGCTGCATGTCATGCTTGCAGGCATCCTTGAAGCGGAGCTTTGGGTGCCCCACTGGTTGTCTGGCTCCGGCTACCTCACCATATAGAAGGTCCTTGGGTATACGATTGTCTTCCATCCTGTGACACGCCCAATCAACCGAAGCTGCCTCTGTCTGATTAATGCCAACACACGCGGGAGCTCTGCCTTTGCGAGGTCTGCTGCATTTGTGATTTTGTCTTGTCAGGATGTACCCATAATTCGCCGCAGGCAGTGCAGATGGAAATTTTTCATCTTCTTTTCCTGGTAACTGTTTCACAGTCTTACAGCAAGGTGCTGAAAACTCAGGCCTTATAAACCATCATGGTCATCTTGGTGTTATTCCATGTGCGCTTCGTGAGTTGGCCAAAGGTGGTAATTGCTTTCCCTATGCATGTATTGAGCTCTGCATCAAGGGACAGGTAGCAGTATTTGCTAACCACATCCAGTAGGGTGTTATTTAGTGTGATCAGGGGCGGAGATGCAACACCTTTTCCCATGACCACAGTTTTCTTGGCGCTTATATTCAGGGAAAACAAGTTACAGACATGGGAGAAACAGTCCATGAGTCTTTGTAGCTGAGTTTCCGTATAAGCGACTTGCGCAGCATCATCAGCATAGCGGAGTTTTGTCGGGTTTACTCCTTTACCCATTAGCTGTCGATGTTGTTGTTAATGTTGAAAACCACAGACATAAGTGTGCCAAGAAAGCAGCTCCATCTCAACACTTCCCGCCTCCAGGTTGCCACCTCCATGCCCCGAACTCTTGCTGCTTCCAGCCCCGAACCTTTGTTGCTTTCAGCCCCCAAGACCTCCTAGCTTTCAGCCCCCGAACCCTCGCTGTTTTCAGCCTTCAAACCTTTGCTGCTTTCAGCTCCTAAAGGTTAACAGTGAGGTTCATCAGGGTTCAGTACTCAGATCACTGCTTTTCTTGATATATGTTAATGACCTAGACTTGGATGTACAGGGCACAATTTCAAAATTTGCAGATGACACAAAACTTGGAAGTATTATGAACTGTGAGAAGAATAGTGATAGACTTCAAGATGACATGGAAGGGCTGGTGGAATGAGTGGACACATGGCAGAAGAAATTTTCATCCAGATAAGTGTGAAATGATGCATTTTGGTAGGAAGAACGAGGAGAACTAATTTAACTATGGGGTACTATTCTAAAACGGGTGCATGAACAGAGCAACCTGGGGTTATGAGTGCATAAATCGTTGAAGGTGGCAGGGCAGTTTGAGACAGTAATTAAAAAGGCATATGGTGTCGTGAGCTTTATAAATAGAGGCAAAGAGTACAAAAGCAAGGAAGTGATGAGGAACCTTTATAAAACTGCAGTATTGTATCCAATTCCGGGCAGCGCACATTTGGAAGCATGTACAAGAATGTTTTACGGGAAAGGTTCCAGGGATGAGGGACTTCAGTTATAGAGTCATAGAATCATTTACAACACAGAAGGAGGCCATTTGGCCCATCAAGTCCATGCTGGCTGTCCACAGAGCTATGCAGTCAGTCCCATTCCCCAGCTCAATCCCCATAGCCCTGCAAGTTTATTTCTCTCAGGTGGCCATCCAACGCCCTCTTGAAAACATTGATCGTCTCTGCTTCCACCACTCTTGTGGGCAACATGTTTCAGGTGATTACCATCCGCTGCGTAAAAAAGTTCTTCCTCATATTCCCTCTGCAGCTTTTGTCCAAAACCTTCAATCTGTGTCCCCTAATCCTTGTATCATTTGCTAATGGGAACAGTTTTTCCTTGTCTAACTTATCTAAGCCTATCATAATCTTGTACACTTCTATTAAATCTCCCCTCAATCTCCTTTGTTCTAAGGAGAACAAATCCAGCTTTTCCAACCTAACCTTGAAACTAAAATCCTCCATCCCTGGAACCATTCTGGTAGATCTCCTCTTTACTGTCTCAAGGACCTTCACATCCTTCCTGGGGTGTTCTGAACGGAAGGTTGAAAGGAGATTTGATTGAGGTGTTCAAAATCATGAGGTGCCTGGACAGAGTAGATAGAGAGAAACTGTTCCCATTGGTGGAATGGTCGAGAAACAGAGGACACAGATTTAAAGGTGATTGGCAAAAAAACCAAAGACAACATGAGGATGTGGTAGATGCAGACTCAATTGTAGTTTTATAAAGGGAATTGGATAAGCACATGAAGAGAAAAGGGAAAGAGTGGGGGAGTAGGACTAGCTAAATTGCTCTTACAGAGAGCTGGCACAGACTCGACAGGCCGAATGACCTCCTTCTGTGCTGTAACCATTCTATGATGCTATGGTTCAAATTGTATCCTTCCTTAGATTAGGAGACAAAAACTGTGCACAGTATCCCAGGTGTGGTCTCACCAAAGCCCTGTAAAATAGTAGCAAGACCTCCTTACACTTGTACTCCAACCCCCTTGCAACAAAGACTAATATTCCATATATCTTCCTAATTGTGTGCTGTAACTGCTAGCCTTTTTATATTTCTTTTATGAAGAAACCCAAATTTCTCTGAACATCAACATTTAAAAGTTCTCACCATTTAATAAATACTCTGATTTTCTATTCTTCCTACCAAGGTGTATAAACTCACACTTCCTACATGATACTTTAGCTGCCATCTTATTGCCCACTCACTTAACCTGTCTCTATCCCTTTACAATCTCTTTGTGTCATCCTCACAACCTACTGTCTCACTTGGATGAGTCAGCAAATTTAGATCTATGACTCTTGGTCCCTTCATCTAAGTCATTGATATAGATTGTAAATAGCTGGGGCCCCAGCACTGATTCTTGTGACACTACACTAGCAACAGCCAGCCAACCTAAAAATGCCTTATCCTTACTCTCTGCTTTCTGTCCATTAATCAATACCTTATCTATGTGAATATATTACCACCAACTCCATGAGAACTTGGGCTAGATTTTACCGCCCCCTCCCCAACATCGGGGGTCATGGCGGCAGGGGGTGGGGTGGGGGGAAAGGCCCGTCATGGGCCTTGATGCCAGGAAATCCCTGCCCCATTTTACCAGCGGCGGCGAGGCCTTATGGCAGCTGCCCCCCCAAACCCCCCGCTGCTCTGATTTTCTAGTAGGTTGTGAGGATGACACAAAGATAGGAACTTTATTAAAATATTTAAATCTATTTAAATTAATGAATAAATACCTCGTCGTGACGGCCGCCCTGCTGCGATGTTCCGACCGGTTGCCGGAACTCCCATACCTTCGATCTCCGTTTGGCCATCTGAGGTAGAACACTGGTTGGGAGGGAGGAGCAGGTAGGTTTTTGGGGGGTGGGGGGGTTGTGGGGTGCGGGAAAAACCACTGTGAGTGGTGGAGGGGATGATGGGAAAGGGTTGAAGGTTAAAGGTTCAAAATTTTCGGGGGGGAAGGTTGCGATCGCTTTTTTGGGGGGGGAGCAGGGCAATTAATAAATTGACTAGTCATTGGGGGATTGGGAGAGGGAATTGAAACATTGACTAAATTTTTCCTTTTAATCTTTCAGATCCTGTTACTTTAAACTGTCAAATTTAAATGAAGGGCTGGAAGCCCTTTAAAAATGGTGCTGCTCCTATGCAGTGGTGTCGGATGCCGTTGCTGGGGACATCTCGCGCGTGCGCCGTGCTGTGTTTGAAGCTCACCACCGAGATTGGCGGCGGACTGGAAATATTCCGTCCCTTATCCTGTGTAATAACCATTTATGTGGCATCTTGTTAAATGCTTTTTCAAAATCCAAATATAATGGGCTGAATCGTACCAGCCCTCCGATGTCGGGTGTCATGGCGGGAGGGCCCGGAAAATTCTTCCGGAAGAGACCCGCCTCGACCTCCGACGCCGAGAAGGCCCCCTTGCAATTTTTTTTATTCATTTATGGGATGTGGGCATCACTGGCCAGGCCAGCATTTATTGCCCATCCCTAATTGCCCTTGAGAAGGTGGTGGTGAGCTGCCTTCTTGAACCGCTGCAGTCCATGTGGGTAGGTACACCCACAGTGCTGTTAAGTAGAGAGTTCCAGGATTTTGACCCAGCGACAGTGAAGTAACGGGAATATAGAAACATAGAAATATAAAAAATAGGAGCAGGAGTAGGCCATTTGGACCTTTGGGCCTGCTCCGCCATTCAAAAAAAGATCATGGCTGATCGTCTAATTCAGTACCTGTTCCCGCTTTCTCCCCATATCCCTTGATTCTGGGAGGTTATTTGTGTCCTCCTTTGTGAAGACAGAACCAAAGTATGTCTTTAATTGTTACGCCATTTCTTTGTTCCCCATTATAATTTCCCCCATTTCTGACTGTAAGGGACCTACATTTGTCTTCACTAATCTTTTTCTCCACATATTTATAGAAGCTTTAACAGTCAGTTTTTATGTTCCCTGCAAGTTTACTCTCATACTCTGTTTTCCCCCACTTAATCAACCTCTTTGTCCTCCTTTGCTGAATTGTAAACTGCTCCCAATTCTCAGACTTGCTACTTTTTCTGACAATTTTATATGCCTCCTCTTTGGATCTAATACTAACCCTAATTTATTTATTTATTTTGTTGAGCTACCTTTCTGGTTTATTTTTGCACCAGACAGGAATGAATAATTGTTGTAATTTCTTTGCAACGTTCTTTAAATATTATCCATTGCCTAGCCGCCATCAACCCTTTTAGTAAAGTTACCCAAGCTATCATAGCCAACTCGCACCTCATACCTTCGTAGTTTCATTTATTTAGATTCAGGACCCTAGTTTTGGATTCAACTGCTTCACTCTCCATCTTAATGAAGAATTCTATCATGTTATGGTCGCTCCTCCCCAAGGGACCCCCTACAACAAGTTTGTTAATTAATCCTTTCTCATTGCACAATACCCAGTCTAGGATAGCCTGTTCTCTAGTTGGTTCCTCACGTAAACGCTCCAGGAAATCCTCCTCCACAGTATTATTGCTAATTTGGTTTGACCAATCTGGATGCAGATTAATGTCATCCATGATTACAGTTGTACCCTTCTTGCATGCATCGTTAATTTCCTATTTAATGCCATCCTTACATCTCCACTACTGTTTGGGGGCCTATAGACAACCCCCATCAACTTTTTCTTACCTGCACCCATACAGATTCTACATCATGATTTTCCGAGCCAATATCCTTCCTCACTATTGCATTGTTTTCAAGAAGGAGTTAGATATAGCTCTTGGTCTAAAGGAATCAAAGGGTATGGGGCGAAAGTGGGAACAGGCCACTGAGTTGGATGATCAGCCATGATGATAATGAATGGCAGAGAAGGCTCGAAGGGCCAAATGGCCTACTCCTTCTCCTATTTTCTATGTTTCTCCTTTACTAACAATGCTACCCCTCCTCCTTTCCCTTTTTGCCTGCCCTTCCTAAATATCGAATACCCCTGGATGTTCAGTTCCCATGCTTGGTCACCCTGCAGCCATGTCTCCATAATCGCTACTGTATCATAACCACTTATATCTATTTGCACTGTTAATTCATCTACCTTATCGCGAATGCTCCACGCATTAAGACACAATGCCTTTAGACTTGTCTTTTTAACATTGTTAGTCATCTTAGCTTTATTTTGCACTATAACCCC
The DNA here is from genome assembly GCF_036365525.1 of Heterodontus francisci. Taxonomy (NCBI): domain Eukaryota; kingdom Metazoa; phylum Chordata; class Chondrichthyes; order Heterodontiformes; family Heterodontidae; genus Heterodontus; species Heterodontus francisci. The sequence goes on along the minus strand of NC_090375.1, from coordinate 105,362,063 downwards.
ATTTGTTTCTCGCCCTTGTTTTCTCTGCCTTCCACTTTTACTTCTTACTTTTCTGTCTTTCAATTCTATCCTCTCCTCTGTCTCCCTGTTCAGATTCCCATCCCCCTGCCATTCTAGTTTAAACCCTCTCCAACAGCACTAGCAAACACCCCCCAAGGAAATTGGTCCTGGTTCTGCCCAGATGCAACCCGTCCAGCTTGTACTGGTCCCACCTTCCCCAGAACCGGTCCCAATGTCCCAGGAATCTGAATCCCTCCCCCCTACACCATTTCTCCAGCCATGTATTCATCTGATATATCCTGCTATTTCTGCTCGCGCTAGCACGTGGCACTGGTAGTAATCCTGAGATTACTGCCTTTGAGGTCCTACTTTTTAATATTCGTCCTAATTCCCTATATTCAGCTTGTAGAACCTCATCCCTTTCTTTACCTATGTTTTTGGTACCGATACGTACCACGACAACTGTCTGCTTGCCCTCACCTCTCAGAATGCCCTGCAGCCACTCAGAGACATCTTTGACCCTAGCACCAGGGAGGCGACATACCATCCTGGAGTCTTTTTTGCTGCCACAGAAACGCCTGTCTGTTCCCCTTACGATTGAACCCCCTATCTCTATAGTCCTGCTACTCTTCTTCCTCCCCTTCTGTGCCACAGAGCCAACCATGGTGCCATGAACTTGGCTATTGCTGCTTTCCCGTGAGCCATCTCCCCCAACAATATCAAAAGCGGTATATCTGCGAGAGAGAGGGATGGCCACAGGGGACTCCTGCACTACCTGTCTTCCTCTACTCTGCCTGGTGGTCACCCATTCCCTTTCTGCCTTTGCTGCATTTTCCTGCGGTGTGCCCACCTCGTGCTATCCATGATGATCTCAGCATTCCGGACGCTCCACAGTGAATCATCCCACAGCTCCAGCTCCGTAATGCGGGTAGCCAGTAGCTGCAGATGGATACACTCCCTGCACACATGGTCATCAGGGACACTGGAAGCGTCCCTGATTTCCCACATAGCACAGGAGGAGCATATCACGGGTGCGAGCTCTCCTGCCATGACTTACATTTAGATTACTTAGTTACTCCCTTTAATTAAAAAATACTAATTATGCTAGGGACCTTGTTCTACTTAAAACACTACCCATTACAATCTAAAGTCTTACACTAATTTAAAAAAACACACATTACTCGTACTAACCTTAACACTTATACGGTAGGTTTTGAGGTTTTTTTTTAAAAAAAGAGCTTTCCCCTGATTTTTTAAAGCTATTTACAGTCACTAACAGCTGTTACTTTCCCAACCAATCAGCTTACAGATGTCCCGTGATGTCACTGTTAGTCTTTTTTTCCTCTTTTGAATCTCAGCGTGCGGAGACACAGAAAGAGTCTGCCGCCGCTCCGGTCTCCAGGTAAGTCTGCTCTGGTCTCCAGGTAAGTCTAAGTCAAGATATAGTTCCAAGTCAGGATGGTGTGTGGCTTGCAGGAGAACTTTCAGGTGGTGGTGTTCCCATGTATCTGCTGCCCTGTCCTTCTAGATGGCAGAGGTCATGGGTTTGGAAGGTGCTGTTTAAGGAGCCTTGGTGCTTTGCTGCAGTGCATCTAGTAGATGGTACACACTGCTGCCACTGTGCCTCGGTGGTAGAGAGAGTGAAGGTTTGTGGATGGGATGCCAATCAAGTGGGTTGCTTTGTCCTGGATCGTGTTGAGCTTCTTGAGTCTTGTTGGAGCTGCATCCATCTGGGCAAGTGGAGAGTATTCCATCACCCTCCTGACTTGTGCCTGTGCCTTGGTAGTGGACAGGCTTTGGGGTGTCAGGAGGTGAGTTACTCGCCGCAGGATTCCTAGCCTCTGACCTGCTCTTGTAGCCACAGCATTTTACTGGCTGCGGTGAGGCCTCTGTTCAGCCCCCACCTTCCCCCACATACCCCCCTCCCCCACATGGCAGCGGAGCCTTCATTTGCCAAATATAATTAATGCAAATGCATGTTAATTAACTTACCTGGATCAGGCAACTGTTACATGCCGATATTCCAGCCAGTGGCCGAATATCCAGCGCCTTCTGATTCCCATTTGGGGATTCAAGGCGAGACACTGGTGGGGAGCGGGGAGGAGTTTAATTTTCAGGTCGGTGGGGGGAGCAGAGGAAACTTATTCCATCAGCTGAGGGGATGTCGGGAAGGGGTTGAAGGGCACAAATCATAAAGTTCGGGGGTGAAAGGTCAGGGCTTTCAAAAATGGTTTATCGGGGGGAGAGGGAAATAGATGTATTGGTTCATGCTGGGGGTGGAGGGGGCTGGTGGAAGAGGGGTTTTTGTGTGTACTTTACTGTTTTTATTTAAATTAAAGGTAATGTTCCTTTTAAACATTCAAATCATCTGTCAGGGTTTGAAGCCCTTTAAAAATGGTGCCGCACCTGCACGATGGCACCGGACACCATTGCTGGGGATGGAACAGCCGCCCCCTCTACATCATCGGGGGCGGCTGCTCTGCGCGGGCAGATCACCAACTTCAAGATGCACTGCCGCGATTTCCGCTGGTTCCCCTTCATCTAACCTGCTTGTTACATGCTTAAAAAACTCTTATAAATTTGTCAAATACAATTTCCCTTTCATAAAACCTTGTTGCCTCTGCCTAATCATGTTATGATTTTCTAATTGCGTTGTTAACACCTCCTTAATAATGGATTGTAGCATTTTCCCAATGACTGATATCAGACCAGTAGTTCCCTGTTTTCTCTCTCCCTCTCTTCTTGAATAGCAGTGTTAAATTTTCTGCCTTTCAATCACTGGGATCATTCTAGAATCTCGGGAATTTTGGAAGATCAATTTGGAATGCCCTGGCATCATAAAAGTGCTATATAAATGCAAATTTTTTTTCTTTCTCTTGAGTAATAATCAAAGTGAATCTCACCTCTTCTCAAAAAATGAGAACAGTGAGAAAAAATAATAAACCATGTTGACTTTCATAGGCTGACTTACTCGATTTTGGCATTCCTTTTCTTTCCAGGCAATTGCTAATTGCAAATCCTCACCTCTTACAAATTCAGCTTCAGGCATGGGCTTACACCTGAGTCTCTTGTTAAAACCTGAATGACTGTCCATCTGTATCTTTTCCATTTTTCTTCTATTTAAAAACCAAGACAAATCTGGGTCATTGCTGAGGTAGTATGGAGAATCTTTTAACTTGGTACCTAAGTTAAATTATATATGACCTGTGAATGTGAGGCACAATTAGTTAAAAAAAAAGTGTGAGTGCACACTAGGGGCTGGATTTTACTTCAGGCAGACAGGAGCTGGGCACCGACGTAAAAATCGGTGGCGAACCTGCTTCCGCCTGGCCCGGGGATCCGTCCTGCATTTTACGGGTCCCCGGGCTTTAATTGTTCTACCCGCTTGAGGGAGAAAGTCCTGCCTCATTGAGCTGCCAGCCAATCATTGGGCCAGCAGCTCTTAGTCCCAGCAGCGCCACCAGGAGTGGTGGCCACTGCTGGGACTGCAGCCCAACCGAGGACATGGAGCCGGGACTGAAGGTAAGTTGGGGTTTGCCTTGCTGTGGGAATCGGTCGCAACCCAGCGAGGCAAGGGTGGTCATTTGGGGGGAAGTGGGGTGTCTCGGGTCCTGGGGGTGGTTGAGGCAGTGGGGCAGCCGTCAATTGGGCACCCCGTGCCCGATTGTCAGACCCCCCGCCCCCCGGGTGCGCTGAGAGGCCACCAGGAATGACTGGGCGGCCTTTCACGTCTACCGGACGCCTGCTTGCCACGGGTAAAATACCCGTGGAGGCGGGTGAAGGCCCTTAAGTGGCCATGAAGTAGCCGTTAAGTGGCCACTTAAGGGCCTTCATTGGCTTGGGGCGGGCAGCCCGTTTCTCCACCCCCCGCGGCCCATATAATGTGGGGCGGAGGTGGGAGCGGGCCGGGAAGGCCACCTGAAGCCTCCCGCTCAATTTTACTCCACCCCGCTGCCACCATCCGGCTCACTGGGGTGGGGTAAAACTCCGGCCTACATCATCGAATTTTAAAACTTTTTTAATTCATTCTCATGATGTGAACATCATAAACATTCATTGCCCATTCTTGTTTACCCTGAAAACGTGGTGGTGGGCCTTCTTTTTGAATCATTGCCGTCCATGTGGTGAAGATGCCGCCACAATGCTGGCTATTCTTTCTCGTGGTGTAATACACTGAAAGGCTTGCTAGGCCACTTCAGATTTCACATGAAGTAGCACAGAGCCCAATAAGGGCAGTTGGGGAATGGAAGGAGGTGATTAAGGGAGCCACAAGCACTCCACCTATAAGATTGTGAATTACATGAAAATAGTTAAAAAGAAAACAAAAATTTCACCTGATTCACAGGCTATATACTATAGAATTGGTTGCATTGGGTGGTTTGCATTTTGTTGACATTGACAATTCCACTTCATGAGTTCCTGTCATATTCATCATATATCAATCCAACATTTGAAGCTATTTCAAAAATTATCAAATTAATTATTTAATATAATTAATCCTCTGTGTATTTCAGGAAACCATTTTGCTTTTGATTGCATTTTAATTGTTACATGAAGGTCTGTCAGTGACACAAAACAGGTCCAAATTTTAATGTTGCCTCACTGATAAAAAAAACGTGAAATTAGTTTTTAGATTAATTTTGATGAAGGTATTGTTAAACACTGCTGGATCATTTGCTGGTAGATTGCTACCAATGACTATTTGGAATGAAATTTTATGTTAAAGTGAAAAGGAGAGCATTTAAATTTGCATAAGCACAATGCATAATAAGCAGATTGTACAATTAGAATTATGACTAATACCTAATGACAGTTTAAATTACTCAGTACTTATATTCAAGTCTTCAGAATCATGATAATCATCATTGCTTCCTCAAATATCAAATTTTATTGTAATAAAAAAGGTGACAGTTAAATTATTTTATCAGTTCCGTTCAAGAACAACAGTAAAAGGGAATTATTTTTATGTCCTTAATGCCTCGTGTGTAGCAGTTCATTGAGTGCAGCAGATTGGAAAAAGTCTGCTTTGGTTTCTATGTCTTCTGCAGATGATATGTGTTTCTGGCAGGGTGGGAGGAGGCAGGTATCATGACATCGTCTGTATCTTTTTCTGGTCCTTATGCTAGATTCACACCACTTTGAAATCATATCAATTTATAGTGGTCTTTTGGGATGCTCAGTGTTGAGCTGTATACAGAGGTAGATTTCAAGGAACCAGTAAGAAGATTCATTCAACAGTTTTGAAGCCATTTCTTCACCATTTTTGTTTTATATTCTCTCTGCTTGCAGTGAACATCACAAGAGTATTTGTACCAATTGGTGAAAATTTTTGTTTTGGCACCCAATTCCATCCTTGCACCCAATGGAAGTTCCCCTATTAGATGTGTTTGGAAGATGAAGAGAACCAATGGAAGGATGACAACTGGACAAGCTGTGCAAAAGCTCTGTGTTTACCAATACAGTGGTATTCACACAACCACATCTGCTGCTGGAGGTGCACATAACTTAATTTTCCAGACATTTAGTGAAGGCAGAGACAACAGCTTTCAACATAGATTCTGTCTGCAGGAATATAGTACAGGCATGTAAGTATAATTGGCTAATTGTCATACTAGATGGATCTTCAAAGCCACCCCAATTAGATACAGACAGGTGTCAGCCATGGCTCAGTTAGTAGCATAATTGCTTCCAGGTCAGAACATTGTGGGTTCAAGTCTCACTCCAGAGCTTTGAACAGAAAATCTAGGCTGGCATTCCTGAGGCAGTTCTGCAATGTCAAAGGTACCATCTTTTGGATGAGACATTAAACTGAGGCCCTGTTTTCCCTCCCAGGTGGACATAAAATATCACATGACACTATTTTAAAGATGGGGAGTTCTCCCTAGTGTCCTGACCCATATTTATCCATCAATCACCATAAAACAGATTATCTGCTCATTTATTACATTGCTGTGCATAATTTGACTGCATGAGAGGAAGATGGTAAAGTAATCGTCAGCAAAACCTGATTGGTTGCATCTGTCAGTATATCAAGAAATTGTTGTTCCTATCTGCCAACAACTGTGGGACATGTCCACTTAGGATCTGGTTCAGCAGAGGACATCTGCTATGAATATGCAGCAGAGGATAGCATAAGCTGTCAGATGTTGTCTCTAATTAATTAATCCTCAGGATGTGGGTACCAGTGGCATGGCCAGAATGTATTGCTTATTCCTAGTTTACCTGAGAAGGTGATAACCTGGGGGGATTTCTCTGCATTATTAGTCCAGGCCTGTAGATTACTAAGACAGTAACATAACCACTTCACATACCTGGACTTTCAGGCTCACTGCAATACGGACTTATAAGACAATGCTGTGTAGTGACACCCTTCCCACAATCACCACTGCAACAACAACTCCACTTCAACAGTCATCAACCAGTTGGTTATGTGACGGTTGGCTACATCACTTACTTGCAAAGTCATGTCTGTACCTTGGATTTCCTTTCCCTTCCTTTTTACCTGACCCTTCAGCCTTACAAAGGCATTTAATCGTTAATTGATTCTCTAACAAAAGCAGTCTTCAATCGAAGCACCCAGAGGAAAGGGAGAGCAAGGTGATTGCTGATCAGGTTTTTTTTGTCCTTATCAGGGAGAAGCCCTTAGTTTATTTCTAGTAAGTTTAGCTAGTCATCTAATAAATAGAAGGATGGCAGGGCACCTCAGACTGTCAGATGTACATCCCGTGCCATGTGTGAACTTCAGGATGCTTCTTGTATCCTAGACAACCACGTGCAGGAAGCGTCGTCAGCTTGAGGAGCTCAAGCTCTGGGTTTTGGAACTTGAACAGCAGTTGGCATCACTGCGATGCATCCAAGAGGCTAGAAGGCACGTGGATAGCACATTTCAGGAGGTGGTCACCCGCACCCTGCAGACAAGGTGGACCAAGCAGATACTGCAGAAGTCCCTTGAGTGCATCTTGCTTTCAAACCGATATTCAGTTTTGAATACTGGTGAGGGAAATGTTTCTGTGGGAAGTACAGCCAAAGACAAGTCCATGGCACGATCGATAGCTTAGCAATTTGGGGTGGGGTGGGGGGGGGGGGGGGGGGGTGGAGGGGAGAAGGAAGTCAGAAAGCCAATAGTGATATAGGGGATTCAAAAGTTAGGAGAATAGTCAGGCATTTCTGCAGCAGCAGGTGTGATTCAGGATAGTATGTTGCCTCCCTAGCACGAAGGTCAAGGATGTCACTGAAAGGCTGCAAAGCATTCTGAGGGGGGTCGGGGTGGAGGGGGCGGGGGGTGGTTTGGTGGTGAACAGCCAGAGGTCATGGTCCATATCGGTACCAATGACTTAGGTAGAAAGAGGGATGAGATCCTGGAGCCAGATTTTCGGAAACTAGGATGGAGACTAGCAAGCAGGACCTCAAAGGTAGCAGTCTCCAGATTACTCCTGGTGCCACACATTAGTGAGTACAGAAATAGGGGGATAGTGCAGATGCATGCATGCTGGAGAGATGGTGCAGCAGGGAGGGTTTTCAGTGTATTTACACTTAATCTGTACTAATGCTTTGTCTTTCAACACACCATTAACATATTGTTTGCCTTTGCTCCGTGACCTTTAGGTCAGCTATGTGGCCTGGTCCAATCTAGACCTCCTTTGTTATCTCTTGCCCCACCCCCACCTCACTTGCTTATAACCTGTGACTTTTCTAATATTTATCAGTTCCGATGAAGGGTCATTGACCCGAAACGTTAACTCTGCTTCTCTTTCCACAGATGCTGCCAGACCTGCTGAGTGGTTCCAGCATTTCTTGTTTTTATTTCAGATTTCCAGCATCCGCAGTATTTTGCTTTTACTGCAGAAGGGAGGTTTTCTTGTACTGTTGGGAAGGATTTAAACTAGCTTGGCAGGGAGATAGGAACTTGAGCATAGTTTCAGAAGGGAAAGAAGCAAAGTTGGAAATGGAAGGCAGGAAATTAGTAAACGAGTATGGAGGGCAGAGAATATAAAGGCTAGAAAATGGACAACAAAGGAGTTGTTCAGTGATTAGTGGCATATACTTCAATGCAAGGAGTCCAGTAAATAAGATAGATAAGCTGAGGTCACAGGTAGAGACTTGGAAGTATAACACAGCTATTACTGAGACATGGCTTAAAAAAGGGCAGAAACATTCCTCTTTACAGGGTTTTCAGACAGGATAGGTAAGGGGTTAAAAACAGAGTGCATGGTCACATTATTGGTTAAAGAAACAATCACAGCTGTTAGGTGGGATGAAACGCTAGAAGGATCATCAAATGAGGCCATATAGGTTGAAATGAGGAGCAAAAAAGGGACATTCACCCTCTTCTTTGGCCTCCTTATCTCGAGAGACAATGGGTAAGTGCCTGGAGGTGGTCAGTGGTGTGTGGAGCGGCGCCTGGAGTGGCTATAAAGGCCAATTCTAGAGTGACAGGCTCTTCCACAGGTGCTGCAGAAAAATTTGTTTGTCGGGGCTGTTACACAGTTGGCTCTCCTCTTGCGCTTCTATCTTTTTTCCTGCCAACTGCTAAGTCTCTTCAACTCACCACACTTTAGCCCCGCCTTTATAGCTGCCCGCCAGCTCTGGCGAACGCTGGCAACTGACTCCCACGACTTGTGATCAATGTCACAGGACTTCATGTCGCATTTGCAGGCGTCTTTAAAGCGGAGACATGGACGGCTGGTGGGTCGGATACCAGTGGCGAGCTCGCTGGACAATGTGTCTTTGGGGATGCTGCCATCTTCCATGCAACTCACATGGCCAAGCCATCTCAAGCGCCGCTGACTCAGTAGGGTGTATAAGCTGGGGATGCTGGCCGCCTCGAGGACTTCTGTGTTGGAGATACGGTCCTGCCACCTGATGCCAAGTATTCTCCGGAGGCAGCGAAGATGGAAGGAATTGAGACGTCGCTCTTGGCTGACATACGTTGTCCAGGCCTCGCTGCCATAGAACAAGGTACTGAGGACACAGGCTTGATACACTCGGACTTTTGTGTTCCGTGTCAGTGCGCCATTTTCCCACGCTCTCTTGGCCAGTCTGGACATAGCAGTGGAAGCCTTTCCCATGCGCTTGTTGATTTCTGCATCTAGAGACAGGTTACTGGTGATAGTTGAGCCTAGGTAGGTGAACTCTTGAACCACTTCCAGAGCGTGGTCACCAATATTGATGGATGGAGCATTTCTGACGTCCTGTCCCATGATGTTCGTTTTCTTGAGGCTGATGGTTAGGCCAAATTCGTTGCAGGCAGCCACAAACCTGTCGATGAGAATCTGCAGACACTCTTCAGTGTGAGATGTTAAAGCAGCATCGTCAGCAAAGAGGAGTTCCCTGATGAGGACTTTCCGTACTTTGGACTTTGCTCTTAGACGGGCAAGGTTGAACAACCTGCCCCCTGATCTTGTGTGGAGGAAAATTCCTTCTTTTTTTTTTAGAGATACAGCACTGAAACAGGCCCTTCGGCCCACCGAGTCTGTGCCGACCATCAACCACCCATTTATACTAATCCTATACTAATTCCACATTCCTACCACATCCCCACCAGTCCCTGTATTTCCCTACCACCTACCTATCCTAGGGGTAATTTATAATGGCCAATTTACCTATCAACCTGCAAGTCTTTGGCATGTGGGAGGAAACCGGAGCACCCGGAGGAAACCACACAGGCAGTACCCGGAATTGAACCCGGGTCGCTGGAGCTGTGAGGCTGCGGTGCTAACCACTGCGCCTTGAAGACTTGAAGGCATATGAGAGCAGCAGGGAGAAGAAAATTCCAAAAAATGTGGGTGCGAGAACACAGCCCTGTTTCAGGCCACTAAGGATCGGAAAGGGGTCTGATGAGGTGCCGTTATGTTGAATTGTGCCTTTCATATTGTCATGGAATGAGGTGATGATACTTAGTAGCTTTGGTGGACATCCAATCTTTTCTAGTAGTCTGAAGAGACCACATCTGCTGACGAGGTCAAAGGCTTTGGTGAGATCAATGAAAGCAATGTAGAGGGGCATCTGTTGTTCACGGCATTTCTCCTGTATCTGACGAAGGGAGAACAGCATGTCAATGGTCGATCTCTCTGCACGAAAGCCACACTGTGCCTCAGGGTAGACGCGCTCGGCCAGCTTCTGGAGCCTGTTTAAAGCGACTCGAGCAAAGACTTTCCCCACTATGCTGAGCAGGGAGATTCCGCGGTAGTTGTTGCAGTCACCGCGGTCACCTTTGTTTTTATAGAGGGTGATGATATTGGCATCGCGCATGTCCTGAGGTATTGCTCCCTCGTCCCAGCACAGGCAAAGCAGTTCATGTAGTGCTGAGAGTATAGCAGGCTTTGCACTCTTGATTATTTCAGGGGTAATGCTGTCCTTCCCAGGGGCTTTTCCGCTGGCTAGAGAATCAATGGCATCACTGAGTTCTGATTTTTTTGGCTGTACGTCCAGCTCATCCATGACTGGTCGAGGCTGGGCTGCATTGAGGGCAGTCTCAGTGACAACATTCTCCCTGGAGTACAGTTCTAGGTAGTGCTCAACCCAGCGGTCCATTTGCTTGCCTTGGTCAGTGATTATGTCCCCTGATTTAGATTTGAGGGGGGCAATCTTCTTGATGGTTGGCCCAAAAGCTCTCTTAATGCCATCATACATTCCTCTGATGTTTCCGGTGTCTGAGGCCAGCTGAATATGACTGCATAGGTGTTGCCAGTAGTCATTTGCGCAGCGCCTGGCTGTTCTTTGTGCAGTGCTTCTGGCTGCTTTAAGTGCTACGGATGTTAACTCGCTGGGGGCTTTCTTGTAGTTCAACAGTGCAATGCGCTTAGCGGCTAAGACAGGTTCCAGCTCTTCAATATGAGATTGAAACAAGTCTGCATTCCTCTTCGCACGTTTGCCGTAGGTGGTCAAAGCTGACTCATAGATGGTGTCTCTGATGTGGGCCCATTTGGTTTCAGCATCCCCTGTGGGAGTGTTTTGAAGGGCTGTTTCAAGTGAATTTAGAAATTTTTGTAACAGCTGTGGGTGAGAAATTCTGCTCGTGTTGATGCGCGGGTGGCCCTTCTGCTTGGAATGATGCAACTTCTTTGGTCTGAGTCTAACCTTGCTACACACCAGGGAGTGGTCGGTGTCGCAGTCCACACTGTGATTTAAACACTGTTTAAGGAGGCTCGCCTTGTGACGATGAGGTCTAGCTGGTGCCAACGACGCGATCTTGGGTGCCTCCATGAAACCTGGTGACAGGGTTTAGTGTGAAAGAACGAGTTGGTGATGCAGAGGTTATGATAGGTACACAACTCAAGCAGTCTCTGCCCATTCTCATTCATCCTACCAACGCCATAGCGCCCAAGGCAGACATTCACACTGCTAGTATATTATAGACCCCCAAATAGTCAGAGGGTGATAGAAGAGAAAATATGTAGGCAGATTGCTGAGAAGTGCAAAAACAATAGGACGGTAATAAGAGGGGATTTCAACTACCCAAATATTAACTGGAATAAAATCAGTATAAAAGTTATAGAGGATGCAGAATTATTAAAATCCATTCAGGAAAGTGATTTAGTTATGTTCAAAACTAGGGTCTTCAATCTAAACAAAGCAAACTATGTAGGTATGAGGGGAAAATTGGCTAATGTAGATTGGGAAACTACATTAAAAGATATGACAGAGGAAAAGCAATGGCTAGCATTTAAAGAATTAATTCACAATTTGCAACAAATATGCATTTCTTTATGGCACAAAAACCCACAAAATAATTTGTCCAACTGTGGCTAACAAGAGTAGATAATGATAGTATTAGACCAATGGAAGAAGCTTATAATTTTGCCAAAAAGAATAATAAGCCTGAGGATTGGGACGATATTAGAATTCAGCAAAAGAGGAACAAGAAACTGATAAGGAAAGAGAAAAAGGAATATGAGAGTAAACTAGTAGAGGCATAAGAACAGATTGTAAACATTTCTATAGGTATGTAAATAGGAAGAGATTCATGAAAGTAAACATAGGCCCATTGGAGGTAGCAATAGGTAAAATTATAATGGGGAATATGAAATGGCAGAGACATTAAACAAATACTTTGTATCTGTCTTCATGGTAGAAGACACAAAAAACATTCTGGAAATAATGGGGAACCAAAGATCTAGCTAGAATGAGGAACTTAAAGAAATTGGTAGAAGTAAAGAAATAGGGCTGAATTTTACCAGCCTCTCGACACCGCAGGTCGCATCGCAGGAGCCGGTAAAATGCTACGTGGAGAGGCCCGCCTTGGCCCGCAAGGTCAAGAAGGGCCCGTCCCATATTACAAGCGGCAGGGAGACTTCAGTTCGGCCCCCCGCCACCTGACGGCAGGCCCTTCAACAGCATATGCAAAGTAACATTAATCATATGTAAATAAACTTACCTGCAGTCGGCGGCCATCCCACGCCAGTATTACAGCCACTGTTCATGCTCCGTGCTCCTTCGGAACTCCGCACGGAATTCCAAGGTGAGAACCTGGTGGGGAGGGGGGAGGAATAAAATTTTCAGGGTGGGAGGGGTGGGGGAGCAGGGAAAACAATTTCTATTGGTTGTGTGAATGGTGGGACGGTGTTAGAGGCCAAAGAAGGTTGCGGGGAAAAGTTTGGGAAGGGAATGAAGTTTTTTCTGATATTAAGTGCCACGTAACTGACCATTGGAGGATTGGGGAAGGGCCTCCATCACAACATTTTTATTTAATAAAATTTTACAATACTACAACTTTAAATATTAAAATTTTACTGAAGGGCTTAAAGGCCTTTAAAAATGGCAGTGGCACCTATGCGTTGGTGCCGGACGCCATTGCCAGGGACGCGCGGCCACTCCGATGACATAGAGGGGCGGCTGCTCTGCCCCCTCTATTTAAATGAACCCCTGCACGTCATATCTTGGGGGCTCAGGGACAGCAAATCCGCGCGGGATGCATGCCACCATTCGAGTGAGTCGCCGTGAACTGCGGCGCACTCGTAAAATTCAGTCCATAGTACTGGAGAAATTAATGGGACTAAGTAGCGACAAATCCCCTGGACCTGATGACCTGTATCCTAGCGTTTTACGATGGGTAGCTGCAGAGATATTGGATGCATTGATTTTGATCATCCAGAATTCCTTAGACTCGAGAACTGTTCCCAATGATTGGATGGTAGCAGACATAACCCTGCTATTTAAGAAAGGAGGAAGAAAGAAAATGTGAAAAAATCAGCAACATGAGGTTCAAAGAGGGAATTAAAAGCAGGAAAATAATTTAGAAGACTTTCAATACTTAATGAGAATGGCTACTTTAATGAATTAAAAAGGGGTCAGGCCCAGGTGATTGTAATCAAAAATTGGAAAGCAAAATACAAATTGAACAATGGGAAGCGTTCATAGAGGAGATAATTCAGGCACAGAGTAAGCACATTCCCATGAAGAAGAACAGAAGAGCATTCAACATGAGAGCTCGCTAGATGAGTAAATATATAGGGGGTTAAATTGGCTAACACTCTGAAAACAAGCTTGGGAATCATATGCCCATTCATTGCTTTGTAGACAGCATATTAAATTTGTGCTGCCTACCATTTTGGCTAACTCACCATTTTGAACAAAACACGACTGTAGTCAGTTGGGAGGTGAACTGTGGGAACGACCTACACCCCTTATCACCAGTCTGTAAAATAAGAAAGAAATGCAAAAGAAGAGGCCACTGATCCAAGTCTTGGAGGCAATGTCTTGTCTAATATGATTTCCTAAACCACCAAAAGATTTATTTTACCCTTTGAAAATTGTTTAAAAGGGATGTTTATGTTGAGTCTATTAATTAATTGATGAAAAGATTAGGCAGGTTTCATTAGTAACATACAATCCTCCTGCCTGATTTTCCTTTACGTGCAATTGTTTATGCACAAATATAAAAGAGGAAAATCTGCTTACAGAAATGAAGGCACCTGTCTCCAGGATTTCCGCTGATCATCTACCGAAGTTCCAACAGCTGGTTGGGAAAAACCTTGAGAAAATTCCCACCAATTCATTTTTCCAATTGCGTACATCAGATTAATGAGGAAAAAGTGGGCAGAACCAATGTGAAAATTTTGCATTACCCTGGACTTCAACCCATTTAGTGTCCCATCTAATTTTATGGTTAAGTTTTATACAGTAGTGGAAATGCTCGCCAGTTCAGTTATATCATGTTGTTATCCATGCAATTTCCCAGCACTTATGCATATATATTATTCAGTCATCTATTCTCCCATATGCAATGGGTGTTTAAGACTGTTAGTGTGTACTGTTTACTGAAGTACAGTTACCAAGCAGATTTGAAGCAGCATTTTGAGGTTACTTCTGAAATAGTTCTTGTTATGTTATTTTTTTCCTGTTTCCACTTAGGCAGCATCGTGCAAAATGTCCAAGGACTGTCATTTTTTTAGTATGTCCACTGTATTGGGTTTTTCAATGGGAATCTCCCTTTCCTTATAGTTTGAGGAGGAAAATGATGAGGAGCAATGGAGCAGTGGCAAGCAAGTTATATTGCACCAGAAGTAGGCTGTACCTACCTGTGCTCCTCCACTCACACTTACAGGCAGAGGTGCAACTGCCTGGAAATAATCCTTTAGAACTGGCCATATAGGTTGTGAGTCAACAGACAGCTAGATGCAGAGCTGTCCAGTTAACATGCTCCATACTGTTGACACTGCCAGTGGGGCTAAGGGTAAGCTGCATCTCAAGATTTCAACCTCCGCTTCTTTCAAGTGTGCTAAAAATTTGTCTTATGAGCAGGATGTCCTGGAGTGAAAAACAGTAATCCTCCTCGCCTGCACCTCCACTTCATTAGCCAATGAATAGGGGATTGAAGTCCGTTGCTACATTACTTGGATGCAGATTTAGTTTCCTGTCAACACATTTATTGTGTTGATTCTAAGACTCTATGACTCCTCTGGACTTTATCAGCTACTGGACTTGTTAGCAAAGCGATTTTTGCAAAGACAAAAATAAACGATAAAAATATTAGCAACTATTACAAAGGCCACAATAATTATATTTCCATTCTCTTTAACTGAGAAAATATTTTAAAATGTATTAATCACCCCTTGAAAGTAGTCTTAAAAGTCCTAGCCCAATATGTTTGGTCCTGTTGTGGGTGAAGTTCCAATTTTGTGAGATTCCCCTTGCAGTGACATTTCGGGGAACAGATAGAATCCATGCTACCGACCTCACAGGACCCACACTAAATTTCAGATCTTTGAGACAAGTTCTGTCCACAGTGTGAACTTCCATGGGGAGTCCCAAGATCTGGCCTGTTCATGCTTATAAAATGTTATTCCTCTCAAGGATAGCAGGGATACACTGAGAAAGGTAATTGATCCTCTTACTTTGCCTAAGGAATGGGATCTTCCCTCAGCAGAGCCTATTATGCAAGGTGGATGGAATAGGTTGGGATCGGCCCCAGAAATGGCCTCACAATTCTCCCTGATGTAACCTGGGCAGGCCTATGTTCCAAGCGTTGCAAATTCATATGAATGATGCATGGAGCAGAAACCCAGTATCTCTGGGTTCTGCCCAAAAGTGTGCATCAAGAATGTGCCACAGTTCCATTTCCCCTGACTGTTGTTTTTAACAAAAGTGGTTAAATTCCATAAAACCTGGGGTCAAGGATGAGTAAGAAATTAACAAATGTGTTACATTCTTACATTCTTCAAGACTATGGGGAATTTTAGTAATATACTTCTTCAAGTAAGAATATGTCAAAAAAGTATCTATAAAAAGCTTTTAGTATCTGCAACATCGAACAAACAAATGTGCACAGCAATGCAAAGTGCATTTCCGTTATGTAAAAAATATTGGCTGAAAGTTTCTTTACCACCTGGGTGTTAACCATCAATTTGGTGGAATGCAGATATGAAAACCGGTTGTGAAGGAATGCATAGCTGTTACAAATACTGCCAGATTTTCCTTCCATTCATTTACAAGAAAGAAAATTTGTTGTGTTTTTTTTCCAGTGAGAAATCTTCCGTTTAGATTTGTCTTGAACAAGGTGATGCTTAATGCCCACTTGGTAAGGCAAAAATCTGCCCCATAGTGTGACATGCCCATACATTCTCATCAATTAACAATAAAAATATAGGAGAATGCGTATATTCAATCTGTCCCAGGCAAAGTGACTCTCACATCAACATTTTAGCAAAACAAGAAAGTACAAATATGAAGTGCACATCCTGTTCCATGTGCGAACTCCAGGATGCTTCTCATGTCCTGGATAAGCACAAGTGCAGGAAGAGTTGTCAGCTGCAGCAGCTCGACTTCCAGGTTTCGAAGCTTGAGCAGAAGCTGACATTACTGCAGCACATCTGTGAACTTGGAATTTCGTGGATAGCACATTTATAGATGTGGTCACCCCACAGCTTAAGGGTATGCAGGCAGAGAGGGAATGGGTGACCACCAGACAGTCAAGAAGGACCTGACAGGTAGTGCAGGAGTCCTCTGAGTGCATCTCACTCTCCAACCAGTATTCCATTCTGAATAGTGGTGAGAGTTATGATTCATCTGGGGTGTGCAGCCAGAGCCTAGTCACAGTACCACGGCTGGCTCAACTGCACAAGGGTCAGGAGGAAGATTGGAAAGGTGATAGTGATAAGGGATTCAATAGTCAGGGGAACAGGGAGGCATTTCTGCAGCCGCAGATGTGAAGGCAGGTTGGTATGTTGCTTCCTTGATGCCAGGCTGCAGAGCACTCTGAGGAGGGAGGGTGAACAGCCAGCAGTCGTGGTATATATTGGTACCAAAAACACAGGTAGAAAGAGGGATGACGTCCTGCAGCAGAGTTTAGGGAGCTGGGAAAGAAACAAGCAAGCAGGATCTCAAAGGTAGTAATCTCCGGATTACTCCCAGTGAGCACAGAAATAGGAGGATAGAGCAGATGAATGCATGGCTGGAGAGATGATGCAGGAGAGAGGGCTTTAGATTCCTGGGACATTAGGACCTCTGGGGGAGGTGGGACCTGTACAGGCCAGACAGGTTGCACTCGAACAGAACCAGCTCCAATGTCCTTGCGGGGCAATTTGCTCGTGCTATTGGGGAGGGTTTAAACTAACTTGGCAGGGATGTGGAAACCAAAAGGTAATATTAAAGAGGAAATCCAAGATGCACAAAGAATTGGGTGAGAAAGATAGAACTAGAGTATGAAATAGTAAGCAATTAGGTGTAGTCAGAGTAATAGGGAATGTAATAAGGTCTAAATTAGGTTTACTGTGCATGTTTATGAATGCACAGTGTGAGAAATAAGGTTGGTGAGCTGCAGCTGCAAATAATTACGTAGAAATATGATGTTGTGGCGATAATGGAGACCTTGCTCAAAAAAGGACAATACTGGGTACCAAATATTTTTTTTTATTCATTCATGGGATGTGGGCATCGCTGGCCAGGTCAGCATTTATTGCCCATCCCTAATTGCCCTTGAGAAGGTGGTGGTGGGCTACCTTCTTGAACCGCTGCAGTCCATGTGGGGTAGGTACACCCAAAGTGCTGTTAGGAAGGGAGTTCCAGGATTTTGACCCAGCAACAGTGAAGGAATGACGATATAGTTCCAAGTCAGGATGGTGTGTGACTTGGAAGGGAACTTGCAGGTGGTGGTGTTCCCATGCATTTGCTGCCCTTGTCCTTCTAGTTGGTAGAGATCGTGGGTTTGGAAGGTGCTGTCTAAGGAGCCTTGATGCATTGCTGCAGTGCATCTTGTAGATGGTACACACTGCTGCCACTGTGCGTTGGTGGTGGAGGGAGTGAATGTTTGTAGATGGTGTGCCAATCAAGCGGGCTGCTTTGTCCTGGATGGGGTCGAGCTTCTTGAGTGTTGTTGGAGCTGCACCCATCCAGGCAAGTGGAGAGTATTCCATCACACTCCTGACTTGTGCCTTGTAGATGGTGGACAGGCTTTGGGGAGTCAGGAGGTGAGTTACTCGCCACAGGACTCCTAGCCTCTGACCTGTTCTTGTGGCCACAGTATTTATATGGCTACTCCAGTTCAGTTTCTGGTCTATGATAGCCCCAAGGATGTTGATAGTGGGGGATTCAGCGATGGTAATGCCATTGAATGTCATGGGGAGATGGTTAGATTCTCTCTTGTTGGAGATGGTCATTGCCTGGCACTTGTGTGGCTCGAATGTTACTTGCCACTTATCAGCCCAAGTCTGGATATTGTCCAGGTCTTGCTGTATTTCTACACAGACTGCTTCACTATCTGAGGAGTCACAAATGGTGCTGAACATTGTGCAATCATCAGTGAACATCCCCACTTCTGACCTTATGATTGAAGGAAGGTCATTGATGAAGCAGCTGAAGATGGTTTGGCCTAAGACACTACCCTAAGGAACTCCTGCAGTGATGTCCTGGAGCTCAGATGATTGACCTCCAACAACCACAACCATCTTCCTTTGTGCAAGGTATGACTCCAGCCAGCAGAGGGTTTTCCCCCTGATTCCCATTGACCTTAGTTTTGCTAGGGCTCCTTGATGCCACACTCGGTCAAATGCTGCCTTGATGTCAAGAGCAGTCACTCTCACCTCACCTCTTGAGTTCAGCTCTTATGTCCATGTTTAACGCAAGGCTGTAATGAGGTCAGGAGCTGAATGGCCCTGGCAGAACCCAAACTGAGCATCACTGAGCAGGTTATTGCTAAACAAGTGCTGCTTGATGGCACTGTTGAAGACACCTTCCCTCAATTTATTGATGATTGAGAGTAGGCTGATGTGCGGTAATTGGCCGGGTTGGACATGTCCTGCTTTTTGTGTACAGGATATACTTGGGCAACTTTCCACATTGCAGGGGAGATGCCAGTGTTGTAGCTGTACTGGAACAGCTTGGCTAGGGGTGCAGCAAGTTCTGGAGCACAGGTCTTCAGTACTATTGCTGGAATATTGTCAGGGCCCATAGCTTTTGCAGTATCCAGTGCCTTCAGTCGTTTCATGATATCACACAGAGTGAATCAAATTGGCTGAAGTCTGGCATCTGTGATGCTGGTGACTTCAGGAGGAGGCCGAGATGGATCATTAACTCGGCACTTCTGGCTGAAGATTGTTGCAAATGCTTCAGCCTTATCTTTCACACTGATGTGATGGGCTCCCCCATCATTGAGGATAGGGATATTTGTGGAGCCACCTCCTCCAATTAGTTGTTTAACCGTCCACCACCATTCACGGCTGGATGTGGCAGGACTGCAGAGCTTAGATCTGATCCGTTGGTTATGGGATCGCTTAGCTCTGTCTATCGCATGCTGCTTACGCAGTTTGGCACGCAGATAGTCCTGTGTTGTAGCTTCACCAGGTTGACACCTCATTTTGAGGTATGCCTGGTGCTGCTCCTGGCATGCCCTCCTGCACTCTTCATTGAACCAGGGTTGGTCTCCTGGCTTGATGGTAATGGTAGAGTGGGAGATATGCAGGGCCATGAGGTTACAGATTGTGGTTGAGTACAATTCTGCTGCTGCTGATGGCCCACAGCGCCTCATGGATGCCCAGTTTTGCATTGCTAGCTCCGTTCAAAATCTATCCCAGTTAGCACGGTGCTACTGCCACACAACATGATGGAGGGTATCCTCAATGTGAAGGCGGGACGTCGTCTCCACAACGACTGTGCGGTGGTCACTCCTACCAATACTGTCATGGACAGATGCATCTGCGGCAGGCAGATTGGTGAGGAAGAGGTCAAGTATGTTTTCCCCTCTTGTTCGTTTCCTCATCACCTGTTGCACACCCAGTCTAGCAGATATGTCCTTTAGGACTCGGCCAGCTCGGTCAGTAGTGGTGCTACCGAGCCACTCTTGGTGATGGACATTGAAGTCCCCCACCCAGAGTGCATTCTGTACCCTCGCCACCCTCAGCGCTTCCTCAAAGTGATGTTCAACATGGAGGAGTACTGACTCATCAGCTGAGGCAGGGCAGTAGGTGGTAATCAGCAGGAGGTTTCCTTGTCCATGTTTGATCTGATGCCATGAGACTTCATGGGGTCCAGAGTCGATGTTGAGGACTCCCAGGGCAACTCCCTCCCTACTGTACACCACTGTGCCGCCACCTCTTGTGGGTCTGTCCTGCTGGTGGGACAGGACATACCCGGGGATGGTGATGGCAGTGTCTGGGACATTGTCTGTCAGGTATGATTCCATGCGTATGACTACATCAGGCTGTTGCTTGACAAGTCTGTGGGACAGCTCTCCCAACTTTGGCACAAGCTCCCAAATGTTCGGATGGAGGACTTTGCAGGGTCGATAGGGCTGGGTTTGCCGTTGTCATTTCCGGTGCCTAGGTCGATGCCGGGTGGTCCGTCCGGTTTCATTCCTGGATATAAAGTGTACAGGAAAGATAGGGAAGGAGAAAAAGGATGAGGGGTAAAAGTATTGATTAAGGAGAACATTACAGTGCTGGTGAGAGAAGCTGGTCCTGGAGGGGTGAAGGGCAGAATCTATTTGGTTCGACCCAACAAAAATAGAGGTAGTGTCAGGAAAACCCTACACACCAAATGGGAAATATTAATTTCATCGGTTGGACACTTACATTAGATTTTTAATGGAAAAATCCTACAAGTTGATTTCTTTTTAAGTAGCAGCCAAGATGGCCACAGCAATTTACATTTGAAACACTGAGAGATTAAACTGGAGATGAAAAGTCTAACCAAGCCCAGCCAGAACAATGGCTTGCTCTCAATGATTGAATTACCTCGAATGGCTTTATCAACATGGTCGTCAAGGCCATTCCCACCCATTGACTTTGAAAGAGCCAACCCCCTCCAAGTGGGACAGCCTGAGGCATGTAGCACCTTGAATTCCAGAGAAGATTCCAGAAAAAACCTCATTAAAAAACAAAGGGGTTTGATAGAACCAATGGACTGCTTGCACAACCCTGAAGGAACTGTAAGTTTTGTCACACAGACAATAGACAGACAGTAACTGAAAAGCCAGCAACAAAGCAGGCTCTCTCTCTCTCCCCACAAAATATCAAGAGAAGATCCGGCTGCAACTGAGAACACCCCCCCACCAAAGCCTACAGGCCACCACAGCCAGCAACTAGGGGAAGAGCACCACCGTTCTGCCTTCAAGTCCCTGAGCAAAGCAAGCCAACCACCGTGCACGTGGTCCAGCGAGGACTTCAAGACTACAATTTCAGCTGAGGACTACTGTCCTCACATACTGTATATATATTCCATTTATTCCAGACTTTAATCCAACTACCAAATCTGTTACCCTCTGGTGAGAGATGGATCATCAATATATTTGTGTGTGTGTCTCTCATGTGAATGTGTGCATGAATGTGTAGCGCATTTTTGATATTTTAAATTGGGTTAGAGTATTAAGCATAATAAACTTACCTCTTTCTTGTTTAAACTCAAGAAAACCTGTCTGATTGGTTCTTTTGCAATCACGTTGGAGGAACAGGGGCAACCGCTCACTGAGGTGGTAAACTCAGCCACTGTGTTAAAAAAAACCCTGTTGTGGTCAAACAAGAGAAGGGGCAAAAGGGGGCTCACCTGGCCGTAACTGTACCATTACATTGCTGGGTGTAGTCCAGAGACCACTAACCAGTGGGAAAGATATAAAGGAACAAATTTGCAAGGAAATTACAGAAAGATGCAAGAATTATAGAGTAGTTATAATGGCAGACTTTAATTATCCTAATACAGACTAGGATATTAATAGTGTAAAGGGCAGAGAGGAGCAAGAGTTTCCAGAGTGTGTTCTTGAGAATTTTTCACATCACTATGTTTCTAGTCCAATGAGGAAGGAGGCTTTGTTAGATCTAGTTCTTGAGAATGAGGTGGATCAAGTGAATCAAGTACCAATAGGAGAACATTTAGGGACCATGACAATCGCATCATAAGGATTAGGCTCGCTATGGTAAAGGACAAGGAGGAATCCAGAGTACAAATAATTAAGTGGGGGAGGGCCAGCTACAATGTGGTGAGAATGGATCTGGCGCAGGTAAATTGGAATCAAAGATTGGCAGACAAAACTGTAACTGAACAATGGCTGCCTTTAAAGAAGTTTCTATGGAGCACTAAAATCTGTCTATGGACCATCATATCAGTCAGTCCTGGATCGCTGGTCGGAGCACTTTGAAACTCTCTTCAGCACCAAGTGCACAGTGCATGATACTGCCATCAATCACATCCAACAACAGCCTGTTAACAAAGAACTGGATGAGAGCCCAACAATGGAGGAAACTGTGACCGTTATCAACCAGATGAAGAACAACAAAGCCCCTGGAGCCGATGGAATTCCACCCAAAGCCTTGAGACATGGTGGCCCTGCCCTATACACCAAGCTCCATGAGTTTTTCACAGTCTGCTGGAAACAGGGCAGGATTCCAAGGGATCTTTGTGATGCCGTTATCATCACCTTGTACAAAAACAAAGGAGAAAAATCAGACTGCTCCAACTACCGTGGGATCCCCCTCCTTTCTTTTGCTGGAAAGATCCTGGCTAGAATACTTAGGCTTATGCTAACCATTGCGGAAGAAAACCTCCCAGAGAGCCAGTGTGGTTTCAGAGCAAACGGAGGCACCACAGACATGGTTTAGTTTAGTTTACAGATACAGCACTGAAACAGGCCCTTCGGCCCACCGAGTCTGTGTCGACCATCAACCACCCATTTATACTAATCCTACACTAATCCCATATTCCTACCACATCCCCACCACATCCCCACCTGTTCCTATATTTCCCTACCATGTATCTCTAAACTAAAACTAAACTAAACTAAACACCTACCTCTACTAGGGGCAATTTATAATGGCCAATTTACCTACCAACCTGCAAGTCTTCTGGTTGTGGGAGGAAACCGGAGCACCCGGAGGAAACGGATAGGACTGACTAGCACCAGCGAGTCTGCAACTGATGACTACAACCTTCCCAAAATCTTCGTCCATGAAAAAATGCCAAGAGAGAGAGAAGAGAATTTTTTTTTAAAAACACCTCTTTTAAAAACTGGTTAAATACTGTTATTTTTGAATGTATGTGTGTGAATGGAGAGTTAGATTAAAGTAAGAAGTTATAAGGTCTTTAGACATAAGTTTATCTTAATAGTGTTTAAGATTTAGTTTTTTTTAATAAATAGTTAATTTGTTGTTGTCTAAAGATACCTGGTTTGGTCTGTTTCATTCTAGGGGTTACTAATTTGGCCGTTTTTCCGGTTGGGCGGTTAGCACCGCAGCCTCACAGCTCCAGGGACCCGGGTTCGATTCGTAACCATTAAATCTAAATATCTGCTAAAAGCTGAGGCACACAGCCTTATTTAAATATTATGATTCAACCCACCCCTCTCTTCTTCTGTCCCTCTTGAGGGGTTTTAAAATTCCCCTCCTAATGTTTTATCAGGGCTCAGTTGGTAGCAGTCTCGCTTCTGCATCAGAAGTTTATGGGTTCAAATTCAACTCCAGAGATTCAAGCCTAAATTCTACACTGACATTCCAGTGCTGTACTGAAGGAGTTCAGTGGCACATCTGCACCACTCTCAGTCAGAAATGGAGTGACAAGGAACTTGCAAATAGCTGGTGACAGAATTACAAACACCTCTGACATACCTGCTGACTTTATTTCATCAATGACTGAACTATGAGAAGATTGAGAATGGTGATTGTCAAGATTGTGGTTTTGTCATGCTAAATATCCTTTTGACTTCAAGGACCTTCACGAGTGCAGCAATTCTCTCAGGACATCCATAAGGACAACTCCTCAGAGCACCTCATTCATTCTAAGATTGCACCTACAGCCACGCACGAGTACAAATACTTGCTTTTTGATGGGCCCATTCAGAGAGTTAGTTGGGTTAGCACTGCAGCCTCACAGCTCCAGGGACCCGGGTTCGATTCTGGGTACTGCCTGTGCGGAGTTTGCAAGTTCTCCCTGTGTCTGCGTGGGTTTTCGCCGGGTGCTCCGGTTTCCTCCCACATCCAAAGACTTGCAGGTGACAGGTAAACTGGCCGTTGGAAATTGCCCCTAGTGTAGGGAGGTGATAGGGAATATGGGATTACTGTAGGGTTAGTATAAATGGGTGGTTGTTGGTCGGCACAGACTCGGTGGGCCGAAGGGCCTGTTTCAGTGCTGTATCTCTAAATAAAAAAATAATAAAAAATAAATATATGCTGCAATCTGTGGAGTAGCAGGACTGAATTGACAGCGTGTTACTCCCGCTGCAGCCGTAACACCTCCCATACTTCCCTCAGTATCCTTAATGCATCTCATCTGATCCTGGTAACTTATCAACTTTAGGCACAGCCAGCCTATCTAATACCGCCTCTTTATCAGTTTTTAGCCCATCCAGTATCACAACTACCTTCTCTTTCCCTATGACTTGGGCTGCATCTTCTTTGCTGGTGAAGACAGATGCAAATTATTTATTTAGTACCTCAGCCCTGCCCCCTGTCTCCATGCGTAAATCTCAATTTAGTTCCCTCATCAACCCCACTCATCCTTTTACCACTCTTTTACTATTTATATGCTGAGCAAAGTCTTTTGCATTCCCTTTTATGTTAGCTGCCGCTCTCTTCTCATACTCTCTCTTTGTTTTTCATTTGTTTTTTCACTTCCCCTTTGAACCTTCTTCTTGGGGTGCAGGCTGATGCAGGACTTCAGTTTTCCTTAAACTGATTTTTTAGTCCAAAGAGTTGTGCCGCCTCGGTAAAACATGTTGTTATACATTGCAGGTCTGACTGGCTGTGGGCCAGGACAGCACAGTCTTCAGTGAAAAGAAGTTCACAGATGAGTTTTTCTTGTGTCTTTGTGTAAGCCTGAATACACCTGAGGTTGAAAAGGCCTCCATCAGTCCAGAAGGGTATGTAAACTCCCTCCTTAAGGTCTTCTGTTGGCTGCTGCAGCATCATGCTGAAAAGATGGTGAATAGGGTCGGGACCAGCACACATCCCTACTTCACGCATTGGAGATACGGAAGGGATTCGAGAGGTGGCTGTTTTGCTTGACTTGCCTGTACTGATTTTCATGAACCTGCTTCATCATGGTTAGGAACCTGGGTGGCCATCCAAGTTTTTTAAGGATTTTTTTTTTAATTAGCTGCTTCTTAATATTAAATAAACAAGTAAGTCTTTGTGGGTTATGTTCCTCATGAATGAGGTATTCTAATGTGGAAATAGTCAAAGGCCACTCGAAGTCTTCACATGGGTTTGATGCAGTAGTCTATTCTTACTAGGCATTCAACTCTTCGGCCACAGTAGGCATCAGCAGTTCCTTCAGCAGTACAAATGGTTTCTTGAAAAACAAAGGCTTTCCTTCTTTAGGCAATTAACGTGGCCCGTAGCTCCCTGTAGAATTTTGCTGAGAGAACATAGACAGCTTTCTTCTCTTCAATACAGGAACTGTAACAGTACGGAGACAAAATTGGCTGAGTGACAGTGAACAGAGTCTGGTTGTGAATGGTTGTTTTTTATACTGGAGGAAAGAATGTAATGGGGTTCCCCTGAGGTCAGTGTTTTTTTTTGATATAGATTAATGACCTAGACCTGGGTGTACAGGATATAATTTCAAAATTTGCAGCTGTCACAAAACCTGGAAACATTGTGAACTGTGAGCAGAATAGTGATGAACTTCAAGAGGACATAGACAGGCTGGTGGAATGGGCAGAGACGTGACAGATGAAATTTAATGCAGAGAAGTATGAAGTAATTCATTTTGGTAGGAAGAACGAGGAGAGGCAATATAAATTAAAAGGTACAGTTCTAAAGAAGGTGCAAGGGCAGAGGGACCTGGGGGTATATGTGCACAAATCATTGAAGGTGTCAGAACAGGTTGAGAAATTGGTTAATAAAGCATACAAGATCCTGGACTTTATGAATAGGGGCATAGGGTACAAAAGTAAGAAAGTTGTGATAAACCTGTAAAAAACACTGGATTAGCCTCAACTGGAGTATTGTGTCCTGTTCTGGCTACTACACTTTATTGAAGGCACTAGAGAAGGTGCATAAAAGATTCACGAGAATGGTTCCAAGGATGAGGAACTTCAGTTACAGGGATAGATTGGAGAAGCTGGGGCTTTTCTCCTTGGAGGAGGGAAGATTAAGAGGAGATTTGATAGAGGTGTTGAATATCATGAGGGTTCTGGACAGAGTAGACAGGGAAAAACTGTTCCCATTGGCAGAAGGATCAAGAACCAGAGGACACCGATTTAAGGTAATTGACAAAAGAAGCAACACGATATAAGAAAAATCTTTTTAACGTAGCAAGTGGTTAGGATCTGGAATGCACTGCCTGAAAGTGTGGTGGAGGCAGATTCAATCGAGGCCTTCAACGGAGAATTGGATAATTATCTAAAGAGAAAAGATTTGCAGGGGAAAAGGCAGGGGAGTGGGACCAGGTGAGTTGCAGAGACCTGGCATAGACATTACAGACCAAATGGCCTCCTTTTGTGCCGTAACCATATGATTTAATGATTCTATGAATTGCGTTTGACACAATAACCTCAAGAAATATGAGTTCCTACAATCCATCCTTACTCCCAAAAATACGTCAATAATCTGTTGGTATAACTCATAAAGGCCACAAATGACAATAGCCATTGTTCCTCCAAATCTACTTTTCTAAATCCACCAAAGCTGCAAATATTCCATCCTAGTCTCCTCCTGCATCCTGATTGTGCTGAAATACATGCTCATTGCATCAATTCCTACTCTCACTCACATAGAAATACATAGAGCTGACAACAAGCAAAGAAGCCATTCAACCCAACAAGACTGCATCAGTGTTTAACATTAACACAAGCAAATAGTCCTACTCATGTGTATCTACCTTATATCCTATATCCCTTCATCCCCATTTCCTTCATTCAACTATCCAATCTAACCTTGCATCTTGTCACAGTTTGTGCCTCAACGAGTAATTGCAGAAGTGAATTCCATAATCACACAACTCTCTGTCCCAGGAAGTTTCTCCTGCACTCTATTCTAATTATGTCACATTTAACCTTGTCTACGGCCTTTTGTTCTAGACACACTCTTTCCCAAAATCGTAACACTGTGGAACTCCTTACCTCTCAGTCTTTCCTTCCTTTTAAAATTCACAGGCTTTTAAAATCCAAGCTGGCCACTACTTCTTAGTATTACAGCCTTGGCGATATTCTGCATGATGCATCTTGGCCGTTCATGTTCTTGGGAACAGATAATATGCTTTTCAATTTCTATAGAATTGATTATTGATGTGGTATTTCACCATAATTTCAAAATTTTAACGAGATCCAGACCTTTCATTTTAAATGTGGAAAATTTTGGGAGAAAGCTCTTTAACCATACTCACTTTGCACTATGTATTTTAACTCCATTGTTTGTGATCCTTTTGCTACAGGCAGTGGGAGCTGAAAAATACAGATTCCTCTAAACTGCATTGAGTACTGAACAGAATGAGTGTTGTGGGTTGAATATCAATGCAGCACTAGGTTACAGTTCCAAAATTAAACATTTTGGTTTAATAATTCTAAATTATTAGTTATGACCCTGAACAACTATGAGGCATGATTCTGGTAATTACACCAGGGATGTTTGCTGCTGAACCTCCCCAGAGTATATTAAGTCAGAGGGCAGTCCTATCATTTGCATACACAAGGCAGGTGTCCATGTCACTGTGGATGCTTCTCAAGTGCCTGCCTACACACAGGTCAGAAAATCGGCCATGTTCTGCCAGTCTAAAAGGGGTTCACCCAAGAAGGATGATTTAATGGCTTCTTTGGCCTCCATCAAAATCCTTCACATCAGAGGCAACAGCATAATGCAAGTCTGCACCAGCACCATTCTCTTCACAATTTGGGTAGCTGCTTCAACAGGGATCTGGAGATCAGAACACCTTGCTATAAGTGGGCTGTGCCAGACAAAATCATTAAAAATATTTAAAATGTACAGCTTTTGAATTTGCTGTGGGTAAACATGGCTTTTAACCTGCCAGTATGAGATCCTGAAACACAAACATACCTACTTTATACAGCCAAATGTTGTTATGGAGAACTTTGATGGAAGGAAGCAAACACAAGAGATGCCTCAACCCACTGCAGATGGAAATTTGTTCTGGGCAGATACAAATACCATGGCCCTGGCTCACAATCTTCCCCTACCCATCTATTGTATGGCATTATTACTCGAAAAGACAGGTGGGCAAAATTTGACACCACCTAAAAATGGGCAGAGGAATTACAATGCCCAATTCATCCTTGCCCATTCCTTCTGATGCAGTTACATGCAAACTTCATGCTGCCTACTGATTTACATGATAGCTGTGTGCAGCCCAGTACTGAACATACTGTTAAGTGGCTGTATGCCTCAGCAGGGAACCCAAGTTTGTGCAAGACTAGCACCATTTAAAGTAAGTCTGCACTAAAGGTTAGCCAGCATCTCTTAAAGGGCAGATGCATTCTGGCTGGAACTGGTGCTGGAAGTGGCTGAAGAAGACATTCTGAGCAGGAAGAACAATGACTAATGGTGCAACAGGGCATAAAGCATGTTAAAGGTTCTCTGAAGCAGCACTGGAGGCCTTGGTGCAGAAGGTGAAGAGCAGGAGAGATGATTTCGATCCACAGGGGTTGGAAGTCCTCCAGATAAAACTCTGAGAAGCTAATGGCAGCAGATAGGCATCGTGGTCAACACAAGCAGTGTAACCCCAAGGACCTGGATGTAGGGTTGCAAGATGTTTAATGACCTCACACGAGTGATCAAGACTGATTGAATTCATCTTCAAGTGCGTATCCTTACAACTGAATCATTCGCCTCAGGCACTGCTCAATTCACCACCATCCACCACCTCGCACCCCCAATCCCTTCAATCACTTGCCAACAATTTCTATCAATCAGGACCCATACCTCACATTCATTGCTTCACTACATCCTCATACACTTAGCAATGCTGCAAGCCATATCACAACTCACAGCTTGCACACGCTGCCAGCTAGTCAATTATGACAGGCACATCACTGACATATTGCACCACACGTATTGACAAACTTCCCTCTCTCTTGCAAGACAATGTGATGCATAAGCAGAGTCAGCAGTACCTAACCAAAGGGGGACAGGCACGGTCGTAGGTCCTCACCCCGATAGAGTAGACGGTAATGGGGGAGTTGTAGGTAGTTGTAATGTCACTGGACTGGTAATCAAGAGGCCCAGACTATTGCTCTAGAGACACAGATTCAAATCCCACCACAGCAGCTAGTGGAATTTAAATTTAATTAATTCATCAATCAAAATAAAAAGCTTGTCTCAGGAATGATGACCATGAAACTACTGGATTATTGTAAAAACCCATCATCCTTACCCAATCTGGCCTGCATATGACTCCACACCCACAGCAATGTGGTTGACTCTTAACTGCCCTCTGAAATGGCCTAGCAAGCCATTCAGTTGTATCACACTGCTACAAAAAATTTGAAAAAGAATAAACCCAGGTGGACCACCCAGCACCAACCTAGGCACTGGAAATAACAAAGGCACACCCTGCCCAATTGACCCCATTACGTCCTCCTGACTAACATCTGGCAACGTGTGCCGAAATTGGACAGCTGTCCCACAGTCAAGCAATAGTCTGACATAGTCATACTTACCGAATCATACCATACAGCCAATGTCTCAGACTTCTCTATCTTCATCCCTGGATATGTCCTGTCCCACTGACACAGTGGTATACCGTCAGGAAGGAGTGACCCTGGGAGTCCTCAACATTGACTCCAGACTCAGGAAGTCTTATGGCACCAGGTCAAACATGGGCCACCTACCTGATTACCACCTACCACCCTCCCTCAGCTGATGAATCAGTACCCCTCCTTGTTGAACACCACTTGGAAGAAGCACTGACGGTAGCAAAGGCACAGAGTGTACTCTCAATGTCCATCACCAAAAATGGCTCATGGGCACCACTACTGACCAAGTTGGCCGAGTACTGAAGGACATCATCTCTCATCTGTCCGTAAGAGATTGGGAGCTTGTCGCCTGGGATCTGAAACATTAGATTAAACAAGAATATTGGGCACAGGGGATAAGATTAGAGATACAGCACTGAAACAGGCCCTTCGGCCCACCGAGTCTGCGCCGACCATCAACCACCCATCCATACTAATCCTACACCAATCCCACATTCCCACCAAACATCCCCATCTGTCCCTATATTTCCCTACCACCTACCTATACTAGTGACAATTTATAACGGCCAATTTACCTACCAACCTGCAAGTCTTTTGGCTTGTGGGAGGAAACCGGAGCACCCGGAGAAAACCCACGCAGACACAGGGAGAACTTGCAAACTCCACACAGGCAGTACCCAGAATCGAACCTGGGTCCCTGGAGCTGTGAGGCTGCAGTGCTAACCACTGCGCCACTGTGCCGCCCTGCGGATCAGGATAAACTGATCCTAAAATTGTAAAAAAAAAATCAGCAGATCTTCTCGTATTTTTACTGTGCTAAAACACTTAAGACATGACCACATTCGACACCAAAGCAATTGTAGAACAGGAAGAGTTATCTTGGGGTGCATTATATTCATTAAATTTTGAGGAACTAAAAGCTGCAGCTAACCAGGTGGGAGTAACTTTAAGGCTGAAAGCAAGAAAGCCTGAGATTCTTAAAACTTCAGCTAGTCATTTTGGTATTGACTCAGAACCAGAACCTGAGACTGACAAAGTAGCCTTAGCTAGAATTCAAATGGAAAGAAAAATTATCATGCAAAAAATGGAATTAGAGTTTCAAATGCAAAGGGAGGGAGAGGCAAGGCAGTTTGAGTTAGAGTAAAAATTGAAATTGCAGAGTGCATGCGCCACTAGCAGTTCAAATACTGACCCCAAATTGGAGCAAAGCTTTGATTTTATGAGACACTCATGATTAGTGCCAAGTTTTAATGAGGGCGAGGTTAAATCATACTTCATCCCTTTTGAGAAAATTGTTCTCAGATTAAAGTGGCTAAAAGAATTGTGGACCCTCCTTTTACAAGGTGAATTAGTGGGAAGATCCCTTGACGCTTACTCCATGTTGTCAGAGGAAAGCTCTTTAGATTATGAGCAAACTGAAACTGCTATTTTAAATGCCTACAAGTTAGTCCCTGAGGCATTGTGACAAAAATTCAGAAATACTTGAAAAAGGCCTGTTCAAACCTTCCTTGAATTTGAGCAAGTTAAAAACATAGCTTTCGATCGCTGGATGAGATCTCTGAAGTTAGAACCCTCGTATAAGAATTTATGAAAAATAATCCTATTAGAGGAATTTAACAATAGTGTCCCAATTAAAATAAAGATCCATAGTGAGGAACAAAGGTTCACAAAGGTGAGGGACACTGCCACAATGGCAGACGATTATGAACTCAAGCACAAATCCTTTAATCAGGGAAAACCCTTCCCTCAAAATCCCCAAAGGTCCAGGAAAGATCGAAAGCAGGATCGTGACAGGTGAAGGGGTGATAGTGAAAGGCAGAATAGGAGTGAGAATGCAGGGGGCCCTCTGCAAATCAGGAAGGAAAGTGCAGAGGGTAGGAATAGTTCCCGAAGGCCGATCTGTTCCCACAGTAGTAAAGCAGGGCATGTGAAAGCCGACTCCTAGAAATTAAAGGGAAGCCAGTGAATTTTGTTGGGTTCACAGGGCACCCTTTCCCAGACTGGCCTTAACAGGTGGCACAGCAGTCAAGTCCCTGTCCCTAACTATGGTAATGGACTCCTCTAGGAATACTGCCATGGGTGCAGTAGAAACAGACAAAATCCGTGAGGGCTACCAGGATTTTGTCGTTTTGGAAAAGTTATCCCTATACATCTCTAATGAGGCAAGCAAGTCAATTGTCCTGCTCAGAGATACAGGGGCCATCAATCATTAATGCTGGGTGAAGACATGACCTTCCCACCTGAGAGCTCGGTGAATGTGAAGGTTCTGGTAAAAGGCACTGAAAGCAGGTACATGCCCCTACCCCTATATTGGGTCCATTTTGAGTGCGACCTAGTCTTTGGACCGGTGACAGCAGGGATTAGTTTAGTTTAGTTTAGTTTAGAGATACAGCACTGAAACAGGCCCTTCGGCCCACCGAGTCTGTGCCGACCATCAACCACCCATTTATACTAATCCTACACTAATTCCATATTCCCACCACATCCCCACGTGTCCCTATATTTCTCTACCACCTACCTATACTAGGGGCAATTTATAATGGCCAATTTACCTATCAACCTATCTGATTGTTCCTCATCTGCCTGTGGCAGGAATAGATTTGCAGTTGGGCAATGATCTGGCTGGAGGTGGAGCGATACCCTCCCCGGTAGTCTTAGACAAGCCAAATAGAACCAGGGAGATGGGACAGTTACAGGAGGAAGTCCCTGGAATATTCCCTGACTGTGAAGTGTCCAGGTCCATGGTTAAACGAGCTCCACTAGAGAGAACTGTGCCAGTAATTCAGATAGGTGACCCAGAGGTCTGGCTGGCTGAAACCTTTTTTGGAGATTTAGGAGAGGAGAAGGAGGTGTTCAGCAGACCTTCCTTGATTGAGGCTCAGCAAGTAGACCCTGACTTTTAAAAATAATAGTGCAGGCCGCCTGTTCTGAAGCAGAGGCAGAAGGGGTTCCCGAATGCTATTACTTAAAAACGGGGTAGTGATGAGAAAGTGGAGACTTCCTCGGCGATCTGCAAAGGAGGAGTGGACAGTGGTCCACCAAATTTTAGTTCCGCCCAAATATCGTAGGGAAATCTTGAGGATTGCCCACGAAGTCCCAATGGCAGACCCAGGCCAGGATAAGTCAGCACTTTCATTGGCCTCACCTTCACCAAAGATACGGTTCAATTTTTTAGGACCTGCCATATCTTCCAGGTATTTGGGAAGCCACAACCTGCAATCAAGCTTGCTCCACTCATACCCATACATGCTTTCAAAGAACCCTTCAGCAGAGTTTTGGTAGATTGTATGGGACCATTACCTAGAACTAGGATAGTTTTTCAATATCTTCTAACAATCATGGATATGGCCACACATCTAAGAAAAATCACAAGCCATGGTCGAGGGGATGATCCAATTTTTCACCCGCTATGGACTGCCTAAAGAGATCCAATCAGATCAAACATTCAATGTTATGTTCCAGGTATTCCAGGAGGTTATGCATAACCTCAACATTGAACAGTTAAAATCCTCAGCACACCACCCACAGTCGCAAGGAGCTCTGGCACTGTATTGCCAAACCCTGAAAACCCTGATCAGAGCCTACTGCTGTGAGTACCCCCATGATTGGGAGAAGGGGTTAGCTTTTCTGTTGTTCACCACTAGAGATTCACCCAATAAATTGTCAGGCTTCAGTCTGTTCGAACTGGTTTACAGGCATTAGGTAAGAGGCTCCCTTAAGCTGATCAAAGAAAACTTTCTAGATCAAAGGGAGGAAACCTCATTGTTAAATTATGTATCAGTCTTTCACAAGTGACTTTTTAAAGCATGTGCTCTGGCTAACGAACACCCTAAAGCCTCCCAGCAGAACATGAAAAGGCAGGCAAACAGACATGCTGAGGTTCGGTTATTTAAACCAGGGGATCAGGACCTGGTGCTGTTGCTGTTACTGGGAGAACCCATGAAAGCCAGGTTTAGTGACCTGTACTGTGTGGGGAAAAATGTCAGTGAAGTCAATTATTTTATTAACACATCTGACTGGAGAAGGAAACAATGGCTATGCCACATAAATATGTTAAAGAAATATTATAATCGGGAACATGACAAACCAGTGAATGTATGCCAGGCAGTGAGGACAGTTGAGGATGGAAATAATAATGAGGAGGAACTAGGGGAAGAAGAGAAAATTCTCAGATTGACCCCCCCCCCACTGTGAAATTAGTTAACACAGAAGTCATACAGAGGCTAGACACAGTACTTGATTATTGAAATGCAGTGTGGAGGAAAGGCTTGGCAACATTAATAAGAGAGTTTGGGGAAGTGTCGCACTTCTTTGGCTGTTCATGATGTGGATGTAGGGGAGACCCTACCTATTAAACACCGACTGAGCCCCAATAAATTGGCTCAAGTCCAATAGATCCAATTGATACATGCTCATCAACGACCGAATCAAGCATAGTCAAAGCAGCTGGAGTTCTCCTATTGTATTCGTTCCTTAGCTGGATGGATCTAAGAGACTCTGAATCGACTATTAAAAAGTTAATGCAGTGATCTGAATAGATTCTTTCCCAATTCCTCGCATTGATGATTATATTGACCAAGTAGGCAACTCTGCTTACATCAGTAAAATTGATTTGCTGAAAGGGTACTGGCAAGTACCCATGACACCCAAGCTAAGGAAATCTCAGCTTTCGCAACGGCAGATGGTCTATTCCAGTGCAAAGTCATGCCATTCGATTTAAAGAACGCCCCAACAACCTTTCAAAGATTGGTGAATCAAGTAGGGACTGATTTAAGCAACTGTGTCATCTACTTTGATGACCTCCTGGTCTATAGTGACACCTGGGATGGCCATCTAAACCATTTAAGAGCACTATTTAAGGGTCCACAAAATGTCAACCTAGCGACCAACTTAGCTAAAAGCGAGTTCACTAAGGCCAAAGTGACCTACTTGGGACATATTGTAGGCCAAGGTCAGATGTTGCTAAAGGCAGCAAAAGTACAAACCCTGATAGATTTCCCCATTTCCAAGAGAGAGATAATGCGATTCCTGGGGATGTGCAGTTTCTATCGAAAATTTATCCCTAATTTCAGCACCCTAGCTACACCATTAACCGATCTAGTAAGGAAAACTGTTAAAATAGTGTGGACAGAACTGTGCCAGATGGCTTTTGAGAAATTGAAGGTTAGCCTAACAAATGGACCCATATTAGCAGCACCAAACCTTAACAGATCCTTTAAGGTGGCTATTGACACCAGTGATGTGGGCATTGGAGCTATCTTAATCCATGAAGATAACTCGAGTATTGAGAGACCAATTGGCTATTCTTCCAAAAAATTAAATAAACATCAGCGGAAATATTCCACCAAAGAAAATGAGGCTTTGGAACTTCTGTCAGCCCTTCAACATTTTGAGGTCTATGTTAATAATGGACTCAGGGAAATTTTATTATATACTGACCACATCCCACTAACTTTCCTAGAGAAATTCAAAGTTACAATGCCAGGCCGTTCAGATGAAGTTTACTCCTCCAGCCGTTTCACTTTAAAATCACGCACATAGCTGGGAAAAACAATGTCATTGCGGATGCTCTGTCCAGAAATTAAACAGAAAACTTGCCAGCAGTAAACTGTGGAAGGTCTAGCGACAGTGACACTGAGGAATGCATCTGAATGAATAGGTGTAGATGTGTGCTATCGTGTGTTCTTACTTATCCTTCTTTCTAAATAAAATTGAACTACCAAGGAATTTCATTTTTCCCCCGTTCGCAGGGAGGTTTCATGCTCACGCAAGGAGAAATTACAAACTATATAATAAACTTATGAAATAAACCCAGCCAGACTTGAGGCGTGCCAAAGCAGCCCAGATTCAAACTGACCAATCAGGAGAAAGAATTGTGACCGGTGACAGCAGTGACAGTGTTCTGGAACAATCGGATTGGAATCAGTGTTGGCTTTAATTCAAAATTATTAGTTTAAACCTGAGAATTCCAGCGAAGAGGAAGGACCCCTGCTTGAGAGCATAATCTTTAAACTACATGCAGGTAGAGTCTGGAGTTTGGTCTTGAACTCTCAATCTGAGAAATCGAAACTAGGACTTCGCCATTGACCTTTGGTTGGAATATAACAAGAACAGAGCATTCATCTTCCTGAACCTCCCAAGTCTTTCTTCAGTGAACAAGGGAAAAGATTACCTGCACCATTTCACCCTGGGGAAAAGCAAGTTTTACAGAGAACTCGTTGCAAATCATCAGACCTAACGCATGTTATCTTTACAATTACTACCTTTTCTTGAGCGTGTATGTTTCTGTATGAGTGTAAGAGTGGGTGCTGTTGCATATATTTCAGGTGTTGCATAATAAACATTTACCTTTTTAAACATATAAGAAAGCCTGTCATTTGTCTGTTCTTCATACTACAAGCACTCGGGGCTAAAAAAAACACCTTTTTTTAAAAAAAAACACTGTCTTCGGTTAGTCAAGAGGTGGAAAAGGAGGACCCATTCCTATCCTCTCTCACCTGTCAGTAACACTGCAGGTAGCTCAGACTGAAGTTATGAAATCTTAGCTTGTTGCCATGCAGGCTCAAACTGCTGCCAAAATGACTGCAGATACGAGTGCTCAAAGTGGTTTTCAGGTCTCACAGGAGTCCAGCAATCTGTCCTCCCAACAGATTACTAGGCACCGCCCTGGGTGAGTGATAGTGGCACCTTGGAGCACAAACCTGCTATCCTCTCTCAGGATGACAGCATTCGTCTGCCCGCCACTCAGTGCCCTCGTTGTTTCCTGTCAGCCAGCCAGCCCAAACTGCTGCTGCCCATCTCGAGGTGGTACAGTCCAAAGCCAGGCCTTCTGGCACCAAATCTACTCGACATTGTCCTGCAATGCCATCTGCAATCTCATCCACTGAAAATCAGCAGCCTCTTGTCAGCCATGCAGCAGCCACTGGGGTAGCACTGTGTTGGATCACTAGGACAGGTTAAAGGCACCCATAAGACAGGCCATAAGAGAATGGACAAGAGTGATTAGCTGATTTTTGAATGCAATACTGGATGGTTTGATTGATAAAGTTGGTTTGGACTGTTTGTTTTGTGCTGGTTCTGATTTGAGCATTGTGGCCAAGCGGACACAGAGGGAAGATAAGGTTTGGAATGTTGGTGAATGGGGAATTGCCGTCGTCTTCACTGGTATTGCAATCGGATGAGTCAGTTACAGACAGCACGGCCAGAACATGGATGTGTTCATTGCCTCCTCCCTTCCTCCTTCTCTTTCTCCTTCTCCTCGGCCTCTCGCTATATACCTGTTTGCAAGGGCTCTGCCCTCATGTTGGCAAGGTTGTACAGCATGCAACAGACCAAGACAAATGGTGAGACATGCTGTGCTGATTGTTGCAGGGCTCCTCCAGAACAGTCCAGGCAGTGAAAGTGAAGTCTAAGTGCCTCGGTGAACTGCTTAATCACTTCATGTGACATAATGGCTTTTGTTATATGTGTGCTGTGCATGTGTGCATGGGTTGCGTACCAGGGTCACGAACCAGTTAGTCAGTGGAGAGCCATTCTCACCCAGTAACCACCCTCCCATTTGTCAGGGGGGCTCAAACCCAGATGGTACAGCAAAGTGCAGTGGAATGTAAACATCACTACTGCTGCCGCAATACTGAGCATTGACCTGCAAGTTGCAAACATAGACTACTGCAGCCTGAAAGGTGACCAACACATAAAAGTTCATCTCCATGATCACCTTCACAGGCACTGACAATCCGGTCTTCACCCTGCTCTGAGGATGCAGTTTAAGTTCCAACAGTTGGCAGAATTCAGTGAGCTCTTCCTTAGTGAAACAAAGGGCTGGATCTTGGTCCCAGCCCAACATCGGGCTTCATGGTTTGGGGGGGTGGGGCCGGAGAATCGGAGCGGCAGTGGCCGCCACTGAGCCCGACGCCGGGATTGCCGGGTCTGATCTTCCCAGCAGTGGCAAGACTCCATTGCGGCACCTCTGCCACTCTGCGACGGGACCCTACTTTCCATATTTAAAATACCAATCTGCATAAATTTAAGAGTCATTCACCATGATCTTTCCTTCAGTTCCCAATCTTGAGCACATTGTGCGGCAATCAGGCACCTTCACTTTCCCATCCAGGAGACGTTGGCACCAACAAGATGGGGAAGGGAGCAACTCTGCATGATTTAGGGTATAGGAGGGGGGAAGGGGACAACTATGCAATGATTTAGTGTATAGGAGGGGGAAGGGAGCAACTCTGCATGATTTAGGGTATAGGAGGGGGGAAGGGGACAACTATGCAATGATTTAGTGCATAGGAGGGGGAAGGGGGCAACTTTGCAAGGATTGAGGGTATAGGAGGGGGAAGGGGGCAACTCTGCCAAGATTTAGGGTATAGGAGGGGGAAGGGGGCAACTCTGCAATGATTTAGTGTATAGGAGGGGGAAGGGGGCAACTTTGCAAGGATTTAGGGTAAAGGAGGGGGATGGGGGCAACTCTGCCAAGATTTAGGGTATAGGAGGGGGAAGGGGGAAACTCTGGAAAGATTTAGAGTATAGGAGGGGAAAGGGGGCAACTCTGCAATGATTTAGGGTATAGGAGGGGAAAGGGGGCAACTCTGCAATGATTTAGTGTATAGGAGGGGGGAAGGAGGCAACTCTGCCAAGATTTAGGGTATCGGAGGTGGAAGGGGCAACTCTGCAAAGCTTTAAAGTATGGGAGGGGGAAGGGGCAACTCTGCAAAGAATTAGGATATAGGAGGGGGAAGGGGGCAACTCTGCAAAGATTTAGGGTATGGGGGAAGGGGATAACTCGGCAAAGATTTAGTGTATAGGAGGGGGGGAAGGGGGCAACTCTGCAAAGATTTAGGGTGTGGGGGAAGGGGGCAACTCTGCAAAGATTTAGGGTATAGAAGGGGGAAGGGGGCAACTCTGCAATGTTTTAAGGTATCGGAGGAGGGAAGGGGGCAACTTTGCAAAGATTTAGTGTATAGGAGGGGGAAGGGCGCAACTCTGCAACGATTTAGGGTACAGGAGGGGGAAGGGGGCAACTCTGCAAAGATTTACTGTATAGGAGGGGGAAAGGGGCAACTCTGTAATGATTTAGTGTATAGGACGGGGAAGGGGGCAACTTTGCAAGGATTTAGGGTATAGGAGGGGGAAGGGGGCAAATGTGCAAGGATTTAGGGTATAGGAGGGGGAAGGGGGCAACTCTGCAAAGATTTAGGGTATAGGAGGGAGAAGGGGGCAACTAAACAAAGATTTAGGGTATAGGAGGGAGAAGGGGGCAACTCTGCAAAGATTTAGGGTATAGGAGGGGGAAGGGGGCAACTCTGCAAAGATTTAGGGTACAGGAGGGGGAAGGGGGCAACTCCACAAAGATTTAGGGTATCGGAGGGGGAAGGGGGAAACTCTGCAAAGATTTAATTTATAGGAGGGGGAAGGGGGCAACTCTGCAAAGATTTAGTGTATAGGAGGGGGGAAGGGGGCAACTATGCAATGATTTAAGGTATAGGAGGGGGAAGGGGGCAACTCTGCAACGATTTAAGGTATAGGAGGGGGAAGGGGGCAACTCTGCAATGATTTAAGGTGTAGGAGGGAGGAAGGGGGCAACTTTGCAAGGATTTAGGGAGTGTGAGAAGGGGGAAACTCTGCAAAGATTTAGTGTGCAGGAGGGGGAAGGGGGCAACTCTGCATTGATTTAGTGTATAGGAGGGGGGAAGGGGGCAACTCTGCAATGATTTAGGGTATAGGAGGGGGAAGGGGGCACTCTGCAAAGATTTAGGGTATAGGAGGGGGAAGGGGGCAACTCTGCAAAGATTTAGGGTATGGGGAAGGGGGCAACTCTGCAAAGAATTAGGATATAGGAGGGGGAAGGGGGCAACTCTGCAAAGGTTTAGAGTATAGGAGGGGGGAAGGGGGCAACTCTGCAAAGATTTAGGGTGTGGGGGAAGGGGGCAACTCTGCAAAGATTTAGGGTATAGGAGGGGGAAGGTGGCAACTCTGCAAAGGTTTAGAGTATAGGAGGGGGGAAGGGGGCAACTCTGCAAAGATTTAGGGTGTGGGGGAAGGGGGCAACTCTGCAAAGATTTAGGGTATGGGGGAAGGGGATAACTCTGCAAAGATTTAGTGTATAGGATGGGGAAGGGGGCAACTCTGCAGTGATTTAAGGTATAGGAGGGGGAAGGGGGCAACTCTGCAATGATTTAAGGTATAGGAGGGAGGAAGGGGGCAACTTTGCAAAGATTTAGGGAGTGGGGGAAGGGGGAAACTCTGCAAAGATTTAGTGTACAGGAGGGGGAAGGGGGCAACTCTGCATTGATTTAGTGTATAGGAGGGGGGAAGGGGGCAACTCTGCAATGATTTAGGGTATAGGAGGGGGAAGGGGGCAACTCGGCAAAGATTTAGTGTACAGGAGGGGGAAGGGGGCAACTCTGCATTGATTTAGTGTATAGGAGGGGGAAGGGGGCAACTCTGAAAAGATTTCGAGTATAGGAGGGGGAAGGGGGCAACTCTGCAATGATTTAGTGCACAGGAGGGGGAAGGGGGCAACTCTGCAAGGATTTAGTGTATAGGAGGGGGGAAGGGGGCAACTCTGCAATGATTTAGGGAATAGGAGGGGGAAGGGGGCAACTCTGCAATGATTTAGTGCATAGGAGGGGGTAGGGGGCAACTCTGCAATGATTTAGGGTATAGGAGGGGGAAGGGGGCAACTCTGCAAAGATTTAGGGTATGGGGGAAGGGGGCAACTCTGCAAAAAATTAGGATATAGGAGGGGGAAAGGTGCAACTCTGCAAAGATTTAGAGTATAGGAGGGGGGAAGGGGGCAACTCTGCAAAGATTTAGGGTGTGGGGGAATGGGGCAACTCTGCTAAGATTTAGGGTATAGGAGGGGGAAGGTGGCAACTCTGCAAAGGTTTAGTGTATAGGAGGAGGGAAGGGGGCAACTCTGCAAAGATTTAGGGTATGGGGGAAGGGGATACCTCGGCAAAGATTTAGTGTATAGGAGGGGGAAGGGGGCAACTCTGCAGTGATTTAAGGTATCGGAGGGGGAAGGGGGCAACTCTGCAATGATTTAAGGTATCGGAGGAGGGAAGGGGGCAACTTTGCAAAGATTTAGTGTATAGGAGGGGGAAGGGCGCAACTCTGCAACGATTTAGGGTACAGGAGGGGGAAGGGGGCAACTCTGCAAAGATTTACTGTATAGGAGGGGGAAAGGGGCAACTCTGTAATGATTTAGTGTATAGGACGGGGAAGGGGGCAACTTTGCAAGGATTTAGGGTATAGGAGGGGGAAGGGGGCAAATGTGCAAGGATTTAGGGTATAGGAGGGGGAAGGGGGCAACTCTGCAAAGATTTAGGGTATAGGAGGGAGAAGGGGGCAACTAAACAAAGATTTAGGGTATAGGAGGGAGAAGGGGGCAACTCTGCAAAGATTTAGGGTATAGGAGGGGGAAGGGGGAAACTCTGCAAAGAATTAGGATATAGGAGGGGGAAGGGGGCAACTCTGCAAAGGTTTAGAGTATAGGAGGGGGGAAGGGGGCAACTCTGCAAAGATTTAGGGTGTGGGGGAAGGGGGCAACTCTGCAAAGATTTAGGGTATAGGAGGGGGAAGGTGGCAACTCTGCAAAGGTTTAGAGTATAGGAGGGGGGAAGGGGGCAACTCTGCAAAGATTTAGGGTGTGGGGGAAGGGGGCAACTCTGCAAAGATTTAGGGTATGGGGGAAGGGGATAACTCTGCAAAGATTTAGTGTATAGGATGGGGAAGGGGGCAACTCTGCAGTGATTTAAGGTATAGGAGGGGGAAGGGGGCAACTCTGCAATGATTTAAGGTATAGGAGGGAGGAAGGGGGCAACTTTGCAAAGATTTAGGGAGTGGGGGAAGGGGGAAACTCTGCAAAGATTTAGTGTACAGGAGGGGGAAGGGGGCAACTCTGCATTGATTTAGTGTATAGGAGGGGGGAAGGGGGCAACTCTGCAATGATTTAGGGTATAGGAGGGGGAAGGGGGCAACTCGGCAAAGATTTAGTGTACAGGAGGGGGAAGGGGGCAACTCTGCATTGATTTAGTGTATAGGAGGGGGAAGGGGGCAACTCTGAAAAGATTTCGAGTATAGGAGGGGGAAGGGGGCAACTCTGCAATGATTTAGTGCACAGGAGGGGGAAGGGGGCAACTCTGCAAGGATTTAGTGTATAGGAGGGGGGAAGGGGGCAACTCTGCAATGATTTAGGGAATAGGAGGGGGAAGGGGGCAACTCTGCAATGATTTAGTGCATAGGAGGGGGTAGGGGGCAACTCTGCAATGATTTAGGGTATAGGAGGGGGAAGGGGGCAACTCTGCAAAGATTTAGGGTATGGGGGAAGGGGGCAACTCTGCAAAAAATTAGGATATAGGAGGGGGAAAGGTGCAACTCTGCAAAGATTTAGAGTATAGGAGGGGGGAAGGGGGCAACTCTGCAAAGATTTAGGGTGTGGGGGAATGGGGCAACTCTGCTAAGATTTAGGGTATAGGAGGGGGAAGGTGGCAACTCTGCAAAGGTTTAGTGTATAGGAGGAGGGAAGGGGGCAACTCTGCAAAGATTTAGGGTATGGGGGAAGGGGATACCTCGGCAAAGATTTAGTGTATAGGAGGGGGAAGGGGGCAACTCTGCAGTGATTTAAGGTATCGGAGGGGGAAGGGGGCAACTCTGCAATGATTTAAGGTATCGGAGGAGGGAAGGGGGCAACTTTGCAAAGATTTAGTGTATAGGAGGGGGAAGGGCGCAACTCTGCAACGATTTAGGGTACAGGAGGGGGAAGGGGGCAACTCTGCAAAGATTTACTGTATAGGAGGGGGAAAGGGGCAACTCTGTAATGATTTAGTGTATAGGACGGGGAAGGGGGCAACTTTGCAAGGATTTAGGGTATAGGAGGGGGAAGGGG
Organism: Heterodontus francisci; assembly: GCF_036365525.1. Classification (NCBI taxonomy): domain Eukaryota; kingdom Metazoa; phylum Chordata; class Chondrichthyes; order Heterodontiformes; family Heterodontidae; genus Heterodontus; species Heterodontus francisci. The sequence goes on along the minus strand of NC_090375.1, from coordinate 105,319,605 downwards.
GCAAATGTGCAAGGATTTAGGGTATAGGAGGGGGAAGGGGGCAACTCTGCAAAGATTTAGGGTATAGGAGGGAGAAGGGGGCAACTAAACAAAGATTTAGGGTATAGGAGGGAGAAGGGGGCAACTCTGCAAAGATTTAGGGTATAGGAGGGGGAAGGGGGAAACTCTGCAAAGATTTAGGGTACAGGAGGGGGAAGGGGGCAACTCCACAAAGATTTAGGGTATCGGAGGGGGAAGGGGGAAACTCTGCAAAGATTTAATTTATAGGAGGGGGAAGGGGGCAACTCTGCAAAGATTTAGTGTATAGGAGGGGGGAAGGGGGCAACTATGCAATGATTTAAGGTATAGGAGGGGGAAGGGGGCAACTCTGCAACGATTTAAGGTATAGGAGGGGGAAGGGGGCAACTCTGCAATGATTTAAGGTGTAGGAGGGAGGAAGGGGGCAACTTTGCAAGGATTTAGGGAGTGTGGGAAGGGGGAAACTCTGCAAAGATTTAGTGTGCAGGAGGGGGAAGGGGGCAACTCTGCATTGATTTAGTGTATAGGAGGGGGGAAGGGGGCAACTCTGCAATGATTTAGGGTATAGGAGGGGGAAGGGGGCACTCTGCAAAGATTTAGGGTATAGGAGGGGGAAGGGGGCAACTCTGCAAAGATTTAGGGTATGGGGAAGGGGGCAACTCTGCAAAGAATTAGGATATAGGAGGGGGAAGGGGGCAACTCTGCAAAGGTTTAGAGTATAGGAGGGGGAAGGTGGCAACTCTGCAAAGGTTTAGAGTATAGGAGGGGGGAAGGGGGCAACTCTGCAAAGATTTAGGGTGTGGGGGAAGGGGGCAACTCTGCAAAGATTTAGGGTATGGGGGAAGGGGATAACTCTGCAAAGATTTAGGGTATAGGAGGGGGAAGGTGGCAACTCTGCAAAGGTTTAGAGTATAGGAGGGGGGAAGGGGGCAACTCTGCAAAGATTTAGGGTGTGGGGGAAGGGGGCAACTCTGCAAAGATTTAGGGTATGGGGGAAGGGGGCAACTCTGCAGTGATTTAAGGTATAGGAGGGGGAAGGGGGCAACTCTGCAATGATTTAAGGTATAGGAGGGAGGAAGGGGGCAACTTTGCAAAGATTTAGGGAGTGGGGGAAGGGGGAAACTCTGCAAAGATTTAGTGTACAGGAGGGGGAAGGGGGCAACTCTGCATTGATTTAGTGTATAGGAGGGGGGAAGGGGGCAACTCTGCAATGATTTAGGGTATAGGAGGGGGAAGGGGGCAACTCGGCAAAGATTTAGTGTACAGGAGGGGGAAGGGGGCAACTCTGCATTGATTTAGTGTATAGGAGGGGGAAGGGGGCAACTCTGAAAAGATTTCGAGTACAGGAGGGGGAAGGGGGCAACTCTGCAATGATTTAGTGCACAGGAGGGGGAAGGGGGCAACTCTGCAAGGATTTAGTGTATAGGAGGGGGGAAGGGGGCAACTCTGCAATGATTTAGGGAATAGGAGGGGGAAGGGGGCAACTCTGCAATGATTTAGTGCATAGGAGGGGGTAGGGGGCAACTCTGCAATGATTTAGGGTATAGGAGGGGGAAGGGGGCAACTCTGCAAAGATTTAGGGTATGGGGGAAGGGGGCAACTCTGCAAAAAATTAGGATATAGGAGGGGGAAAGGTGCAACTCTGCAAAGATTTAGAGTATAGGAGGGGGGAAGGGGGCAACTCTGCAAAGATTTAGGGTGTGGGGGAATGGGGCAACTCTGCTAAGATTTAGGGTATAGGAGGGGGAAGGTGGCAACTCTGCAAAGGTTTAGTGTATAGGAGGAGGGAAGGGGGCAACTCTGCAAAGATTTAGGGTATGGGGGAAGGGGATACCTCGGCAAAGATTTAGTGTATAGGAGGGGGAAGGGGGCAACTCTGCAGTGATTTAAGGTATCGGAGGGGGAAGGGGGCAACTCTGCAATGATTTAAGGTATAGGAGGGAGGAAGGGGGCAACTTTGCAAAGATTTAGGGAGTGGGGGAAGGGGGAAACTCTGCAAAGATTTAGTGTACAGGAGGGGGAAGGGGGCAACTCTGCATTGATTTAGTGTACAGGAGGTGGGAAGGGGGCAACTCTGCAATGATTTAGGGTATAGGAGGGGGAAGAGGGCAACTCTGCAAAGATTTAGTGTACAGGAGGCGGAAGGGGGAAACTCTGCATTGATTTAGTGTATAGGAGGGGGAAGGGGGCAACTCTGCAATGATTTAGGGTATAGGAGGGGGAAGGGGCAACTCCACAAAGATTTAGAGTATAGGAGGGGGAAGGGGGCAACTCTGCAATGATTTAGTGCACAGGAGGGGGAAGGGGGCAACTCTGCAAGGATTTAGTGTGTAGGAGGGGGGAAGGGGGCAACTCTGCAAAGATTTAGGAAATAGGAGGGGGAAGGGGGCAACTCTGCTATGATTTAGTGTATAGGAGGGGGAAGGGAGCAACTCCAAAGATTTAGGGTACGGGAGGGGGAAGGGTGCAACTCTGCACAGATTTAGGGTATAGGAGGGGGAAGGGTGCAACGCTGCAAAGATTTAGGGTACAGGAGGGGGAAAGGTGCAACTCTGCAAAGATTTAGGGTCTAGGAGGGGGAAGGGGGCAACTCTGGAAAGATTTAGAGTATAGGAGGGGAAAGGGGGCAACTCTGCAATGATTTAGTGTATAGGAGGGGGGAAGGAGGCAACTCTGCCAAGATTTAGGGTATAGGAGGGGGAAGGGGCAACTCCACAAAGATTTAGGGTATCGGAGGGGGAAGGGGGCAACTCTGCAAAGATTTAATTTATAGGAGGGGGAAGGGGGCAACTCGGCAATGATTTAGTGTATAGGAGGGGGAAGGGGGCAACTCTGCATTGATTTAGTGTATAGGAGGGGGGAAGGGGGCAACTCTGCAATGATTTAGGGTATAGGAGGGGGAAGGGGGCAACTCGGCAAAGATTTAGTGTACAGGAGGGGGAAGGGGGCAAATTTGCAAAGATTTAGGGAGTGGGGGAAGGGGGCAACTCTGCAAAGAATTAGGATATAGGAAGGGGAAGGGGGCAACTCTGCAAAGGTTTAGAGTATAGGAGGGGGGAAGGGGGCAACTCTGCAAAGATTTAGGGTGTGGGGGAAGGGTGCAACTCTGCAAAGATTTAGGGTATAGGAGGGGTAAGGTGGCAACTCTGCAAATGTTTAGTGTATAGGAGGAGGGAAGGGGGCAACTCTGCAAAGATTTAGGGTATGGGGGAAGGGGATAACTCGGCAAAGATTTAGTGTATAGGAGGGGGAAGGGGGCAACTCTGCAGTGATTTAAGGTATAGGAGGGGGAAGGGGGCAACTCTGCAATGATTTAGGGTATAGGAGGGGGAAGGGGCAACTCTGGAAAGATTTAGAGTATAGGAGGGGGAAGGGGGCAACTCTGCAATGATTTAAGGTATAGGAGGGAGGAAGTGGGCAACTTTGCAAAGATTTAGGGAGTGGGGGAAGGGGGAAACTCTGCAAAGATTTAGTGTATAGGAGGGGGGAAGGGGGCAACTCTGCAATGATTTAGTGTACAGGAGGGGGAAGGGGGCAACTCTGCATTGATTTAGTGTATAGGAGGGGGGAAGGGGGCAACTCTGCAATGATTTAGGGTATTGGAGGGGGAAGGGAGCAACTCTGGAAAGATTTAGGGTCTAGGAGGGGAAAGAGGGCAACTCTGCAATGATTTAGAGTATAGGAGGGGGAAGGGGGCAACTTTGCAAAGATTTAGGGAGTGGGGGAAGGGGGAAACTCTGCAAAGATTTAGTGTATAGGAGGGGGGAAGGGGGCAACTCTGCAATGATTTAGTGCATAGGAGGGGGAAGGGTGCAGCTCTGCAAAGATTTAGGTTACAGGAGGGGGAAGGGTGCAAATCTGCAAAGATTTAGGGTACAGGAGGGGGAAGGGTGCAACTCTGCAAAGATTTAGGGTCTAGGAGGGGAAAGAGGGCAACTCTGCAATGATTTAGTGTATAGGAGGGGGGAAGGTGGCAACTCTGCCAAGATTTAGGGTATAGGAGGGGGAAGGGGCAACTCCACAAAGATTTAGGGTATCGGAGGGGGTAGGGGGCAACTCTGCAAAGATTTAATTTATAGGAGGGGGAAGGGGGCAACTCGGCAATGATTTAGTGTATAGGAGGGGGAAGGGGGCAACTCTGCAAAGATTTAGTGTATAGGAGGGGGAAGGGGGCAACTCTGCAAAGATTTAGTGTATAGGAGGGGGGAAGGCGGCAACTCTGCCAAGATTTAGGGTATAGGAGGGGGAAGGGGCAACTCCACAAAGATTTAGGGTATCGGAGGGGGAAGGGGGCAACTCTGCAAAGATTTAATTTATAGGAGGGGGAAGGGGGCAACTCGGCAATGATTTAGTGTATCGGAGGGGGAAGGGGGCAACTCTGCAAAGATTTAGGGTATCGGAGGGGGAAGGGGGCAACTCTGCAAAGATTTAATTCATAGGAGGGGGAAGGGGGCAACTCGGCAATGATTTAGTGTATAGAAGGGGGAAGGGGGCAACTCTAGAAAGATTTAGTATATAGGAGGGGGAAGGGGGCAACTCTGCAAAGATTTAGTGTATAGGAGGGAGGAAGGGGGCAACTTTGCAAAGATTTAGGGAGTGGGGGAAGGGGGAAACTCTGCAAAGATTTAATGTACAGGAGGGGGAAGGGGGCAACTCTGCATTGATTTAGTGTATAGGAGGGGGGAAGGGGGCAACTCTGCAATGATTTAGGGTATAGGAGGGGGAAGGGGGCAACTCTGCAAAGATTTAGGGTATGGGGGAAGGGGGCAACTCTGCAAAGAATTAGGATATAGGAAGGGGAAGGGGGCAACTCTGCAAAGGTTTAGAGTATAGGAGGGGGGAAGGGGGCAACTCTGCAAAGATTTAGGGTGTGGGGGAAGGGTGCAACTCTGCAAAGATTTAGGGCATCGGAGGGGGAAGGTGGCAACTCTGCAAAGGTTTAGTGTATAGGAGGAGGGAAGGGGGCAACTCTGCAAAGATTTAGGGTATGGGGGAAGGGGATAACTCGGCAAATATTTAGCGTATAGGAGGGGGAAGGAGGCAACTCTGCAGTGATTTAAGGTATAGGAGGGGGAAGGGGGCAACTCTGCAATGATTTAAGGTATAGGAGGGAGGAAGGGGGCAACTCTGCAAAGATTTAGTGTATAGGAGGGGGGAAGGGGGCAACTCTGCAATGATTTAGTGCACAGGAGGGGGAAGGGGGCAACTCTGCAAGGATTTAGTGTATAGGAGGGGGGAAGGGGGCAACTCTGCAATGATTTAGGGTATAGGAGGGGGAAGGGGGCAACTCTGGAAAGATTTAGAGTATAGGAGGGGGAAGGGGGCAACTCTGCAATGATTTAGTGCACAGGAGGGGGAAGGGGGCAACTCTGCAAGGATTTAGTGTATAGGAGGGGGAAGGGGGCAACTCTGCAAAGATTTAGGGAATAGGAGGGGAAGGGGGCAACTCTGCAATGATTTAGTGCATAGGAGGGGGTAGGGGGCAACTCTGCAAAGATTTAGGGTGTGGGGGAAGGGGGAAACTCTGCAATGATTTAGTGTATAGGAGGGGGAAGGGGGCAACTCCAAAGATTTAGGGTATAGGAGGGGAAGGGGGCAACTCTGCAAAGATTTAGGGTATAGGAGGGGGAAGGGGGCAACGCCACAAAGATTTAGGGTATAGGAGGGGGAAGGGTGCAACTCTACAAAGATTTAATTTATAGGAGGGTGAAGGGTGCAACTCTGCAACGATTTACTGTATAGGAGGGGGAAGGGTGCAACTCTGCAAAGATTTAGGGAATAGGAGGGGGAAGGGGGCAACTCTGCAATGATTTAGTGCATAGGAGGGGGTAGGGGGCAACTCTGCAAAGATTTAGGGTGTGGGGGAAGGGGGAAACTCTGCAATGATTTAGTGTATAGGAGGGGGAAGGGGGCAACTCCAAAGATTTAGGTTACAGGAGGGGGAAGGGTGCAACTCTGCACAGATTTAGGGTATAGGAGGGGGAAGGGTGCAACTCTGCAAAGACATAGGGTACAGGAGGGGGAAGGGTGCAGCTCTGCAAAGATTTAGGTTACAGGAGGGGGAAGGGTGCAAATCTGCAAAGATGTAGGGTACAGGAGGGGGAAGGGTGCAACTCTGCAAAGATTTAGGGTACAGGAGGGGGAAGGGTACAACTCTGCAATGATTTAGGGCATAGGAGGGGGAAGGGTGCAACTCTGCAAAGATTTAGGGTCTAGGAGGGAGGAGGGGGCAACTTTGCAAAGATTTAGGGAGTGGGGGAAGGGTGCAACTCTGGAAAGATTTAGAGTATAGGAGGGGGAAGGGGGCAACTCTGCATTGATTTACTGTATAGGAGGGGGGAAGGGGGCAACTCTGCAATGATTTAGGGTATAGGAGGGGGAAGGGGGCAACTCTGCAAAGATTTAGTGTACAGGAGGGGGAAGGGGGCAACTCTGCATTGATTTAGTGTCTAGGAGGGGGGAAGGGGGCAACTCTGCAATGATTTCGGGTTTAGGAGGGGGAAGGGGGCAACTCTGCAATGATTTAGGGAATGGGGGAAGGGGGCAACTCTGCAAAGAATTAGGATATAGGAGGGGGAAGGGGGCAACTCTACAAAGGTTTAGAGTATAGGAGGGCGCAAGGGGGCAACTCTGCAAAGATTTAGGGTGTGGGGGAAGGGGGCAACTCTGCAAAGATTTAGGGTATAGGAGGGGAAAGGGCCAACTCAGCAATGTTTTAAGGTATCGGAGGGGGAAGGGGGCAACTTTGCAAGGATTTAGGGTATAGGAGGGGGAAGGGGGCAACTCTGCAAAGATTTAGGGTATAGGAGGGAGAAGGGGGCAACTCTGCAAAGATTTACTGTATAGGAGGGGGAAAGGGGCAACTCTGCAATGATTTAGTGTATAGGAGGGGGAAGGAGGCAACTTTGCAAGGATTTCGGGTATAGGAGGGGGAAGGGAGCAAATTTGCAAGGATTTAGGGTATAGGAGGGGGAAGGGGGCAACTCTGCAAAGATTTAGGGTATAGGAGGGAGAAGGGGGCAACTCTGCAAAGATTTAGGGTATAGGATGGGGAAGGGGGCAACTCTGCAAAGATTTAGGGTATAGGAGGGGGAAGGGGGCAACGCCACAAAGATTTAGGGTATAGGAGGGGGAAGGGTGCAACTCTACAAAGATTTAATTTATAGGAGGGGGAAGGGTGCAACTCTGCAAAGATTTAATTTATAGGAGGGGGAAGGGTGCAACTCTGCAAAGATTTAGGGTATCGGAGGGGGAAGGGGGCAACGCCACAAAGATTTAGGGTATAGGAGGGGGAAGGGTGCAACTCTGCAACGATTTACTGTATAGGAGGGGGAAGGGTGCAACTCTGCAAAGATTTAGGGTATAGGAGGGGCAAGGGGGCAACTCTGCAATGATTTAGGGTATGAGAGGTGGAAGGGGGCAACTCTGCAAAGATTTATTGTACAGGAGGGGGAAGGGTGCAAATCTGCAAAGACTTGGGGACTCGGAGGGGCAAGGGCGCAACTCTGCAAAGATTTAGTGTATAGGAGGTGGAAGGGGGCAACTCTGCAAAGATTTATGGTATAGGAGGTGGAACGGGGCAACTCTGCAAAGATTTATTGTTCAGGAGGGGGAAGGGTGCAACGCTGCAATGATTTAGGGTACAGGAGGGGTATGGGTGCAACTCTGCAAAGATTTAGTGTATAGGAGGTGGAAGGGGGCAACTCTGCAAAGATTTAAGGTACAGGAGGGGGAAAGGGGGCAACTCTGCAAAGATTTAGTGTATAGGAGGTGGAAGGGGGCAACTCTGCAAAGATTTATTGTACAGGAGGGGGAAGGGTACAACTCTGCAAAGACGTAGGGTCCAGGAGGGCCAAGGGTGTAACTCTGCAAAGATTTAGGGTATCGGAGGGGGAAGGGTGCAACTCTGCAAAGATTTAGGGTATAGGAGGGGGAAGGGTGCACCTCTGGAAAGATTTAGGGTATGGGAGGGGGAAGGGTGCAACTCTGCAAAGATTTAGTGTATAGGAGGAGGGAAGGGGGCAACTCTGCAAAGATTTAGGGTATGGGGGGAAGGGGATAACTCGGCAAAGATTTAGTGTATAGGAGGGGGAAGGGGGCAACCTCTGCAGTGATTTAAGGTATAGGAGGGGGAAGGGGGCAACTCTACAATGATTTAAGGTATCGGAGGGAGGAAGGGGGCAACTTTGCAAAGATTTAGGGAGTGGGGGAAGGGGAATCTCTGCAAAGATTTAGTGTACAGGAGGGGGAAGGGGGCAACTCTGCATTGATTTAGTGTATAGGAGGGGGGAAGGGGGCAACTCTGCAATGATTTAGGGTATAGGAGGGGGAAGGGGCAACTCTGGAAAGATTTAGTGTACAGGAGGGGGAAGGGGGCAACTCTGCAATGATTTAGTGCACAGGAGGGGGCAACTCTGCAAGGATTTAGTGCTTAGGAGGGGGGAAGGGGGCAACTCTGCAAAGATTTAGGGTATAGGAGGGGGAAGGGGGCAACTCTGCAATGATTTAGTGCATAGGAGGGAGTAGGGGGCAACTCTGCAAAGATTTAGGGTGTGGGGAAGGGGGAAACTCTGCAATGATTTAGTGTCTAGGAGGGGGAAGGGGGCAACTCCAAAGATTTAGGGTACAGGAGGGGGAAGGGTGCAACTCTGCACAGATTTAGGGTATAGGCGGGGGAAGGGTGCAACTCTGCAAAGAATTAGGGTACAGGAGGGGAAGGGTGCAACTCTGCAAAGATGTAGGGTTTTGGAGGGGGAAGGGTCAACTCTGCAAAGATTTAGGGGACAGGAGGTGGAAGGGGGCAACTCTGCAACGATTTAGGGTACAGGAGGGGGAAGGGTGCAGCTCTGCAAAGATTTAGGTTACAGGAGGGGGAAGGGTGCAAATCTGCAAAGATGTCGAGTACAGGAGGGGGAAGGGTACAACTCTGCAAAGATTTAGGGTACAGGAGGGGGAAGGGTGCAACTCTGGAAAGATTTAGAGTATAGGAGGGGAAAATGGGCAACTCTGCAATGATTTAGTGTATCGGATGGGAAAGGGGGCAACTCTGCAATGATTTAGTGTATAGGGGGGGGAAGGAGGCAACTCTGTCAAGATTTAGGGTATAGGAGGGGGTAGGGGCAACTCTGCAAAGCTTTAGAGTATGGGAGGGGGAAGGGGCAACTCTGCAAAGGTTTAGAGTATAGGAGGGGGAAGGGGGCAACTATGCAAAGATTTAGGGAATGGGGGAAGGGGGCAACTCTGCAAAGAATTAGGATATAGGAGGGGGAAGGGGGCAACTCTGCAAAGATTTAGGGTGTGGGGGAAGGGGGCAACTGCAAAGATTTAGGGTATAGGAGGGGGAAGGGCCAACTCTGCAATGTTTTAAGGTATCGGAGGGGGAAGGGGGCAACTTTGCAAGGATTTAGGAAATAGGAGGGGGAAGGGGGCAAATTTGCAAGGATTTAGGGTATAGGAGGGGGAAGGGGGCAACTCTGCAAAGATTTAGGGTATAGGAGGGGGAAGGGGGCAATTCTGCAAAGATTTAGTGTGTCGGAGGTGGAAGGGGGCAACTCTGCAAAGATTTAGGGAAGAGTAGGGGGAACGGGGCAACTCTGCAAAGATTTATTGTACAGGAGGGGGAAGGGTACAACTCTGCAAAGACGTAGGGTCCAGGAGGTCCAAGGGTGCAACTCTGCAAAGATTTAGGGTATAGGAGGGGGATGGGTGCAACTCTGCAAAGATTTAAGGTATAGGAGGGGGAAGGGTGCACCTCTGGAAAGATTTAGGGTATGGGAGGGGGAAGGGTGCAACTCTGCAAAGATTTAGTGTATAGGAGGATGGAAGGGGGCAACTCTGCAAAGATTTAGGGTATGGGGGAAGGGGATAACTCGGCAAAGATTTAGTGTATAGGAGGGGGAAGGGGGCAACTCTGCAATGATTTAAGGTATAGGAGGGAGGAAGGGGGCAACTTTGCAAAGATTTAGGGAGTGGGGGATGGGGGAAACTCTGCAAAGATTTAGTGTACAGGAGGGGGAAGGGGGCAACTCTGCATTGATTTAGTGTATAGGAGGGGGGAAGGGGGCAACTCTGCAATGATTTAGGGTATAGGAGGGGGAAGGGGGCAACTCTGCAAAGATTTAGTGTACAGGAGGGGGAAGGGGGCAACTCTGCAATGATTTAGGGTAGAGGAGGGGGAAGGGGGCAACTCTGCAAAGATTTAGGGTATAGGACGGGGAAGGGGGCAATTCTGCAAAGATTTAGTGTGTCGGAGGTGGAAGGGGGCAACTCTGCAAAGATTTAGGGTATAGTAGGGGGAACGGGGCAACTCTGCAAAGATTTATTGTACAGGAGGGGGAAGGGTACAACTCTGCAAAGACGTAGGGTCCAGGAGGTCCAAGGGTGCAACTCTGCAAAGATTTAGGGTATAGGAGGGGGATGGGTGCAACTCTGCAAAGATTTAAGGTATAGGAGGGGGAAGGGTGCAACTCTGGAAAGATTTAGAGTATAGGAGGGGGAAGGGAGCAACTCTGCAATGATTTAGTGCACAGGAGGGGGCAACTCTGCAAGGATAGGTGCTTAGGAGGGGGGAAGGGGGCAACTCTGCAAAGATTTAGGGAATAGGAGGGGGAAGGGGGCAACTCTGCCATGATTTAGTGCATAGGAGGGAGTAGGGGGCAACTCTGCAAAGATTTAGGGTGTGGGGAAGGGGGAAACTCTGCAATGATTTAGTGTATAGGAGGGGGAAGGGGGCAACTCCAAAGATTTAGGGTACAGGAGGGGGAAGGGTGCAACTCTGCACAGATTTAGGGTATAGGAGGGGGAAGGGTGCAACTCTGCAAAGATTTAGGGTACAGGAGGGGAAGGGTGCAACTCTGCAAAGATGTAGGGTTTTGGAGGGGGAAGGGTCAACTCTGCAAAGATTTAGGGGACAGGAGGTGGAAGGGGGCAACTCTGCAACGATTTAGGGTACAGGAGGGCGAAGGGTGCAGTTCTGCAATGATTTAGGTTACAGGAGGGGGAAGGGTGCAAATCTGCAAAGATGTAGGGTACAGGAGGGGGAAGGGTACAACTCTGCAAAGATTTAGGGTACAGGAGGGGGAAGGGTGCAACTCTGGAAAGATTTAGAGTATCGGAGGGGAAAGGGGGCAACTCTGCAATGATTTAGTGTATCGGATGGGAAAGGGGGCAACTCTGCAATGATTTAGTGTATAGGAGGGGGGAAGGAGGCAACTCTGTCAAGATTTAGGGTATAGGAGGGGGTAGGGGCAACTCTGCAAAGCTTTAGAGTATGGGAGGGGGAAGGGGCAACACTGCAAAGGTTTAGAGTATAGGAGGGGGAAGGGGGCAACTATGCAAAGATTTAGGAAATAGGAGGGGGAAGGGGGCAACTCTGCAAAGATTTAGGGTGTGGGGGAAGGGGGCAACTGCAAAGATTTAGGGTATAGGAGGGGGAAGGGCCAACTCTGCAATGTTTTAAGGTATCGGAGGCGGAAGGGGGCAACTTTGCAAGGATTTAGGAAATAGGAGGGGGAAGGGGGCAAATTTGCAAGGATTTAGGGGATAGGAGGGGGAAGGGGGCAACTCTGCGAAGATTTAGGGTATAGGAGGGGGAAGGGGGCAATTCTGCAAAGATTTAGTGTGTAGGAGGTGGAAGGGGGCAACTCTGCAAAGATTTAGTGTATAGTAGGGGGAACGGGGCAACTCTGCAAAGATTTATTGTACAGGAGGGGGAAGGGTACAACTCTGCAAAGACGTAGGGTCCAGGAGGTCCAAGGGTGCAACTCTGCAAAGATTTAGGGTATAGGAGGGGGATGGGTGCACCTCTGCAAAGATTTAGGGTATAGGAGGGGGAAGGGTGCACCTCTGGAAAGATTTAGGGTATGGGAGGGGGAAGGGTGCAACTCTGCAAAGATTTAGTGTATAGGAGGAGGGAAGGGGGCAACTCTGCAAAGATTTAGGGTATGGGGGAAGGGGATAACTCGGCAAAGATTTAGTGTATAGGAGGGGGAAGGGGGCAACTGTGCAGTGATTTAAGGTATAGGAGGGAGGACGGGGGCAACTTTGCAAAGATTTAGGGAGTGGGGGAAGGGGGAAACTCTGCAAAGAATTAGTGTACAGGAGGGGGAAGGGGGCAACTCTGCATTGATTTAAGGTATAGGAGGGGGGAAGGGGGCAACTCTGCAATGATTTAGTGTATAGGAGGGGGAAGGGGGCAACTCTGCATTGATTTAAGGTATAGGAGGGGGGAAGGGGGCAACTCTGCAATGATTTAGGGTATAGGAGGGGGAAGGGGGCAACTCTGCAAAGATTTAGTGTACAGGAGGGGGAAGGGGGCAACTCTGCAATGATTTAGGGTATAGGAGGGGGAAGGGGGCAACTCTGGAAAGATTTAGAGTATAGGAGGAGGAAGGGGGCAACTCTGCAATGATTTAGTGCACAGGAGGGGGCAACTCTGCAAGGATTTAGTGCTTAGGAGGGAGGAAGGGGGCAACTCTGCAAAGATTTAGGGAATAGGAGGGGGAAGGGGGCAACTCTGCAATGATTTAGTGCATAGGAGGGAGTAGGGGGCAACTCTGCAAAGATTTAGGGTGTGGGGAAGGGGGAAACTCTGCAATGATTTAGTGTCTAGGAGGGGGAAGGGGGCAACTCCAAAGATTTAGGGTACAGGAGGGGGAAGGGTGCAGCTCTGCACAGATTTAGGGTATAGGAGGGGGAAGGGTGCAACTCTGCAAAGATTTAGGGTACAGGAGGGGAAGGGTGCAACTCTGCAAAGATGTAGGGTTTTGGAGGGGGAAGGGTCAACTCTGCAAAGATTTAGGGGACAGGAGGTGGAAGGGGGCAACTCTGCAACGATTTAGGGTACAGGAGGGGGAAGGGTGCAGCTCTGCAAAGATTTAGGTTACAGGAGGGGGAATGGTGCAAATCTGCAAAGATGTAGAGTACAGGAGGGGGAAGGGTACAACTCTGCAAAGATTTAGGGTACAGGAGGGGGAAGGGTGCAACTCTGGAAAGATTTAGAGTATAGGAGGGGAAAGGGGGCAACTCTGCAATGATTTAGTGTATCGGATGGGAAAGGGGGCAACTCTGCAATGATTTAGTGTATAGGAGGGGGGAAGGAGGCAACTCTGTCAAGATTTAGGGTATAGGAGGGGGTAGGGGCAACTCTGCAAAGCTTTAGAGTATGGGAGGGGGAAGGGGCAACTCTGCAAAGGTTTAGAGTATAGGAGGGGGAAGGGGGCAACTATGCAAAGATTTAGGGAATGGGGGAAGGGGGCAACTCTGCAAAGAATTAGGATATAGGAGGGGGAAGGGGGCAACTCTGCAAAGATTTAGGGTGTGGGGGAAGGGGGCAACTGCAAAGATTTAGGGTATAGGAGGGGGAAGGGCCAACTCTGCAATGTTTTAAGGTATCGGAGGGGGAAGGGGGCAACTTTGCAAGGATTTAGGAAATAGGAGGGGGAAGGGGGCAAATTTGCAAGGATTTAGGGTACAGGAGGGGGAAGGGGGCAATTCTGCAAAGATTTAGCGTGTAGGAGGGGGAAGGGGGCAACTCTGCAATGATTTAAGGTATAGGAGGGAGGAAGGGGGCAACTTTGCAAAGATTTAGGGAGTGGGGGAAGGGGGAAACTCTGCAAAGATTTAGTGTACAGGAGGGGGAAGGGGGCAACTCTGCATTGATTTAGTGTATAGGAGGGGGGAAGGGGGCAACTCTGCAATGATTTAGTGTATCGGATGGGAAAGGGGGCAACTCTGCAATGATTTAGTGTATAGGAGGGGGAAGGGGGCAACTATGCAAAGATTTAGAGTATCGGAGGTGGAAGGGGCAACTCTGCAAAGGTTTAGAGTATAGGAGGGGTAAGGGGGCAACTATGCAAAGATTTAGGGAATGGGGGAAGGGGGCAACTCTGCAAAGAATTAGGATATAGGAGGGGGAAGGGGGCAACTCTGCAAAGATTTAGGGTGTGGGGGAAGGGGGCAACTGCAAAGATTTAGGGTATAGGAGGGGGAAGGGCCAACTCTGCAATGTTTAAGGTATCGGAGGGGGAAGGGGGCAACTTTGCAAGGATTTAGGGTATAGGAGGGGGAAGGGGGCAACTCTGCAAAGATTTAGGGTATAGGAGGGAGAAGGGGGCAACTCTGCAAAGATTTACTGTATAGGAGGGGGAAAGGGGCAACTCCGCAATGATTTAGTGTAAAGGAGGGGAAAGGGGGCAACTTTGCAAGGATTTAGGGTATAGGAGGGGGAAGGGGGCAAATTTGCAAGGATTTAGGGTATAGGAGGGGGAAGGGGGCAACTCTGCATATATTTAGTGTATAGGAGGTGGAAGGGGGCAACTCTGCAAATATTTAGGGTACAGGAGGGGGAAGGGGGCAACTCTGCAAAGATTTAGTGTATAGGAGGTGGAAGGGGGCAACTCTGCAAAGATTTAGGGTATAGTAGGGGGAACGGGGCAACTCTGCAAAGATTTATTGGACAGGAGGGGGAAGGGTGCAACTCTGCGATGATTTAGGGTACAGGAGGAGGATGGGTGCAACTCTGCAAAGATTTAGTGTATAGGAGGGGGAAGGGGGCAACTCTGCAACGATCTACTGTATAGGAGGGGGAAGGGTGCAACTCTGCAAAGATTTAGAGTATAGGAGGGGGAAGGGGGCAATTCTGCAAAGATTTAGTGTGTAGGAGGTGGAAGGGGGCAACTCTGCAAAGATTTAGGGTATAGTAGGGGGAACGGGACAACTCTGCAAAGATTTATTGTACAGGAGGGGGAAGGGTACAACTCTGCAAAGACGTCGGGTCCAGGAGGGCCAAGGGTGCAACTCTGCAAAGATTTAGGGTATGGGAGGGGGAAGGGTGCAACTCTGCAAAGATTTAGTGTATAGGAGGGGGAAGGGGGCAACTCTGCAAAGATTTAGGGTATAGGAGGGGGAAGGGGGCAATTCTGCAAAGATTTAGGGTATAGGAGGGGGAAGGGGGCAACTCTGCAAAGATTTTGGGTATAGGAGGGGGAATGGGGCAACTCTGCAAAGATTTAGGGTATAGGAGGGGGTTGGGGGCAACTCTGCAAAGATTTGGGGTATAGGAGGGGGAAGGGTGCAACACTGCAAAGATTTAGGTTATCGGAGGGGGAAGGGTGCAATTCTGCAAAGACTTAGTGTACAGGAGGGGGAAGGGGGCAACTCTGCACAGATTTAGGGTATAGGAGGGGGAAGGGTGCAACTCTGCAATGATTTAGGGTACAGGAGGGGGATGGGTGCAACTCTGCAAAGATTTAGTGTACAGGAGGGGGAAGGGTGCAACTCTGCAACGATTTATTGTACAGGAGGGGGAAGGGTGCAACTCTGCAAAGACTTAGGGTTTTGGAGGGGCAATGGTGCAACTCTGCAAAGATTTATTGTACAGGAGGGGGATGGGTGCAACTCTGCAAAGATTTAGTGTATCGGAGGGGGAAGGGGGCAACTCTGCAACGATTTATTGTACAGGAGGGGGAAGGGTGCAACTCTGCAAAGACTTAGGGTCTAGGAGGGGCAATGGTGCAACTCTGCAAAGATTTATTGTACAGGAGAGGGAAGGGTGCAACTCTGCAACGATTTACTGTATAGGAGGGGGAAGGGTGCAACTCTGCAATGATTTAGGGTACAGGAGGGGGATGGGTGCAACTCTGCAAAGATTTAGTGTATAGGAGGGGGAAGGGGGCAACTCTGCAACGATTTACTGTATAGGAGGGGGAAGGGTGCAACTCTGCAAAGATTTAGGGTATAGGAGGGGGAAGGGGGCAACTCTGCAAAGATTTAGGGTATAGTAGGGGGAACGGGGCAACTCTGCAAAGATTTATTGTACAGGAGGGGGAAGGGTGCAACTCTGCAATGATTTAGGGGACAGGAGGGGGAAGGGTGCAGCTCTGCATTGATTTAGGGCATAGGAGGTGGAAGGGGGCAACTCTGCAATGATTTAGGGTATAGGAGGGCGAAGGGGGCAACTCTACAAAGATTTAGGGTGTAGCGGGGGAAGGGGGCAACTCTGCAAAGATTTATTGTATAGGAGGGGGAAGGGGGCAACTCTGCAAAGATTTAGTGTATAGGAGGGGGAAAGGGGCAACTCTGCAAAGATTTAGAGTATATGAGGGGGAAGTGGGCAACTCTGCAAAGATTTAGGGTGTAGGAGGGGGAAGGGGGCAACTCTGCAAAGATTTAGGGTATAGGAGGTGGAAGGGGGCAACTCTGCAAAGATTTAGGGTATAGGAGGGGGAAGGGGGCAACTCTGCAAAGATTTAGGGTATAGTAGGGGGAACGGGGCAACTCTGCAAAGATTTATTGGACAGGAGGGGGAAGGGTGCAACTCTGCGATGATTTAGGGTACAGGAGGGGGATGGGTGCAACTCTGCAAAGATTTAGTGTATAGGAGGGGGAAGGGGGCAACTCTGCAACGATCTACTGTATAGGAGGGGGAAGGGTGCAACTCTGCAAAGATTTAGAGTATAGGAGGGGGAAGGGGGCAATTCTGCAAAGATTTAGTGTGTAGGAGGTGGAAGGGGGCAACTCTGCAAAGATTTAGGGTATAGTAGGGGGAACGGGACAACTCTGCAAAGATTTATTGTACAGGAGGGGGAAGGGTACAACTCTGCAAAGACGTCGGGTCCAGGAGGGCCAAGGGTGCAACTCTGCAAAGATTTAGGGTATGGGAGGGGGAAGGGTGCAACTCTGCAAAGATTTAGTGTATAGGAGGGGGAAGGGGGCAACTCTGCAAAGATTTAGGGTATAGGAGGGGGAAGGGGGCAATTCTGCAAAGATTTAGGGTATAGGAGGGGGAAGGGGGCAACTCTGCAAAGATTTTGGGTATAGGAGGGGGAATGGGGCAACTCTGCAAAGATTTAGGGTATAGGAGGGGGTTGGGGGCAACTCTGCAAAGATTTGGGGTATAGGAGGGGGAAGGGTGCAACACTGCAAAGATTTAGGGTATCGGAGGGGGAAGGGTGCAATTCTGCAAAGACTTAGTGTACAGGAGGGGGAAGGGGGCAACTCTGCACAGATTTAGGGTATAGGAGGGGGAAGGGTGCAACTCTGCAATGATTTAGGGTACAGGAGGGGGATGGGTGCAACTCTGCAAAGATTTAGTGTACAGGAGGGGGAAGGGTGCAACTCTGCAACGATTTATTGTACAGGAGGGGGAAGGGTGCAACTCTGCAAAGACTTAGGGTTTTGGAGGGGCAATGGTGCAACTCTGCAAAGATTTATTGTACAGGAGGGGGATGGGTGCAACTCTGCAAAGATTTAGTGTATCGGAGGGGGAAGGGGGCAACTCTGCAACGATTTATTGTACAGGAGGGGGAAGGGTGCAACTCTGCAAAGACTTAGGGTCTAGGAGGGGCAATGGTGCAACTCTGCAAAGATTTATTGTACAGGAGAGGGAAGGGTGCAACTCTGCAACGATTTACTGTATAGGAGGGGGAAGGGTGCAACTCTGCAATGATTTAGGGTACAGGAGGGGGATGGGTGCAACTCTGCAAAGATTTAGTGTATAGGAGGGGGAAGGGGGCAACTCTGCAACGATTTACTGTATAGGAGGGGGAAGAGTGCAACTCTGCAAAGATTTAGGGTATAGGAGGGGGAAGGGGGCAACTCTGCAAAGATTTAGGGTATAGTAGGGGGAACGGGGCAACTCTGCAAAGATTTATTGTACAGGAGGGGGAAGGGTGCAACTCTGCAATGATTTAGGGGACAGGAGGGGGAAGGGTGCAGCTCTGCATTGATTTAGGGCATAGGAGGTGGAAGGGGGCAACTCTGCAATGATTTAGGGTATAGGAGGGCGAAGGGGGCAACTCTACAAAGATTTAGGGTGTAGCGGGGGAAGGGGGCAACTCTGCAAAGATTTATTGTATAGGAGGGGGAAGGGGGCAACTCTGCAAAGATTTAGTGTATAGGAGGGGGAAAGGGGCAACTCTGCAAAGATTTAGAGTATATGAGGGGGAAGTGGGCAACTCTGCAAAGATTTAGGGTGTAGGAGGGGGAAGGGGGCAACTCTGCAAAGATTTAGGGTATAGGAGGTGGAAGGGGGCAACTCTGCAAAGATTTAGGGTATAGGAGGGGGAAGGGGGCAACTCTGCAAAGATTTAGGGTATGGGAGGGGGAAGGGGGCAACTCTGCAAAGATTTAGGGTACAGGAGGGGAAGGGGGCAACTCTGCAAAGATTTAGGGTTTAGGAGGGGGAAGGGGGCAACTCTGCAAACATTTAGGGTATAGCAGGGGGAAGGGGGCAACTCTGCCAAGATTTAGTGTATAGGAGGGGAGAAAGGGGGCAACTCTGCAAAGATTTAGGGTGTAGGAGGGGGAAGGGGGTAACTCTGGAATGTTTTAGGGTATGGGAGTAAGGGGGCAACTCTGCAAAGATTTAGTGTATAGGAGGGGGGAAGGGGGCAACTCTGCAACGATTTACTGTATAGGAGGGGGAAGGGTGCAACTCTGCAAAGATTTAGGGTATCGGAGGGGGAAGGGGGCAACTCTGCAAAGATTTAGGGTATAGTAGGGGGAACGGGGCAACTCTGCAAAGATTTATTGAACAGGAGGGGGAAGGGTGCAACTCTGCAATGATTTAGGGGACAGGAGGGGGAAGGGGGCAACTCTACAAAGATTTAGGGTGTAGCGGGGGAAGGGGGCAACTCTGCAAAGATTTATTGTATAGGAGGGGGAAGGGGGCAACTCTGCAAAGATTTAGTGTATAGGAGGGGGAAAGGGGCAACTCTGCAAAGATTTAGAGTATATGAGGGGGAAGTGGGCAACTCTGCAAAGATTTAGGGTGTAGGAGGGGGAAGGGGGCAACTCTGCAAAGATTTAGGGTATGGGAGGGGGAAGGGGGCAACTCTGCAAAGATTTAGGGTATAGGAGGGGAAGGGGGCAACTCTGCAAAGATTTAGGGTTTAGGAGGGGGCAGGGGGCAACTCTGCAAAGATTTAGGGTATAGCAGGGGGAAGGGGGCAACTCTGCAAAGATTTAGGTTATAGGAGGGGGTACGGGGGCAACTCTGCCAAGATTTAGGGTATAGGAGGGGGAAGGGGGCAACTCTGCAAAGATTTAGGGTATAGGAGGGGAAGGGGGCAACTCTGCAAAGATTTAGGGTATAGGAGGGGGAAGGGGGCAACTCTGCAAAGATTTAGGGTATGGGAGGGGGAAGGGGGCAACTCTGCAAAGATTTAGGGTATAGGAGGGGAAGGGGGCAACTCTGCAAAGATTTAGGGTATAGGAGGGGGAAGGGGGCAACTCTGCAAAGATTTAGGGTATGGGAGGGGGAAGGGGGCAACTCTGCAAAGATTTAGGGTATAGGAGGGGGAAGGGGGCAACTCTGCAAAGATTTAGGGTATGGGAGGGGGAAGGGGGCAACTCTGCAAAGATTTAGGGTATAGGAGGGGAAGGGGGCAACTCTGCAAAGATTTAGGGTATAGGAGGGGGAAGGGGGCAACTCTGCAAAGATTTAGGGTATGGGAGGGGGAAGGGGGCAACTCTGCAAAGATTTAGGGTATAGGAGGGGAAGGGGGCAACTCTGCAAAGATTTAGGGTATAGGAGGGGGAAGGGGGCAACTCTGCAAAGATTTAGGGTATGGGAGGGGGAAGGGGGCAACTCTGCAAAGATTTAGGGTATAGGAGGGGAAGGGGGCAACTCTGCAAAGATTTAGGGTATAGGAGGGGGAAGGGAGCAACTCTGCAAAGATTTATGGTATAGGAGGGGGAAGGGGGCAACTCTGCAAAATGTAGTGTATCGGGGGGGAAGGGGGCTACTCTGCAAAGATCTCGTGTCTAGGAGTGGGACGGGGGCAACTCTGCAACGAATTCGGGTATAGGAGGTGGGAGGGGGCAACGCTGCAAAGATTTAGGGTATAGGAGGGGGAAGGGGGCATCTCTGCAAAGATTTAGGGTTTAGGAGGGGGAAGGGGGCAACTCTGCAAAGATTTAGGGTATAGGAGGGGGAAGGGAGCAACTCTGCAAAGATTTAGGGTATGGGAGGGGGAAGGGGGCAACTCTGCAAAGATCTCGTGTCTAGGAGTGGGACGGGGGCAACTCTGCAAAGAATTCGGGTATAGGAGGTGGAAGGGGGCAACGCTGCAAAGATTTAGGGTATAGGAGGGGGAAGGGGGCATCTCTGCAAAGATTTAGGGTTTAGGAGGGGGAAGGGGGCAACTCTGCAAAGATTTAGTGTATAGGAGGGGGAAGGGGGCAACTCTGCAATGATTTATTGTACAGGAGGGGGAAGGGTGCAACTCTGCAAAGACTTAGGGTCTAGGAGGGGCAATGGTGCAACTCTGCAAAGATTTATTGTACAGGAGAGGGAAGGGTGCAACTCTGCAATGATTTAGGGTACAGGAGGGGGATGGGTGCAACTCTGCAAAGATTTAGTGTATAGGAGGGGGAAGGGGGCAACTCTGCAACGATTTACTGTATAGGAGGGGGAAGGGTGCAACTCTGCAAAGATTTAGGGTATAGGAGGGGGAAGGGGGCAACTCTGCAAAGATTTAGGGTATAGTAGGGGGAACGGGGCAACTCTGCAAAGATTTATTGTACAGGAGAGGGAAGGGTGCAACTCTGCAATGATTTAGGGTACAGGAGGGGGATGGGTGCAACTCTGCAAAGATTTAGTGCATAGGAGGGGGAAGGGGGCAACTCTGCAACGATTTAGGTTATACGAGGGGGCAGGGGGCAACTCTGCAATGATTTAGGGTATAGGAGGGGGAAGGGGGCAACTCTGCAAAGATTTAGGGTACAGGAGGGGGAAGGGTGCAACTCTGCATTGATTTAGGGCATAGGAGGTGGAAGGGTGCAACTCTGCAAAGATTTAGGTTGTAGGAGGGGGCAGGGGGCAACTCTGCAATGATTTAGGGTATAGGAGGGCGAAGGGGGCAACTCGACAAAGATTTAGGGTGTAGTAGGGGGAAGGGGAAAACTCTGCAAAGATTTATGGTATAGGAGGGGGAAGGGGGCAACTCTGCAACAATTTAGTATATAGGAGGGGGAAGGGGGCAACTCTGCAAAGATTTATTGTATAGGAGGGGGAAGGGGGCAACTCTGCAAAGATTTAGTGTATAGGAGGGGGAAAGGGGCAACTCTGCAAAGATTTAGAGTATAGGAGGGGGAAGTGGGCAACTCTGCAAGGATTTAGGGTGTAGGAGGGGGAAGGGGGCAACTCTGCAAAGATTTAGGGTATAGGAGGTGGAAGGGGGCAACTCTGCAAAGATTTAGGGTATAGGAGGGGGAAGG
Organism: Heterodontus francisci; assembly: GCF_036365525.1. NCBI lineage: Eukaryota > Metazoa > Chordata > Chondrichthyes > Heterodontiformes > Heterodontidae > Heterodontus > Heterodontus francisci. The sequence continues at coordinate 105,298,368 of NC_090375.1, read as the reverse complement.
GGGCAACTCTGCAAAGATTTAGGGTATGGGAGGGGGAAGGGGGCAACTCTGCAAAGATTTAGGGTATAGGAGGGGAAGGGGGCAACTCTGCAAAGATTTAGGGTTTAGGAGGGGGAAGGGGGCAACTCTGCAAAGATTTAGGGTATAGGAGGGGGTACGGGGGCAACTCTGCCAAGATTTAGTGTATAGGAGGGGAGAAAGGGGGCAACTCTGCAAAGATTTAGGGTGTAGGAGGGGGAAGGGGGTAACTCTGGAATTTTTTAGGGTATGGGAGTAAGGGGGCAACTCTGCAAAGATTTAGTGTATAGGAGGGGGGAAGGGGGCAACTCTGCAAAGATTTAGGATATAGGAGTGGGGACGGGGGCAACTCTGCAAACATTTAGTGCATCGGAGGGAGGAAGGGGGCAACTCTGCAAAGATTTAGGATATAGGAGTGGGGAAGGGGGCAACTCTGCAAAGATTTAGGGTATAGGAGGGGGGAAGGGGGCATCTCTGCAAAGATTTAGGGTATAGGAGGGGGAAGGGAGCAACTCTGCAAAGATTTATGGTATAGGAGGGGGAAGGGGGCAACTCTGCAAAATGTAGTGTATCGGGGGGGAAGGGGGCTACTCTGCAAAGATCTCGTGTCTAGGAGTGGGACGGGGGCAACTCTGCAAAGAATTCGGGTATAGGAGGGGGAAGGGGGCAACTCTGCAAAGATTTAGGGTATAGGAGGGGGAAGGGGGCATCTCTGCAAAGATTTAGGGTTTAGGAGGGGGAAGGGGGCAACTCTGCAAAGATTTAGTGTTTTGGAGGGGGGAAGTGGGCAACTCTGCAAAGATGTAGTGTTTTGGAGGGGGGAAGTGGGCAATGCTGCAATGTTTTACGCTATGATATTTTGACCTCATGGGGTAGATTCTGACTCTGTGATAGTGCAAAAATGGTGATAGTAAGTCATCAGCCTGTTTTACATCTCTCCTGATTTTTATATCCTTTGATGTAATTGAAGTTAATATGTACCCCAATCTAATTAATAATACACAATAGGCTTCCCTATAGGAATCCCACCCTTGTATTGTTTTGAAGGTAGAAGAGGAACGTCACGCTGGTCAGTTTGCAACACTGGGTGCTCTGCACCTGCCCATCAGTATCCTCACACCCAAAGTTACAGACTGAAATGCACATATCTCTGAGAATCAAAGCTTGTAGCAGCTGTGATTCACAAGGGAGGCTGTGACTGACTTGTGCCACGTGACACAAAATGACCTTTAGCCAAATTCCTCCAACCGCACTCTACTGACGCTGGCTTTGAAAGTCACAATGGCCCTTACATTTCATGACTCATAGATGTATCAAGCACATACTCGAGCAAACAAATTCCTCTTCTTCCACATGGACATCTGACAGGAGCATGAGAGCGCTGCATAATCTCACAAAAAGGCAGGACTCCCAGAGGTCCAAAGGTTACAGATTGCATCTATGTGGCTCTCTGTGCTCCACTGTATATGTCCCTATCTATATGAAACAGAAAAGATTCCACATTCAATGTTTCGTTCATTTGTAACCATTTTGTAAGCTTGTTGGTTTGTGCAAGTCAAATGTTTTATCCACAGCTGTTGCCACAAAAGCCTTTAATTTTAAGGCAGCCCAAACCTTCTCCAACAAAGAAAAATTTCAGGGTAGCTCCAGGGTGATTAAGATTATCCTCTAGATACATAGCTCATGGCACCTCTGAGGTCTCCCAGGTTATCAGCTGAGTACAAATGTGATGAAGCTCCTGCATCAACCAAGTAATCATAAAGCACATGGAGACCAGAGAGAGAGAGAGAGAGAAAACACAGCAGGAACAGAGCTTTAAAAAGCGTGCCAAAAGGAACAGACTCGGAGACCAGAGAGAGAGAGAGAGAAAACACAGCGGGAGCAAAGCCGGGGGAAAATCTAAAAGTGACATCAGAGTGCCGTCACAATCAACAGAGCGAGCAGGGAAACAGAGAGCCGCCAGGGTGAGTATACAGGTAAGCTGGGTTAGTAACGAAAGTAAAGAGAAAGGTAAGGTCTACAGTTGTTTTATATAGTAAGTAATGTTTGTTAGGGAATCAAGGTCCCTAGCATAAATAATCTCTCATTTCTGAATAATTTAAGAGAGTAAATTAAGAGTCAGTTATGGCAGGGTAGCTCGGCAGCGTGGAGTACTCCTGCTGTGCAATGTGGGAAGTCAGGGACATTTCTGGTGTCCGGGGCGAACACGTGTTCAGGAAATGTCTCCAGCTGCAGCTACTCGAAATCCATGTTTCGGATCTGGAGCAGCGGCTGGAGACACTGTGGAACATCCGCGAAGCTGAGATCATTGTGGATAGCACGTACAGGGAGGTGGTCACACCACAGGTAAAGACTGCTCAGGCAGAAAGGGAATGGGTGACCGCCAGGCAGAGTAGAAGAACTAGGCAGGTATTGCAGGAATCCCCTGGATCCATCTCCCTTTCGAACAGATTTTCCACTTTGGATACTGTTGGGGGAGATAGCTTCTCAGGGGAATGCAACAAGAGCCAAGGCTGTGGCACCACGGGTGGCTCGACTGCACAGGAGGGGAGGAAAAAGAGTGCTGAGTACAGTGAGAGCTATAGTGATAGGGATTCTATCATAAGGGGTACTGATAGGCATTTGTGTGGCCGCAAATGTGACTCCATGATGGTATGTTGCCACCCTGGTGCTGTGGGAAACGTAGCCCACTTAATAATAATTTACACCAAGTCAAACTCTGAAGAAGTAAGTTTATTTAACCTTCTTGCAAGATCGGGTGTCCTACAAGCAGGCACACCGATCAACATATTCAGTTCATGTTTATACAATACAAATCCATTTTTCCACGCCTTTAGTTTACATTATTGGTTATAACATATTATGACACTAACCTATCCTATAGTTGCTACAGTCTCCTCCTCTGTTTACTTCTCCCCCTACTCTAACTTTCTAGCCCCTAACTCTTGTTGTTTTACCTTATTTGGCTCTCCATTGTGTGTTTTAACTTGCAGCTGTCAGTCTTTATCTTAGTGGGGCAGTTTCTTATTCACTACATCCTTTGTTCTAACTCTTGCTGTTTCTCTTTTCTCTGCCTAAGCACAATTTTTAACTGCTGTACTGTCTCAAGGTCTTTACTTACATACCCTTATCAGTTCTCTTTTTCAGTGATTTCATTATGTTGTGTAGAAATGACTTCTCAGTAATTTTCCACAAGCTGTAGAAACAACATTTCAGTATTTTTTATTCTCACAATTCCCCCTTTTCTTTTACTTAATCCTTGTTGTTTTCTACATACTGAGGAGGGGTCTCATATGTCCTCTCAAATCCTCTGAGCATTATTTCAGCCGCCTTCTCAATGTCTGTACTCCTGTTGATACTACCCATTCTGTCATTTGGTTTCGGGCCTTGAATTCATCAGGTACCCCTCTTGGGACCCCTATGGAATCCAAGTACACCTGGTCGTCAAAAGAGTTCGCTATCACTTCCCTTTTACCCCTTTCCCTCGTTATTATCTTTTGTTTCTCAAATGCCAAGGTGAATGGTATTGCCAATTGAACAATTGCGCACGTCCCCTTCCACTGGGAGGGTAGGGTCTGTCTCAGGATTTTTCCTCCGCAATACCACCATAAATCCGCTCTGGGGACATTCAATGATGAGTAGTTCCCTCCCCTGACTCTTCCAGTTACGTCCTCAGTCTCTATGCATGACTTCAACTCTCCCATATTTCTGGTTAGCTCCGCACCGTGTCGACTTACGCATGATGTGTGATTCACACCGGTGGCTAAAAATGAAGGGGGAGTCCTTGAATCTTTTTTCTCTAGGGGAGGGAACATTAATGACAAGGATATGCAAGTTTTGAATACCCCAAGCCGTCTTATCCTGATATAGGGCTAACATGCATTCCATGCCCTTTCGGTCACGCTCCCACCCCAGCGGGAAAGGTACTACTTGAGCTATCGGTCTACCAGATGCACAAGCATAGCAATTGTTTTTGTTCAAACTTTTTACAGTATATTTTATCCATTCTACCCAGGCATTTGTGTCCCCGTAACCGGTTTCTATCTCAATTGTCTTTCTCAGGTCCTTTACCTCTATTATTTTTACTATGTTAGGATCGTTATGAGAGGTCCCTTTTAGTTTGTTAGATGGTTTACCAGTCTTATCTATTGTTACCTGAAAACAACATTTTAATTCACCTTTCTTTTTCCCTTCTCTAACTGTTACTCCAAACACCTTGTTGTCTAATTGGAAGTGGGTAATACAAAAACATCCAACCCATTTTATTTCCTGGCTACTTTTGAAAAGAAAGAGAGAAAGAGAGAAGGCACACAATATTACAGACAGTATTTCTGCGCTCGCGCCGCTATATAAAAAAAAGTTCGTTACTCAAAGTCTTTTTAGCTTTAGTTTCAATGGTTCTTCTGTTAATTCGGTTGTCCAAGTTCCTTCCTCGGCCGGGGGTTTGTACCGGCCCCTTGATTCTTGTGTAGTGGGTCCAACCTCTTTCTGCCGTTCTTATGGCTGTTTCAGTGGTTAGGAGAGTCTGGTATGGTCCTTCCCAGTTCAGTTGTAGTTTAGTCTCTTTCCACGATTTCACCAGAACCCAATCTCCTGGTTGGATCTTGTGCACTGCAAATTCGAGAGGTGGGGTCTGTGCTTACAGACCTTGCTTCCTGAGGAATGACAATGAGGAAGACAACGCCAGTATATAGTTCTTTAGGAATGAATCTTTAGTTTCTAAGGTTGGCATCTCGCCCCCTGGTTCCCATATAGGGTAATCCGAATAGCATTTCATAGGGGACAGTCCCACATCTTTTCTAGGGGCTGTCTGAATTCTGAGTATCGCTATAGGTAAACATTTTGTCCAGGGTAACCTTGTTTCAAGTACCAGTGCCATGCCTTTCTGCTCACTTCCACATTCCCCCCTTTTATCATTCTATGATAACCTTCTCTCTACTGATCAACTTATATATGATTATATATATATTCACTAGGATTATGTGGATCTATTTACTCAAATAACATTTAAACAGTATAATATAAAAGCAAATATAAAAAACTCAGCAACTGTTGAATCAGAAGGGTAGGCTGAGCCACCCTCTAACAAGGGGGCGTGTATTAGCCTGGTCGGTATGTTTTTCATTCTAACTTTCCCCTAGGATTCTCATGTCTGGGTGATAAGAAGAGTGCTGTTGAAGTACAATGTCTCTCTCTCTCTCTCTCTCGCTGTACCAGCTGCAAGGCCAAGTTGCCTCTGCAGCCCTGAAGTTATGAAGTCAGCTAGCTTGTTAGCAATACATGACTGATTAATTGTTTCATCTTAAATGTTCCCATGTAATTCTGTTCTTAAAAATTCTAAAATCTAAATTCTGTTCTCACAGTCCCCCCTTTGATTCTTCAAAACATTTTTTAAAATCAATCCCTTGATCCCACCTAGGTGCCTTTAATGGTCTCTATTTGTCTAGAAACAGCCTTCAACACCCAGAGGGGTCGCACTCAATACGTCGCCTGCTTGTGCCATAAGAGGGGCCTGCGGTAACTCTGTAAAGGCATACGTTTTGCAGGGGCTTCAACTACTTGTTTACAACATAAAAGGGTGGAACACTTGTACAATTACCATCTCATTTAAGCTTCACTGTTTTTCTCTGGCTTCATCTCTATTAACGAAAACTTTCTGCGCTTCTCTGAGCAGTTCGTCCAATTGTTTTTCACTCCATCCATCTATCTTTTGAATTTTCTTTTGGATGTCTGGCCATGATTTTGTTACAAAATAGACTCGAAGGAGTCCTTGGGCAACCGGGTCTTCTGGATCTAAACCTGAATATTTCCTCATTGTGTCCCGTAATCTCTGTAAGAAATTTGAGGGAGTCTCATCCTTTTCCTGTCTTACTTCGAAGGCCTTATTCAAAGCTTTATTTCCTATTGGTACCTCTCTCAAGGGCATCATTGTCTTAGGAGACTCTCTGTCTCTATCGTCGTCGTTATCGTCGGGTTTAGGGGTGGTCCTTCTTGCTGTCCTTAGATCATATTTGGGTCTTTTTCTCCTTGGTTTTTGACTCTAAATCCCAATACTCCAACATCCGTCCCAATGGACTTTCTGGAGGGATGTTGCCAGCAGACTTTCCTTGTCTCCCATCGTCTTCCTTTTTAGACGATTTATTTTCCATGGTAAACTGAAGGGTCTTGTACCCTACGGTATTCACCTCCTAGCTGAAGGGTCTTATACCTTACGGTATTCACCTCCTAGCTGAAGGGTCTTATACCCGACAGTATTCACCTCCTAACTGAAGGGTCTTGTACCCTACGGTATTCACCTCCTGGCTGAAGGGTCTTATACCTTACGGTATTCACCTCCTAACTGAAGGGTCTTATACCATACAGTACTCACCTCCTAGCTGAAGGGTCTTATACTGCAGGACTGTAAAATTCACTCCTCAAGGACTTTTAGTACTTAGAAGGTCTTATCCTACAGTTAACCATAAGTCACCAAGATAATACTTAAAAGTCGTTTTTCTTACCTTGGTCCGTGCACGGAGTTGCCTGACTTCACCTGTGTACCTGCCGCACTAAATACTCGTTCAGAGTGACTTCCCTAGGATCGTTTTCAGTCGATTACTCGGGTCCGCTACCAACGAGAGAAACGAGACCGTTTTTAAATTAACGGGACGCGTCTTCTCGTCTGTCGTCGGCCGCGGTCCCGGCAATGATGAAGAGATCCCGGACGAGCCCCCAATTCTGGGAAACGTAGCCCACTTAATAATAATTTACACCAAGTCAAACTCTGAAGAAGTAAGTTTATTTAACCTTCTTGCAAGATCGGGTGTCCTACAAGCAGGCACACCGATCAACATATTCAGTTCATGTTTATACAATACAAATCCATTTTTCCACGCCTTTAGTTTACATTATTGGTTATAACATATTATGACACTAACCTATCCTATAGTTGCTACAGTCTCCTCCTCTGTTTACTTCTCCCCCTACTCTAACTTTCTAGCCCCTAACTCTTGTTGTTTTACCTTATTTGGCTCTCCATTGTGTGTTTTAACTTGCAGCTGTCAGTCTTTATCTTAGTGGGGCAGTTTCTTATTCACTACATCCTTTGTTCTAACTCTTGCTGTTTCTCTTTTCTCTGCCTAAGCACAATTTTTAACTGCTGTACTGTCTCAAGGTCTTTACTTACATACCCTTATCAGTTCTCTTTTTCAGTGATTTCATTATGTTGTGTAGAAATGACTTCTCAGTAATTTTCCACAAGCTGTAGAAACAACATTTCAGTATTTCTTATTCTCACAGTGCTAAGGTCAAGGATGTCACGGAGCAGCTGCAGGATATTCTGAAGGGGGAGGGTGAATAGTCAGAAGTTGTGGTTCACATTGGTACCAACGACATAGGTAGAAAGAGGGATGAGGTCCTGCAACAAGAATTTAGAGAGCTAGGCAGCAGATTAAAAAGCAGGACCTCAAAGTTCTTAATCTTTGGATTATTCCCAGTGCCACGTGCTAGTAAGTATAGGGATAGGAGGATAGAGCAGATGAATGTGTGGCTGAAGAGATGGTGCAAGAGGGAGGGCTTTAGTTTCCTGGATCACTGGGTCAGTTTCTGGCGAAGGTGGGACCTCTACAAGTCAGACGGGTTGCACCTGAACTGAAACGGGACCAACATCCTTGCTGGGAGGTTTGCTAGTGCTGTTGGGGGGGGCGGCGGGGGGGTTGGGGTGGTTAAAATAATTTGGCAGAGGGATGGGATACAGAGTGGAGGTACAGTAGGGCGTGATGCACACCCAAATAAAGAAGGGGAACTAAGTCAGTCTGGAAGGCAGAGCAAATATAGACCTGTTAAGGCACAAGCGAATAATACAAGGCTAGATTGCATCTATTTTAACGCAAGAAGTCTTACAAATAAGGCAGATGAATTGAGGGCATTGATTAACACATGGGAATATGATATTGTTGCTATCACAGAGACATGGTTGAGGGTAGGGCAGGACTGACAGCTCAATATTCCAGGGAATAGAATCTTCAGGCGTGACGGGGTCGGGGGGGGGGGGGTGGGTGGTGGGTGCGGGTAGGGGGGGTGGTTTTAAAAAGAGGAGATGGCATTGCACTGTTGATCAAGGAGTCAATTACTGCAGTAAGGACAGATGATATCATAGAAGGTTCCTCAAATGATGCCATATGGGTAGAACTTAAAAACAAAAAGGGGGCAATCACGTGGCTGGGAGTGTACTACAGGCCTCCAAACAGTCAGGGAGAGATAGAAGAGCAGGTATGTAGGCAAATCTCAGAGAGGTGTAAAAATAATAGGGTAACAATAGTAGGAGATTTCAACTTCCCCAATATTAACTGGAATAGTCTTAGTGCAAAAGGCTTAAAGGGGCGGAATTCTTAAAGTGCGTCCAGGAGAGCTTTTTGAGCCAGCATGTAGAAAGTCCTACAAAAGAAAGGGTGGTACTGGACCTAATCTTAGGGAATGAAGCCAGACAAGTGGTAGAAGTGTCAGTGAGGGAGCATTTTGGGGATAGTGACCGTAACTCTGTAAGATTTAAGGTAGTTATGGAAAAGGACAAAGATGGACCGGAACTAAAGGTACTGAATTGGGGGAAGGCCGATTTCAATATGATAAAAGAGGATCTGGCCAAAGTGGATTGGGAGCAGCTACTTGTAGGAAAGTCTACATCAGACCAGTGGGAGTCATTCAAAGAGGAAATAGTGAGAGTTCAGGGCCAACATGTTCCTATAAAGGTGAAGGGTAGGACCAACAAGTCCAGGGAACCCTGGATGTCAAGGGATATCATTGGATAAGAAAAAAAAAAGGAGGCTAATGGCAAATTCAGAGGGCTGAAAACAGCAGAGGACCTAGAGGAGAATGGAAAGTGTAGGGGGGTCTTAAAAAAGTAAATAAGAGAACGACGAGGGGGCATGAAAAAACACTGGTGGGCAAGATAAAGGAAAATCCCAAGGTGTTTTATAAATATATTAAGGGCAAGAGGATAACCAGGGAAAGAGTAGGGCCCATTTGGGTCAAAAGTGGCAATGTGTGTGTGGAGCCGGAGGATGTAGGTAAGGTTTTAAATGATTACTTTTCATCTGTGTTCACTATGGAGAAAGACAATGTAGGTGTAGAGATCAGGGAGCGGGATTGTGATATATTTGCACAAATTAGCATTGAAAGGGAGGTGGTATTAGCGGTTTTAACGGGTTTAAAAGTGGATAAGGTCCCGCATGGGAGATTGGTCAAGAAGGTAAGAACCCATGGAATCCAGGGCAATTTGGTAAATTGGATCCAAAGTTGGTGCAGTGGCAGGAGGCAGAGGGTAATGGTCGAGAGTTGTTTTTGTGATTGGAAGCCTGTGACCAGTGGTGTACCGCAGGGATTGGTGCTGGGACCCTTGCTGTTTGTAGTGTATATTAATGATTTCGACGTGAATATAGGAGGTATGATCAGTAAGTTCGCAGATGACACTAAAATTGGTGATGTCGTAAAGAGTGAGGAGGAAAGCCTTAGATTACAGGATGATATAGATGGGCTGGTAAGATGGGCAGAGCATTGGCAAATGGAATTTAATCCTGAGAAGTGTGAGGTGATGCATTTTGAAAGGACTAACAAGGCAAGGGGATATAAAATAGATGGTAGGATCCTAGGAAGTACAGAGGGTCAGAGAGACCTTGGTGTACTTGTCCATAGATCACTGAAGGCAGCAGCATAGGTAGATAAGGTGGTTAGGAAGGCATATGGGATACTTGCCTTTATTAGCCGAGGTACAAAATATAAGAGCAGGGAGGTTATATGGAGCTGTATAAAACACTAGTTAGGCCACAGCTGGAGTACTGTGTACAGTTCTGGTCGCCACACTATAGGAAGGATGTGATTGCACTGGATAAGGTGCAGAGTAGATTCACCAGGATGTTGCCGGGGCTGGAACATTTCAGCTATGAAGAGAGACTGGATAGGCTAGGGTTGTTTTCCTTAGAGCAGAGAAGGCTGAGGGGAGACCTGATTGCGGTATACAAAATTATGAGAGGTGTAGGTAGGGGAAATCGGAAGAACTTTTTCCCGGGGCATAGAGTTAAGGTAAGGGGCAGGAGGTTTAGAGGGGATTTGAGGAAAAAAAATTTCACCCAGAGGGTGGTTGGAATCTGGAACACACTGCCTGAAGGAGTGGTAGAGGCAGGAATCCTCACAACATTTAAGAAGTACTTAGATGAGCACTTGAAACGCCATAGCATACAAGGCTACGGGCCAAGTGCTGGAAAATGGGATTAGAATAGATAGGTGCTTGATGGCTAGCATGGACATGATGGGCCGAAGGGCCTGTTTCTGTGCTGCAAACTCTATGACTCTATCATGCTCATGTTGAAACAGTGCTTCAGGGTGTGTGCTGCAATACCAGCTGCCTAAAGTTTCAAGGATTGTGGCAATGTGTTGCATGTTAAGCATTCTAGAATGGGGCATCATGATGGATTTCCTGGAGGAGGAAGACCACCCCACCCCCCAGACACAGCAAGGAGACCACCAGGAGGATAAAGAACAAAGAACAGGACAGCACAGGAACAGGCCATTCGGCCCTCCAAGCCTGCGCCGATCATGATGCCTGTCTAAACTAAAACCTTCTACACGTCTGGGATCCGTATCCCTCTATTCCCATCCTATTCATGTATTTGTCAAGATGCCTTTTCAACGTCGCTATCGTAAATGCTTCCACCACCTCCCCCGGCAGCAAGTTCCAGGCACTCACCACCCTCTGTGTAAAAGACTTGCCTCGCACATCCCCGCTAAACTTTGCCCCTCGCACCTTAAACCTATGTCCCCTAGTAATTGACTCTTCCACCCTGGGAAAAAGCTTCTGACTATCCACTCTATCCATGCCACTCATAACTTTGTAAACCTCTATCAGGTCGCCCCTTGACCTCTGTCGTTCCAGTGTAAACAATCCAAGTTTATCCAACCTCTCCTCATGGCTAATACCCTCCAGACCAGGCAACATCCTGGTAAACCGCTTCTGTACCCTCTCCAAAGCCTCCACATCCTTCTGGTAGTGTGGCGACCAGAATTGCACGCAATATTCCAAGTGTGACCTAACTAAGGTTCTGTACAGCTGCAGCATGACTTGCCAATTTTTATACTCTATGCCCCGACCAATGAAGGCAAGCATGCCAAATGCCTTCTTGACTACCTTATCCACCTGCGTTGCCACTTTCTGTGATCTGTGGACCTGTACGCCCAGATCTCTCTGCCTGTCAATACTCCTAAGGGTTCTGCCATTTACTGTATATTTCCCACCTGTATTCGACCTTCCAAAATGCATCAGCTCACATTTGTCCGGATTAAACTCCATCTGCCATTTCTCCGCCCAAGTCTCCAACTGATCTATATCCTGTTGTATCCTCTGACAATCCTCATCATTATCCGCAACTCCACCAACCTTTGTGTCGTCCGCAAACTTACTAATCAGACCAGCTACATTTTCCTCCAAATCATTTATATATACTACAAACAGCAAAGGTCCCAGCACTGATCCCTGCGGAACACCACTAGTCACAGCCCTCCATTCAGAAAAGCACCCTTCCACTGCTACCCTCTTTCTTCTATGACCGAGCCAGTTCTGTATCCATCTTGCCAGCTTACCTCTGATCCTGTGTGACTTCACCTTTTGTACCAGTCTGCCATGAGGGACCTTGTCAAAGTCTTTACGGAAGTCCATGTAGACAACATCCACTGCCCTTCCTTCATCAATCATCTTCGTCACTTCCTCAAAAAACTCAATCAAGTTAGTGGGACACGGTCTTCCCTTCACAAAACCATGCTGCCTCTCGCTAATAAGGTCATCTGTTTCCAAATGGGAGTAAATCCTGTCCCAAAGAATCCTCTCCAATAATTTCCCTACCACTGACGTAAGGCTCACCGGCCTAGAATTTCCTGGATTTTCCTTGCTACCCTTCTTAAACAAAGGAACAACACTGGCTATTCTCCAGTCCTCTGGGACCTCACCTGTAACCAATGAGGATACAAAGATTTCTGTCAAGGCCCCAGCAATTTCCTCCCTTGCCTCCCTCAGTATTCTGGGTAGATCCCATCAGGCCCTGGGGACTTATCTACTTAATGCTTTTCAAGACGCCCAACACCTCCTCCTTTTTGATAATGACATGACCCAGACTATCTACACTCCCTTCCCTAGACTCATCAACCACCAAGTCCTTCTCTTTGGTGAATACTGATGCAAAGTTCTCATTTAGTACCTCACCCATTTCCTCTGGCTCCACGCATAGATTCCCTCCTCTGTCCTTGAGTGGGCCAACCCTTTCCTTGGCTACCCTCTTGCTCTTTATATACGAATATAGGAGTTGGGAAAGTTAGAAGAGGCCGCAAAATAGAAACCGCACTTTGCTGTACAGCAGACCTTTTATCAACTTTGACACGAGCCCATTGCCTCATCAATAATCTACATCCTCTCACTGTTCATATCCTCTTCACAAGTATGCTTTCCCCTGCAGTGCCCTAAATCTTCCAGACAACCCAGATCTTCCAATTTGCCACACAGCTTCACTGCATCACATTTTAAATTAGTGAACATGACTCATGTGAGTGTCTGCTGTTTGCTTCCACTGTGCTTCACCTTGGTGGAAATGCGTGACCTATGTACCTTTAAAGCTAGTGGTTATGAGTGGTTCTGCCTCATTTTTTCAGTTGTGGGAGCCAGTAAAACCCTTGCACCATGTCGGGCTAATCAGTTCATTGGGCAGAATAAATTTGCTTATTTTTTTGGAAGGAGCTTTCATGTTGAGGCCTGTTAGACTGTGAATCCTTCCCATACTTCACATTCTTTACCAAGGGAACAGTATAAAGCACAAAAACAACAGCAACCTTCTGTTGTGTGATGCAAATTATAAACTGGCATGTTGCTTTTTTGGCCCCCACACATCCAGTTCCCACCATCAAAATTATTTAATGGAATATTTAACCTTATGCAAGAGAACTACTGATGCATCTTACCACTTAGTGATAGCGATTTAGCATGGAAACAGCACTCCTTAAACACAAAGGACCTAAACAACTTTAACATCTCAAAATAACAGCAACAGGCATGATGATGCAATCTGAACTGCAGTATTTAAAGGAAAACATACAGACAACTTGAAGCAGTTCAAGTTCCCCTACATAGACAAAAACTATTGTCCTGCCCTGCTTTAGTGACACATTCCTGGATGTTCTGTTGGGAACTGGAGGGAGATACTGTTCCCTAGCGACAAGAAGAAGAAGCTGCTGACACAAAGAAGGCATGGTTAGAAGTCAGCAGCAGGACCGTATTGCTACGCTCCTGGATCCAATGCAGGAAGCTCTTCAATGACCTAGGTCTTCTTACCCTCCTTGCAGGAGAGAGAGCACAAAACACCAAGGCAAAAAGATGGTAGAGACCCTCCAGCTATCTCACAACTTACACCCGCAGAGGAGAAAGCACTGGACATCAGTGGAGTCTCGAAATGCCTGGCCTATAGAGATTGGGAGATGGGGGGGATCTGCCAACTACTTGGTGACAAAATTAAATATCAGGTAGCTGGATGGCAAACAACACTAAGTCATGTTAATTTGATGTAAACAGCATATTGAGCACTTCACACATTCTTACCTTGATAGTACTCATTCATGTCTTCTATTTTCTATAGGGCTTTCACATGCCCATCAGGAGGTGGTCGAGCTCACCCACAATGATGACAACTCCTCGGAGGAGCTCACACATCAGCTCAGATACTCACACCTCAATTGGACTACTTAGAGAGATAGTTGTGTTTTCACATGGTGGCTCGCACTTCACAAGAAAGCAAGAGTAGATGGTGTGTAATCAGGGACAGCAGTGGAGAGTCGGCTTCAGAATGCTCAGGACTCTTCAGCTCTGCTTAGCTGGGCACAGATGCTGTACCTCGGGGACTCCTTGAGCAGCTGCAAGGACTCCATTCCATTCTCCTAATTTCTCCATCTCTGGCACATCTATTCTGATTATGTAACCTTCCATATCAGCGCTTCTGATGTGTCTTCCTTTTTTTCTCAACCAGGTCCATTCCATTTCCCACACTTATGCTCTCACCCCTTCCCCTCCATCCCAGAACCACAATAGGGCTCCCCTTGTCCTCACCTTCCACACCACCAGCCATTTCTGCCACCTCCAGCGTGATGCCACCACCAAACACATCATCCCCCCTCCTCTCCTTTCAGCATTCTGAAGGGACCATTCCTTCCATGACAGCCTATCCACTCCTCAATAAGCCCCAACACCACTCCCCCTTCCCACAACCCCTTTCCATGGAAGCGCAGGAGATGCAGCACCAGCACCTGCCATTTTACCTCCTCTCTCCTCACCATCCATGGACCCAAACACTCCTTCCAGGTGAAATATCAATTTATGTTTTTTTTAATTCATTCATGGGATTAAGGCATCACTGGCTATGCCAGCATTTATTGCCCATCCCTAATTACCCTTGAGAAGGTGGTGGTGAGCTTCTTAAACCGCTGCAGTCCATCTGGTATAGGTACACCCACAGTGCTGTTAGGAAGGGAGTTCCAGGATTTTGACCCAGTGACAGTGAAGGAACAGCGATATAGTTCCAAGTAAGATGGTGTGTGACTTGGAGGGGAACTTGCAGGTGGTGATGTTCCCATGCATCTGCTGCTCCTGTCCTTCGAGGTGGTAGAGGTCGCAGGTTTGGAAGGTGCTATCTAAGGAGCCTTGGTGCATTGCTGCAGTGCATCTTGTAGATGGTACACACAGCTGCCACTGTGCGTCGGTGGTGGAGGGAGTGAATGTTTGTGGATGGTGTGCCAGTCAAGTGAGTTCCTTTGTTCTGGATGGTGTCGAGCTTCTGGAATGTTGTTGGAGCTGCACCCATCCAGGCAAGTGGAGAGTATTCCATCACACTCCTGACTTGTGCCTTGTAGATGGTGAACAGGCTTTGGGGAGTCAGGAGGTGAGTTACTTGTCGCAGGATTCCTAGCCTCTGACCTGCTCTTGTAGCCACGGTATTTATATGGCTACACCAGTTCAGTTTCTGGTCAATGGTAGCCCCCCGGATGTTGATAGTGGGGGATTCAGTGATGGTAATGCCATTGAATGTCAAGGGAAGATGGTTAGATTCTCTCTTGTTGGAGATGGTCATTGCCTGGCACTTGTGTGGCGCGAATGTTACTTGCCACTTATCAGCCCAAGCCTGGATATTGTCCAGGTCTTGCTGCATTTCTACACGGACTACTTCAGTAGCTGAGGAGTCGCGAATAGTACTGAACATTGTGCAATCATCAGCGAATATCCCCACTTCTGACATTATGATTGAAGGAAGGTCATTGATGAAGCAGCTGAAGATGGTTGGGCCTAGGACATTACCCGGAGGAACTCCTGCAGTGATGTCCTGAAGCTCAGATGATTGACCTCCAACAACCACAACCATCTTCCTTTGCGCTAGGTATGACTCCAACCAGCATGTGTTTTCCCCCGATTCCCATTGACTCCAGTTTTGCGAGGGCTCCTTGATGCCATACTCGGTCAAATGTTACCTTGATGTCAACGGCAGTCACTCTCACCTCACCTCTGGACTTCAGCTCTTTTGTCCATGTTTGAACCAAGGCTGTAATGCGGTCAGGAGCTGAGCCCTGGCGGAACCCAAACTGAGCATTACTGAGCAGGTTATTGCTAAGCAAGTGCTGCTTGATGGCACTTTCCATCACTTTACTGATGATTGAGAGTAGACTGATGGGGCGGTAATTGGTCAGGTTGGACTTGTCCTGCTTTTTGTGTACAGGACATATCTGGGTAATTTTCCACATTGCCGGGCAGATGCCAGTGTTGTAGTTATATTGGAACAGCTTGGCTAGGGGCGCGGCAAGTTCTGGAGCACAGGTCTTCAGTACTATTTCCGGAATATTATCAGGACTCATAGACTTTGCAGTATCCCATGCCTTCTGTCATTTCTTGATATCACGCGGAGTGAATCGAATTGACTGAAGTCTGGCATCTGTAATGCTGGGGACTTCAGGAGGA